>NC_050578.1:28841051-29163703 GCF_011100635.1 Trichosurus vulpecula
AAATTGACACACATCCGGTGAGTTTTGCTTTCTGCGGCTACCTCGGTTGAAATATGCGGAGTCTGGCAAGTTTCCCAGCCCAAGGAAGTTTATGGGACAGTCTGAGAAAGGGGCCGAGAATGATCTCCGGAGAATTTATTGGAAGGGAAATGGATTGCCCTTATATGGGAAAGAGTTGAGATGAAAAACAAAGTGCAGTAAATACCGTCGCATTATCTTGCCTAGTAAATAGTTTTCTATAGATATCACTCCAGAAAAATTGGACGAGGGATTAGAAGCTTCTACATTACAAGAGAACCATAATTACCTCACATTGAAATGTTTGCTTCTAGATTGATGCCCTCGAGTCAGAAGACCCGGGAACAAGTTCTAGATGTGAGGTATGACAACCATGCAACCTTAGGCAAGATCGGGAGGTGAAAGGGTGTCCGTTCCCTGGATCAGGCCACACCAGGAATACTGCGTTCAGTCACATTTTAGGAAGGCTATTGATAAACTGAAGATAAACCAGGAGAGAGTAAACAGGGTGGTGAAGAACCCCAAAATTATGCCGCCAGAAAGATCATTTAAAAGAAGTAAGGGTTTAGCCTAGAGATGAGAGTTGGGGAAAAGAGGTGCGGTCATCACTGTCTTGAAGTTTTGACAGACCGCAATGTGGAAGAGGAATTCAGCTTTTTCAGCACTCTGCCCACTGAGCTGTCTATATGCCCCTACTCAGTACCACTGAGCAAGACTGTCAACACTAATGGGGAGGTAAGGACACACCCGATCCCTGGTCCTGCTTCCAGCCCAACCCTGCGGCCATCACCCCAGGAAGCATCCCTTGTGGAGATGCCATCTGTCCGGTGCTTTCATAAGCCCCAAAGACATCATCAGCCACAGCTATTGAAGACCAAGAAAAGAAAGTCCTTTCCACCAAAATCCTTGGAATCATCCAATGATTCAAAATCAGAAATGGATATGGTTATATTAGTGAAGAGGCATTAAAGAAAATATATTACCATATGATTTACTGCTGTACCCTAAGAAGCATGAGATCCTTCCACCCTACTTGCAGCTGAAACTTACCACATGTAGCGAGTGGAATGTGAAGGCTCCTTGCCTATTTTGCATTTCTGTCTGTATCCCTAGGGTCTACCACAGTGCTTGGCATGTCAGAAGCACTTAACAAATGCATTTTTCATTGATTCATTTGTCTTTAACACAATATGCCCAAAGCAGAACTCGTGTTCTTTCTCCTCTCCCTCCCTACTCAGGCCTCTTCCAATTACTCCCCTCTTCTATTACTGTTGAAGCCACCAGCAACCACCCAGGCTATCATTCTCCCAATCACCCAGGCTTTGGACTACTGGGTCATCCTCAAATTCTCTCACTCATCTGACATATCCAATCTGTTGCAATCTTACTGTTTCCACCTTCCCCAAATCTTTTGTAACATCTCTCCACTCATAGCCAGCACCCTAATTCTGACCCTCATCACCTTTTGCATGGACTATGGCAACAGCCTTTTAACTCGTCTCTTTGCCTCAAGTCTCTCCCTACTCCAGTCTATCCTCCCTTCAGTAGCCAAAGTGATTTTCCTAAAACATAGGTCTGACAATATCACCTCTCCCTTTTGCTCAGTAAGCTCCAATAGTTTCCTGTTACCTCCAGAATCACATACAAACTCTTCCGGCTGACATTTAAAGCTTTCTACAGCCTGGCCCCTTTCCAGGCTTCTTACACTTCCCTCATCTCCAGGAACGCCATAATCTAGCTCCACCGGCCATCTTGCTGTTCCATGAACACCCCTTCCATCTTCCTCATCTGTTCTACCTCTTAGTGACCCTGACTTCTTTCAAGACCTAACTCAATTCCCCCTCCTATAAACAGTAAGCCTTTCTTGGTCCCCCACCCCACCACCCCAGCTGCTAGCACCATCTACTCTGTGTATATGTTGTATGTTACTTACATGTTGTATCCCCCATTAGAATGTAAGTTCCCTAGACACAGGTGCTATTCTTACCCTTCCTTTATCCCCAATGCTCACTACAATGCCTGGCACGTAATAAATGCCTGTTGACTGATTGCTCCTCAAAACACCTTGTAAGGTAGATGCTAATTATTTTTAGTTTGGGTTTCACAAAGCGGAGGGGGAAGGTAGGAGAGAAGGTCTAAACCTATGATTTCATTGGTATAGGGCACTCCCAGTGAGGAAATTTCCTCTACCAATGCAGAACTGCAACTGTTCTGCAATTTATACTCTTAGATCTTAGAAAAACATGGAAAGACTTGCAGGAAATAAAGAGTGAAATGAGCAGAACCAAGAGAACATTGTATATAGTAACAGCAATGCTGTTTTACAAATGACTGCTCAAATAAGTTATTTTGATAATTATAAATACCCAAATTAATTAGCAAGGACATAGGAAGACTCTATTTGCATCCAGAGAAAGAACTGACAAATAGATAGTATATATAAATGTAGATGGGAAACTTGCCTTGGAATTAGGATTAGTATAAATATAGGAATTGTATAAAACTAGGAATTATATAAACGATAAATAGAAGTATGCATAGAATAATTTTACATATATACATACACACATACATATATGTGTGTGTGTGTATATATATATATATTTGTGTCTAATGGTGACCATCTCTGGGGTGGGAAAAAAAGAAATTTATATGACAACTTTGTTGTATATTTAAGAAGAATAACAAGTTCTACATAGTAGGTTTACAGTTTCATGTACAATCATCTTTTTTATTACACTATGTTATGGAAATGCTTGTTTTATTCCATAAATTAAAAATAAAATAAATTTTTAAAAAAGAAAAAAGAACACAGGTTCTTAACCTGAGGTCAATGGATAGCACCCTCCTTCCCCCCAAACGATTGTAGATAGATCTCAGGGGGTCTGTGAACTTGGATGAGAAAAAATTCTTCTTTATTTCAATATAATTGCTTCCTTTTATAATTCTATGTGTTTTACAAATTTAAAACAATATTCTGAGAAGGGGCCCATGGGCTTCACCAGACTACCATAAGGGTCCATGATATAAAATTGGTTAAGAACACCTACCTTATTTGGAACTCAAAAACTTGTGGAACTGAAAAATAAAAAAAGAAGAACACCTATCTTAAGAGCTGCCTGGGACAGAAAAGTGAGAAGTTAAGTGATTTGTCCAGGGTCACCCAGACAGTATGTCTCTGAGGTATTAATTGAACCCAGTTTGTTCTAATTCCAAGGCAAGTTTCCCATCTACTACCTTGTTGCTTCTCATTGATAGATGGTATAATGATTCTCATTTTGCAAATAAGTAAACTGAGGCTGAAAGGTATCATGGCCCAGGGTCACATAGGTGGAAAGTGTGTAAGGTTGGGATTCAAACTCAGTTCTTCCTGACTCTAGGCCACTTTCTCCACTAGGTCAAGCTGTCTTTCTTCAGCTAGCTATTTCAGTGTCTTATGCCCCTCCTGGAATGCAGGGATTGGGCCTTAGCTTTCTTGCTATTTCCCACAGCACTTAGCACAGAGTTCTACACACAAGAGGTATCTAATAAATTTGTATTGTTGTGTTTTACTGGATTGCATTTTTTCAGGTCATTCATAGGCAGATTTTAAAGGTCAAACCTCTCAACTTAGAGAAAATATGGAGAGCATATGCTATATACCCCAAAGCCTATAAGTCTTTGGAGAGATCCACTATCAGCAGAGGGAGGCTTCCTGCCTACTACTCTTCCTCCTGTTTTCCATAACAAGCCCTGTCCAGCAGGCTAAATTACCAGCCTGGGAGGCTTCATTGTGACAGGGTAGCATTCATGTGCAGAGACATTTGGCTAAGAAAATGTGTTCACTGAACAGTGGATTTGAACCATGCCAGCTGTGTGTACACAACCCTTTATCTGAAAAATAAAATCCAAGCGTTACATAAATGCTCACATGTATGCCCATGCCCTCCTCCAAAAAAAGAAAAGAAATAGACAGATGAGACACACAAGAGGAAGCTTGGGATCCCTTCCCCTCCCCATGAGGCCAACCCCCTCCTCACCTCCAGATTTTCCAACTACTCCAGATGTCCCTGATCACAAGGTGCTTCTTTTTTTGCCTCTACTAGCTAAAGAGATGTTGCCAAAGTGACAGTGATTTCTAGAAATGAGTGTTGGATGAGGTCACCAGGGCAGCCCCTATGAAGTGCCAAAGACACTTTGAAGGGCAGTTCCAGCCCCCGGCAGGGGAGCAAAGGGATGGCATCTATGAATCTTGCAAGAGGGGTTTTCATGCAGAAACTGAAAAGGATTTTTCTTAGTGAACATTTCAAAAGTCATAGGATCATAGATTTTAAAGCTCCAAGAGACTTAGAAGTCACCTAGCCCAACCCCCTCTTTTTACAGATGAGGAAGCTGAGTCCCAGAGTGTTTAAGTGATTTTCCCAAGGTCAGAAAAGCAGCAAATAGCAGATCTGGGCCAGCACCTCTGAGTCCAGACCCAGTGTTCTTCCATACCACAGTGCTGCAAGGTTTCACAGTCCTAGGACCCTGGATCCTGAAAGGTTTCCTTTCATCAACATTAAAAGTTTGACAACATGAAAAAAAAATTCCTGAGTGCTATGTGAAACCAGGCCAATGCTGCCTGACCGGATTAAGTGTAACACCATCAGGAGGAGAAGGGAGAGCCATGTTCCTCCAAAAGCGTGTTAGGAATTTAACTAGGCTGCCTGGAATCTCTCCGAGTGAGTGCTAATCTTCAGCTAAGGACTTGGCTTTGTGAACAGAGTTTAACACATCGTTTTCAGGGTCAAATTGGCCCAATGAAACAAAGTAGTAAGGTCAGGTTAGATGGGCAACAGTGTAAGGGAGGTAGTGGCCAGATGGACACCCTTGACATCAAGAAGACCAGGGTTCAGGACTTGCCTCTTACACACACTAGCTTTAGGAAGAAGGGTTGGATCTGAGGTCCGGGATTGGAATCCTGCTTTTGCCACTGTGTGACTTTCAGCAAGTCATCTTACCATGCTGAGCTTCAGTTTGCCCATCTGTAAAATGGAAGGTTTGCCCTAGATCAAGGGTTGGGAATCTGTGGCCTTGGGGCCACATGTGGCCTTCTAGATCTTTTGACAGAATCCAAATTTTACACAACAAATAAAAACCTGGATGTGGTCAAAAGGCCATACTTAAGGATCTAGAGGGCCATAGGTTCCCCACCTTTTCCCTAGGGCAGAAGAAAATGTTCTTCTAATATCCCTCCAAGTTCCAGATCTATGATCCTATAATGCTCAAGACACTGAATCTGCAAACTTTACATTACAGATGAGTTGCTGGGCTGCCTTCTGCATCAATGGACCGAGTTTCCCTTCTAGGAGTTCCTGAGAGAGATGGAATCACAGCTCTAGACGAAACAAAAGTAAAATTTGAGGTTGAATTATGAGCTGTATGTATTTAGGATATTCTAAGCAAATTAGGAAGGTCTGCCCTTTTTCAGAAATCAGATACCCATTGGGTGATTGGGATTTTTAAAAACCCTCCCCATAATCTCCAAAGAAGAAAGGATGGAAAATTCAAAAAGGAACATCTCAAAGTAGACATCATTCCTGGAAATAATATCAAAAGCTAGAATGGAATGAGCCTTGTCTGGCATTCACACTCCAGCTCTTTCCCTCCTGATTTCTCTTTCAATCATCAAGGCAGAGTACTGGTTAAGGAAAAGGTAGCCTGGATTGGATATAGAAGCTAGAATGTCTTCTTATCCAGGTGTTACCTCAGGAGCTAATGAACATTATAGGGGTCATTTTATTTCCCAAAACATCTCAATTGCAACAAATGAAAATATTAAAATTTAATTTGTATGGAAAGAAGGGAGAGAGGGAGGGAGGAAGGGAGAGAGAGAGGAAGGAAGAGAGGGAGGGAAGAAAGGAAAGAAGGAAGGCAGGAAGGAAGGAAGGAAGGAAGGCAGGAAGGCAGGAAGGAAGGAAGGAAAGAAGGAAGGAAAGAAAAAAGAAAGGAAGGAAGGAAGAAAAGAAGGAAGGAAGGAAAGAAAAAAGGAAGGAAGGAAGGAAGGAAAGAAAGAAGGAAGGAGGGAAGGAAGGAAGGAAGGAAGGAAGAAAAGGAAGGAAGGGAGGGAGGGATGAAGAAAGAAACAAAAGAAGAGTGGAAGGGAGGAAGGGAGGAAGGGAGGGAGGGAGGAAAGAAAGTCCATAGCCAGTAGTTGGTAGGGTACAGATGAAAATGCATCTTTAGTGTCATTTCCATTGATAAAAGTATATCCATTTCTGTATCTGCTTTTGGTTGCTCTCACCCATACTCTTCCCAATATATCCTTCCCTTTTAATAAATATTACTTTGTTATTTTGGACTATAAGAGCATTTCATGGCTGACTAATGACTAATTGAGATTGATGTCCTTTAGTTTTTTCCCTAGGTCATTGCTTTTTTCTGCATTCTTTAAAGGAATACTTATGTCCAGTCATTATTCTGGGCCATTATCTCCTACATACACCACCAGCACCACAGCTAACGAGGACCTTACCCTGGCATTGTTGTGTGAATTTCTTGCCTTGTCTTGGATTGCCTCATTGACACCACATTAATGATCACTGATTCACAGCCAATTCTTCTGTCTTAGCTATACTCTTGGACATGGCCTAGATCAGATGGATTTATAAGTGCATAACATCAAACACTGAAAGAACAATACCATAAAACTGCTTGTAAAAATAGGAATAAAAGGGATCCTACTAGATGTCTTCTAAGATAAAAATGTTTTTGCTATCTACACCAAAGAGAAATAAACTAGATAAATAAAGCTATAGATCAATATCCTTAATGAATATTGTTGCAAAAATTTTAAATAAAACATTAGCAAAGAGACTATAGCAACATATCAAAAAGGTTATACACCATAACCACGTCAGATTTGTTCCAGGTTGGATTCAATATCAGAAAAAATATAAACATAAAATTGACCATATTAATAATAATAACAACAAAATTATAAGATTATATCAATAGATATAATTAGGAAAATGTTTGACCAAATAAAATATCTCTTTCTGTTATTAAAAAAAACAGAAAACAAGGAATAAATGGACCTTTTCTCATTATGATGAGAAGTATCTATTTAAAACCAAGATCTGGAATTACATGTAGTGAGAGATAAACCAGAGTTCTTTCCAGTAAGAAAAGGGTAAAGCAAGGATGTCCATTATCACCTCTATTATTGATACAGTGCCAGAAATACTAGTTAAAGCAATAAGGCAAGAAAAATAAATTGAGGGAATAAGCAGAGGCAAATTTTTGGTTAAATAATATTTTTTCCAATTACATGTAAAGATAGTTTTCAATGTTCATTTTTATAAGATTTTGAGTTTCAAATTCTTTCTCCCTCCCTCCTTCCCATCCCTCCTCCCCAAAACAGCAAACAATCTGATATATAGGTTACACATGTGCAATCAGGTAAAGATATTTCCACACTAGGCATGTTGTGAAAGAAGAAACAGAACAAAATGGAAAAGCCACAAAAAAGTGAAAATAGTATGCTTCAATCTGCATCTAGACTCCATAGTACTCTTTTTGAAAGTGGATAGAATTTTTCATCATGAATCTTTTGGAATTGTCTTAGATCATTGTATTGCTGAGAAGAACTAAGCCAATCATAGCTGATATTTGCACTATGTTACTGTTTCTGTGTGCAATGTTCTCTTGGTTCTGCTCACTTCACTCAGCATCAGTTCATGTAAGTCTTTCCAGGTTTTTCTGAAAGCATCTTACTCTTCATTTCTTATAGCACGATAGGATTCCATTGCATTCATAAACCACAACTTGTTCAGCCATTCTCCAATTGATAGGTATCCCCTCAAGTTCCAGTTTTTTGCCACCACAAAAAGAACTGCTATAAATATTTTTTGTACATGTAGGTCCTTTTTCCCCTTTTTTATGATCTCTTTGGGATACAGACCTAGTAGTGGTATTACTGGATCAAAGGGTATGCAGAGTTTGGCTGCCCTTTGGGCATGGTTCCAAATTGCTTTCCAGAATGATAGGATCAGTGCACAACTACACCAACAATGCATTAGTGTTCTGATTTTCCCACATCTTCTCCAACATTTATCATTTTCTTTTTCTGTCATATTAGCCAATTTAATATGTGCCTGTGGTGCCTCAGAGTTGTTTTAATTTGCATTTCTCTAATCAATAATGATTTAGAGCATTTTTTCATATGACTATAAATAGCTTTAATGTCTTCATCTGAAAACTGCCTGTTCATATCCTTTGACCATTTATCAATTGGGGAATGACTTGTCTTCTTATAAATTTGACTCAGTTCTCTACATATTTGAGATATGAGGCCTTTAGGGGAAACACTTATAAAAATTGTTTCCCAATCTTTCTGCTTTCTTTCTAATTTTGGTTGCATTGGTTTTGTTTGTGCAAAAACTTTTCAATTTAATGTAATCAAAATTATCCATTTTGCATTTCAAAATGTTCTCAATCTCTTGTTTGCTCCTAAAATCTTCCCTTCTCCATAGATCTGATTAGGTGAACTATTCCTTGCTCACGGAGGCAAAATTTATGGAAATATGGACTTAAATAACTGTAGGAATAATTGTCTCTGTGTAGGCTGAGGTAATATAATGAAATATATAATATAACATAATATATAATACAATAAAATGTAATAAAAATGACAATATTACCTAAGTTAATTTGCTTATTCAGTGCCATGCCAAACTATCAAAGGATAACTATATCCAAAAAAGTAATTAAATTCTTTACATTCTTTGACCCAACGACATATTTTCTAGGTCTATACCTCAAAAAGATAAAGAAAATAGGAACAAGAAAAGGTGCTACATGCACAAAAATATTTTTATATAGCAGCTCTTTTATTATTGGCAAAGAACTGGAAGCTAAAGAGGTGTCCATCAATTAGAAAATGGCTGAATAAAGTATAATATGCATGTAACGAAATACTATTGTGCCATAGGAAAAGATGAAAGGAATGGGTTCAGGAAAACACGGGAAGACATATATGAACAGATGCAGAGTAAAGTGAGCAGAAGCAGGAGAAAATTTAAATAACAACATTGTAAAGACAAACCAACTTTTATAGACTTAAGAACTCTAAGGAATGCAATGGTTACCAATGATTCCACAGGACCGATGATGAACTACACTACCCATCTACCAACAGAAAGTTTATGGATCCAAGATACAGAATGTGGCATATGTTTTTGCACTGTGAGACAATGTGGAAATTTGTTTTGCTTGATTACACGTATTTGTTGCAAGGACTTTTTTTTTTCTTTTTTCTTATTAATTGGGAAGGATGAGAGGAAGACAAAATATGTGTTTGTTCATTGAAAAAAATTTAAATGAAAGATTTTTTTTTAAAAAGAAAATCATTGGTGACTCTTGAAAGAGGAGTGTCAGGAGCATGGTGAGGGCAGAAGCTAGATTAAAAGTGACTAAGAAAAGAATGGGACATAGAGATGTTGGGCGTAGAAAACTTTTTTCATGTTTAGCAAAGAAGGAGATGGGACAGTAGATATATTAACTAGAAGAATCCTTAGGTTTATGAAGAAATTGTTGTTGTTGTTTTTTTTAGCAGACCAGAAGAGCCAATGGGGAGAAAGAGATTTGAAAATGAGTAAGGGAGAAAAGATGAGTACTAGAGACTTAGCAGATAAAGTACTGGCCTTGGAATCAGGAAGATTTGAGTTCATACCCTGTCCCGGACATGTACTAACTCTGTGATACTAGGCAAATCATTTACACTCTCTTTGCCTCAGTTTTCTTATCTGTATAATGAGAATAGAAACAGCACCTACCTCACGGGGTTATTGTGAAGATCAAATTAGATAAAACAAAGTGCTTCGCAATCCTCAAATGCCTCCTAAATGTTAGCCATTTTTATTATAAAACATAATATTTTGTGGCCTTTAAAAAAATTACATTTATCTTTAAGATTTACAAAATGTTTTCCTCAAACCACAAAAGGTAAAATCCCCATTTTACAGAAAACGAATGACCTTGGGTGATTTGCCCAAGGTCACACCAATAGCAAAAGAGCTTGGTCTCAAACCTGTGTCTTCTGATTCAAATTTCAGTGTTCTTTCTACTCCCTGTTTTAACAATCCGGCTAGCAGCTTCTGTGGGGGCGTAAGATCCACCCACAGCCAGCACCCAGGAGGCTGCTGGCAGGCTGGGAAAGCTTAACCAAGGAAAGCATGGTGAAGGGGTTGACAAGCTTACTTTAATCCAGCATACAGACAGCATTCAGTTAGTTCAGGGGAAAAAACAGCCAGCACTCTGAACTTTAGGACATTCATTTAGTTCGGGGGAAAAAACCAGCGCCCCGAACTTCAGAACAAAATACAAACAAACCACAAATATCAACAGACAGACCCAATACAATTCATAGTTACCAACATCTAGGTTCAGCCCGAGGGCTGGCCCAGTCACGCTCACCACTGCTCCCACTGCTGCTCCAACCGAAAAAGGGATCTTCAAGCTGTCTTCTCCCCTCTTATAGAGTTTTTGACATCATCAAGCGCTGCCTGAATGACCAGGGCCGATTGGTTCTTGAGTTGGCCCCTCCCCCTAGGACCCTGGAAGGTTCACGTTCATGTAGACTAGGTTAACACCCAATAGAGCGTGGCTCTGGAGTTAACACCTCCCCTCAGCCAGTCCCATGAATCGTCACACAGGAAGTTCTCTGCTCCCAGGCATGGGTCTCTGGGCTTCCTGCCCTGGAAGAGAAGCAGCAGGCACCGGGGAAAGGTAAAGAGCTTCCCCAAAGATGACCCCACCATTCTGGTTACACTCCCCCATACTGAGTAAAATGAGGGTGCATTCCCAGCCCTTTGGGAACCTGTATTTTCTGCTGGCATTTCTTAGGATCAGTCCAGTCATTGTGTAGTTCATATAGCATTTCAGTTTGGCTCAATTATAGCCTAACATATAACAGAAATCCCCTCCCAAAATGCAAACAAAAAAGGACCACTGAGTGACCTATCCCCAGAGTAAGAGATCACATCCAGTGCTTTGTCCTGGAAAATATAGAGTGTTGGTTTTCCAAGAGGCATAGGGGTACCCTGGAACTGAACAAGAAACTACTGGCTTAACCCTGCCCAGTTTGAAGAAAGGTAAATGAATGCAATAATCCCAGGACAGACATTTCTTAAAAACCTGGAACAGGGAAAATGGGGAGTGAAGCTGGGAAAGGGGAAGAAGTTTCTAAATTTTCAAGACAACATGGTCTACCCAAGTTATTCCTTCTGAATTTCATGACACATTGGAAAACTCAACCAAGAGTTGATACCTAAGATCACATACTTCAACTTTTGTTAATTCAAAAGATTCTTAATTTCATCTTTATGAGGACTCTCTATCCACACAGATCAACATCCCTCCATAGCTTAGTTGGGGGTTGTAAGTCTAAGGAGTTTGGTTTTCCAGGATCCATGGCCATAACAATCTCTTGTTCCCAGGTTTTGGATATGAGCTCTATGGTTCAAAACATCTCCACCAGGACCCAGCTAGATTGTAAGGGCCAGGTGTTGCCTGTTTAGATTGTAATGGTCAGGACCCTGGAGGAGTGGAGTATAAGTATAAAACAGGTGGGCACTGGTCAGTGAGTAGGGAACCTTTGGGGTTGAAACGTACAAGTTAGGATGCTGTGTGTGCCTTGAACAGCCCCCCATCAAGGCTTGGGGGGAATCTGTGTTTGCCTCACCTGGCCCCCATTGAGGCTTGAGGGGATTTAGGGAAATGCACAAGCTGTGCCTATCTCGATTGCCCCCATTGAGACATAGGGGAAGTTGTCCCCCCCTTCTCACCAGCCCCTGAAAGAAGGGTGATTAGGAAACGCTGTAGGAGTTGCTGCTCAGCTTGTGAGAAGGTTAGATAGAATAAAGTCCGCATTGTTTAATTGTTAACCCCTTTGAAGCTGTCTTTCCTTTATAAAAGCAGATCAAAGAACCTGTGCCACCAGGCCGTCCTGGATGTGCCAGGGTGCTTGCTAATACAGTAGTCTTCGGAAGTCCGGAAGTATTCATCATTCAGCAGCCAGGCATCTGGTAGTGAGACCCTCTGACCTTCTTTGGGAGGCTGTCCCTAAAACAACAGAGACGTTTTCTGTTGTAATACCGTTCCAGGAACATTTCCAAGTTGGTGAAAATTGACAAGAGTTTGTGGCCTGCTGACAGCCTTGGATACCCCCAAAATCATCACCATGAGATCACAAGCCATCAGAGGAGGACTTTGGTCTTGGGTCTTAGAGCAGCAATATTGCTGGATTTGTAGTCAGGAAGACACAGGTGACCCCATTGGACAGGTTGTTTAATCTGTCTAAGCCCTATATTCTTTATCTGTCAAATGAAGGTTTGCATTGAATGGTCCCTAAAGCCCCTTTCAAGACTAATCTATAGGAGGCAGTTAGGTGGTGCCCTGAGTAGAACACCAGCCCTGGAGTCAGGAGGACCTGATTTCAAATCCAGCTTCAGACACTTGACATACTTATTAGTTGTGTGACCTTGGGCAAGTCACTTAACCCCAATTGCTCTGCCTTACCCCCTCCAAAAAAAAAAAGACTAATCTATAATCTTATGACCCCATTCCATGAAGAAACTGAGCTTGTATTTTTTTTTACTCACCTAAATTTCTTCCTGCCCCCATCTAAATTTGTAAAGCGGCCTCCTCCCTTATGGAGGTGTGCCCAAGTCTTGCAAGGTTTGTATAATAAATTTACTTTGTTTCTCTTAAAGATGTCTCTCCTATTACTTTATTATTTTAAAATTTCTGTCCCATACAGATTTGGAGGTCCCATCGAGATTTGCACTCTCCATGTGGGCAGGCACCTGGCTCAGGGCTTAGCCAGCGTGCACACCGGAGATTTCTCCAACTAGCTGAGCGCCTGAGGGCAGGCCTGGTCTCACTGGGAAGTCACAAACTCGGCGGAGAGGAACTTGGGCAAAGTAAAAGGGAGAAATTTGAGTGCACTATGAGCTGAGTGGAAATCGGCCGGCCGTGAAATTCAGTCGCGAACAGTCATACGCCGTGTGACCGAGGGTAAGTCCTCAGTATGTCCTCTGTCTTTGCGACCCAAGAGTGTCGACTGACAGATTTAAGGACTCTGAGAAGACACTCGGGGACTGAGCTAAGATCGCGAGGTCTTAGGAAAAACCAAGCCACCTGGCCTTGGAGTGCCAGGGGATTGGAATTTGTGGGGTTTCTAACCCAGAGACTAGGGTGACCTGTCTCATGTAAACTGGGGTCAAAAGAAATTGGTTGCAAATCTCAGCGCTTGGACAGCCCTAATGTGCTGTACCAGAGTAGAAAGGAATGGCCATAGAAAGAGCTCTTAATTTGACTCAGGTGGGGAAAATGGGTTCCCCTGGTAATGTTGGAAGTGGGTCTGAATTCGAATTCGAAGTTGTTCATGTGAAATGTCTGTCTGACTAATGTTTTGTCTGTGTTTTTCTGTTCTATGTTCAGGTAAAAATGTTTAACTCTAGGAAACTGAAATGGGCTCCTTTGGTATGCTAAGGAATCAGAGCTGAAGCTGCCAGCCGGGAGGGCTGGGGGCTCTGAATTAAGGGTTGGTTAGATTCTGAAGGAAAAATCTGTGTATTTTGTATTGGGTTAGCCTATCTAACATCAGGCAAGTGTTTAAACTGTAGAGGAGAGTAAAGGGGTCTGTATGAAAAATTGGGTGACCACTTTAAAGAGGCTCAGTGGTCTGCTTAGGATGTGATTAAAAACTGTTGATCATTTTAACCTTTAAGTTTTAAGGTGAAAAAGAAAGCAGCTCAGAAAAGGAAAGCTGGGTGAGTATGTAATTTATTATTTACTTGGAATTTTTGAGGCAAGATTAGGAAAGAAAGATTGAAATTGGAGATACAGAGGGTAAAAAGAAAAGAAAAAAAAGTTAAGGTAAAAGTTGGGAAAGAAAGAGAGATAGAAGGAATTTAGGTGGGGGGGTTGTTCCATGTGCTCCTGGCCACACCCTTCCCCCACCCTCCACATTGAAAGACTGTGGGGAGCTGGAGCTAAAAGAAACTTGTAACTTGATTGGGAAATAGGGAGTGATGAAAGGTTTTATTGAATCTCTGGGTATTTACTATAAGAAGTTTTCTGATTTGTATAATCAATAAGCTTTGGCCACGTAAGGTATTACTGAATTTTGTTTTCACAAAGATTATATAAAATCATGGTTTGAAGCCATCTGCTAGTGGCTAGGAATAGGAAAATTCGCATGTCTAAGAGGCTGACTCCTTTGTTCTCAAAGGGATGCCAGGCCCAAAGTAATTTACTTGTGGCTGAGATCTTCAACTCACCTTTGTCAATTCTCCTCAGCAAGTGAAAGGGACTCCCCCCAACTCTTGCTGAGGCAGACAAAGGGAGGGGAAACAGAAAATATTTTAGCTTGGTAGAAAGAATGAGTGGGGGAGTTGCAAGAGGACCACTCTCTCTCTCCAAAAGGTTTTTTTTTTGGTAGAGAAGTGCCTGCATCCCTCCCCACCCCCAAATCCTTTTAGGCATTTTGTTGATTGCCAGTATGCATAAGATGAAGCTTAGAGAAAGCAGGGTACCAAATTCAAACCTGGATGGTTCATGAAAGCAGATAATAATATGAAATAAAGTTTTTCTTTTTCTTTTTTTTAAGTTCATTCATGGCCAGGCAAATATTCCTCATGCTTGGACCAGAGGCAGTGGGTGTTAAAGAATATACAGCTAAATAAGTAAAGTGTATTTAAGATATTAATGTATTAATATAGATATAATATAATATATAAATGTATTAATATAGAAATACCAGAAGTAATAGGATCAATAATTCCTATATGTGATAATCTGGAATTGCAATCTGAAATTTATTGTTTCTGTATTTCTGAAATTATATTTCTAAAATTCTTAGATTTTGTAATTTGAGAAGACTATTATTCAATTTTAATCTGAGTTTGATACATGTGAATTGGGTGCTTTTAAAGGATGTGATGAAAATTTGGTAATTTTAAACTGTCATATTTGGTTTAGAAATGTATTTACCTAGACTGAAATAAGTAGTTCAAATTTTTCATACATACTAATGTTTAGGGCATTACATTTCTATAGTATAACTTTTGTTAAGAGTTGTATTAGTTTAAGAAGTTGGACAATTGCTGTAACCTAAGAAATCATAACTTTAAAGTTTTGTCTAGAAGTTCAATTGAAATTGTCTTTGCTATAAATCAAGTATTTATCCAGAGGTCTTATTGAGTCCTCTTGTAATCTCTGTCAATTCAGGATACATTGTGAAATGTTAAAATGGGGTTTTATGAGCAGTAATCTTTTCTTTTACAATGCTAAGAGTACTGGGCCTTAGAAATTATGTTAATGTTACCACTAGTGATTAAAGTAATTGTTCTTATAAACTATATGTTGTTAGATTAAGAATTGTAGTTTATTAAGAAATTGAGGTTATTAACTGAAACAAGAACTTTTGAAACCATCTAGTCATGAATCCTTATCAATCTTGTGTGGTTTTTTGTGTAGAGGAATTCTTATGGAAAAAGTTTTTAAAGTCCTGGTAAACCTTATTATTGTGATAAGGTAAATTTAATTGGGTATGTAATTTATAGAAACTAAGTGTCCTCCCATTATAACACTTTTTGACTAAGGAACTTTGTAATATCTAGGAATTCTGGGCAATATTTGAGAATGAGGACATTTGGCACCAACTTAGTTAATGCATTCCAGTGTTCACGGGTTAATTTGCTTTAAGGAAAAAGAAGGAGATGTCTATCATTTTAAACCTCCTAAATAATTGTCTTCAGGAAAGTTTAGCGAAGGGAAGTAATTCTAGAAATTCTGTAATAACAAAGAATTGAGTTGTTATAATATTTTGAAAAATATAGGGGTATGATTTTCAAGCCTGTATCATCTAAAGATGTATTTATGTATGTTAATCTGGAGGTCTATGGATTAATTGGTGATGGCACTTTGGGAATATGAATGAATCCAAATGTTTAAAGGTTATTTTGCTTTAAGAAGGGAAAAATACTTTAAGATGCTCTGTAAAATCTCTTTGTATAATTTTCAGAAGGCCTGCTGAATTTCCACCTGTAAGCTAATTGGTTGCAGTTCAAACTACTGTGAGGTTTCCAAGTTCTGGGTGAGAACCTTATCTGTAGAAGTCTTGGGAGGGTGGTTAAAGCATGTGTTTTATGTACCCCAAGAAAGGCCCATTCAATGTCTTATTCTACGTTTTTGAGTAAGGAGGCAGTCTGCATTCCTTACTCATCCCCCCCCTTAGTTTAAATAAGAAGAAAGAGTTCTACCTTTGCCCACCTGTCAGAAGGGAAGGAAGGGGGAGGGGCAACAATTACTGGGATTTGAGTTTTTACTGAAAGAACAGTAGGGGTCAGAAGGCTCCAAACCTGGCTTTTTAAAGTCAGCAAAAAGTGATGGGTTTTTAGAATAAGATTAGGTTTTGAGAATGTGGGTCTTAAGGATACAGTTTTTATTAGTGAAGCTTGCCATCTGAGGGGAAAGAACCCACCCTCAGGGGTAGATGTTGTGGCATATCTCTTTAATCAGAAATAAGCAGGTAGTGACAAAAGGGAAGTTATCTGCCAGAATCTGTTACCATTGTGAAAGAAGTTGGTTTTATGGGGAATTATGGGAAATTGAATAAATGGCAAATATGTGAAATCTTGTTGTTTTTAATCAAATGACTAGTTATGTTGGTACTCTTGTATAGCCAAAGGAAAGATAATATGGTTTCTAAAGTATTAATGGGAATAATTTGAGGGAAAAGAAGTTTTATGAGATAATATTGGTTTACAAATGTAAGGTTGAATCATTATCCCATAGACTAAGGCTGGGATTTTAAAGTTATATTGTGTTTATGTGAAATAGAGTTCTTAGATGTTTTAAAGTGGTATGAGAGCAATTAGGTATTAATACAAATAGTGTAATTAATCACTGGAACTAAATCAGAGACATCTTCAGTTTAGGAAAAAGAGTTTCAATGTATGTCTCTTTAGGAGAGAAGTTATAGAATATTTCTGTATTGATGGGAAAAGTTAAATGTAGATTTGAATTCATTCCATCGTCTAAAAGATAAAGTTATATGGTTCAGTTCTTTCAGATCAGGCATAATTAGAGAAGAATAGGAAGAATAGAAGAGAAACTGATGCAAATATGTTAGAGCAATAACTTATGATTTTAATGGGAAGACTTTATGAATAAGGGAAGAAATGCATACAAGCTATTTAAAGCTAGTTTTAAGGATGTTCCTGAAGCAATGTGAGATTATATTCATTCAATCTTGCCACTCAAAGACTTGATGGGACTATTAACTGACTGTTTGTCTGAGTCTAACTCCAGGTGTGAGTATCAAGGAAGGCTGACCCAAGATGCCAGCAGCCCTGTGAGAGGGCAAGCATAAGCTGCAGGTATGATTTCTTGGCAAAGTTGAGAGGGCAACTGTTCAGCATGTACTGAGGTGGGACCCTTTTGACCTGATTTTCTTAACTGAAGCCTGGCAGACTAGGCCTGGCTCAATGCAGCTTGTAGTTTGACATAACTTCTGCCTGGAGTTGATAGGAAGCTGGGGAAAATATGGTCCCCTTACTCTTGAGTCCCTACTCTCTTGGTGGCAAATTTCTATAATCAGAAAGTTTTGTAAGTACAGTTAAAAAAAATCCATTAAAATATTGATTATGGAACATCTTAGATTACTATAGGACTGGGAGTAGCATTTTTGCATAGGTCTGTATATGAGTTAGATTTTCTCTCAGTAATGGTATAGAGATGATTAGGTCAAGGGCTTGTGAGAATATTATTTTGCTATTTGGTTAACATCAGGCTTGTCTAAAGCTTTGTTACAATTAGGAACGTTAAAAGAAGAATGGTTTGTGGATTATTCCATAAATGCCATCAAAGAAACATGGCATGACAAAAGTTTATGATATTGTATGTACTGTGATAAAAATTGATTATTTAATGTGTTTACATATGTGCTGGAATCCACTGTTAATTCCTTAAGGGAGATATCATCCTCCTGGTGAGGAAATTAATAATGAGTGAATGTAAAATATAAGAAACTGGCTTCTGATGTGAATTTCTTAAACAGAACAGTTGGTCAAGGTTCCAATTTTGAATTGGTAAAATGATTAGGGTTATAAGGATTAGAAATGGTAACTTAAAATTGTGCTAAGGTGACTTTTGTAGGAGAATGGACAGAAAGCTGGTTCCTATAAGAAGACAAGAGGAAGGTGCTGGGATGCTGTGCTGAGAGCAAATGCCAAGGACCGGAAGACTTGATGCTCCCTGTCAGACAGCTATACAGGAAAAGACTTTTTGAATCTCAAAGGGACAATTGCACCATCGTTTTCCTTTGGGTTTTTGTATCTGTATTTACAAAGGGGACTGCCCCCTTTGATTTATCAATGCGTCGGAGATTTTGAGGAATGGAAACCTTAGAAAAGGGTAATGGGGATGCAACTTATATCAGCAATGATGTGTGAAGTCTTCAGATTAGTATAAAGAAGAGGGGGGACTGTGTGGGTTGGAGAATTGTGAAGACTTCACAGGGTATGTCTAATGGAGAGGTTTTGGGATTTGGCCTTCCCCCCCCCTCTCTCAGATGTTAGAAGATAATGAACTTCCTGTGAGCTATTTGTTCTCTGCTCTGGGAAGGGTCTGTCCTTCCCCCATCCCATTTCTCCTCCTAGACTTTCAGACGCCACCCTGGCAGTTGAGTTCTGATAGGGAAAAACCTGGATGAACCGGGTCAATCTTGGTCCTCTGTGTAGTTTTCGGGCCTAGATTGTAAGCCCACCCACCCCAGCCAATAGTGAGAAGGGATAGAGGTGGGTGGGAATCTTCTTCATTAAGACTATAGATTAAGGAAGGTTCTCTTTTACCTCCCTTATGGAGGTGTGCCCAAGTCTTGCAAGGTTTGTAGAATAAATTTACTTTGTTTCTCTTAAAAAAAAAAAATTTGTAAAGCGATGGCATTCGACTTCATCCTAACCCTGAGCAACAATCAGATGCAATAGTTTTTAGGACCTAAAATGTTTTCTAAGAGGGTGAGGCCAGCCAGTGATCCTAAAAACAAAGGGTTCTTATTTGGCCCATTTTCTCTCACTAAAGGGGAGGGCTTGAGACTTAAGGATCATAGTTTTAGAATTGGAAGTAACCTTAAAATCTACAAATTCTAACCTCATTTTACAGAGAGGGAAATTGAGGCTGAGAGAGATTAAATGCTAGTAAGTATCTGATTCAGGATTTGAACTCCGGACTCAAGACTGGTCCTGAATCAACTGTACCACCTTGATGCTAGAGATGGAAACAGAGGCAGGAGGCAGAGGTAACAAGGCAACCACCAAAGCAGGCATGATGTTCTTTGGCCACTAGCCAGAGAAGGAAGGAGATTCAATGATTTCCTTGCAGACAGACTCCTCCTCTGGGCACAGACAGTTTCAGCTCTCTAGTCATTGCTCTCAACTGGCAAGACCACTGGAGTCTTGCCTCAATCAACAACCAACCTATTAGCAAGTATTTATTAGGCACCTCCTATGGACTATGACCTGTGCTAGGCTTTGGGGATACAAATACAAAAATGAGATAAACTCTGCCTTCAAAGAGCTCACATTCTACTGAATAGCATGCCAACTCCACACACCGGGACTGAGAGATGGTGACCCCAAGAGTAGGGCAGTAGATTACCCACCCAGAGCAGCAAAACAGTTCAGAATAACTTAAGAGAATATTTTAAAGGGAGATATGAGACCTCACTCAGGTGCATTTGATTGGCTCCCCCACCTCTAACTTCTCAGGCAAAGAGTCTTTGATTAGCAAACCCACATGAGGCATAGAATTTCTAGTACAGAAGTCAGGGGCACAAGAGATTCTAGAAAAGGAAGGAGCTATCATACAGGAGGAAGAGCGCAGCGCTGAGGAATTTATTCATGTAGCAAGAAAGATAAGGCTGGAAAACTCTGGACTAAGAGCCCCTGTCCCATGGATTTGACACCATCTTTTGGTGAGAAACACTTTGATAATGAATGACACACTTCCTTCCTTGTACTGGGGTCCTGTAAGCACCTCAATAGCCTCAACCCACAAAACGAAGCAGCCACTAGGCAGACTCCAATGCCCTAAGACACCCCAGCGAAGTAAGGCCTGCAGTAACAGCTGAAGGCCCTTTTTCCATCAGAAGTTAGAATACTCACTAGTACAACCAGTTCCTCAGGAATTCTTCCCCTGTCTCCATAAATCAGTACTAGTCCCTAGGTCCAGACTATCCGTCTCTCCCCACAATGCCTGGTCCTGTTTGACTCTATGAAAACCCACCAGATATTTACCAGTTTTAACATGCCCGATTATACCTGGCTCTCCACAGAACTTATTTCCATCTTTCCTGACTACGCTTTCTTCTTGCATTTCCCTTCAATAAAGCCTGCTTGCTTTACTTTCTGTCTACTAACTCTGTCTTTTCTGTCTTACTTACCCTGGCATCCTTAACCTCATTTAAAATGCACTAAGACAAGCCCCCGTGATGACCTAGGTTGATCATCTGTCCCTAAAAGAAAAATTTATGCCCTGTAGCCTTCCCCTCATCCCTAGTTGGAGGACCCCCCAGTCCTTCTAAAAATCTTGGGGACTGCCTGATTCACAGGCCTTTAGAAGACTATTTACCTTTCCATTGTTTGTCATCCAAAGTTTTATGGGCAGATAGAGGGTATGACTTGAACATCCCCCTCACCTCCAACACAGAAGTAGTTTCAGCACCATACCTCCGGTCCACTTGGTTACCTGAGCTGTCCTGCTCCCCACCAAGGAATTCTATCATCATAACTCACATCACTTGTCGACCCAGAACATACTGTTTTGTATTTGCATTAGTTTTTAGAACTTGCCCTATAAATCCGTCTTTGTAATCAACTATTCTCTGGAGGGTCCTCAAGACAATAGTCTATGAAGATTCCCAATGCCCATTCTTGGATTGTAATTAATAATTTATGCTACATCATTTTGAAAGCATAATTTGAATCATTTTCCCTTACATGCATTACACCACATTTGCCCACACTGAAATTCATTTGTCATCTTTTTGCTCATTCACACAGCAAAATGATGGTGAGATGAGGAGATTGGATTGGGTAATCTATGAGGTCATTTCCACTTCTAAAAATTCTGTTGGGAAATGAAGTGGAATAAACAAGGTGGGGCCAGATCATGGAGGACCTTGAATGGCAGCAAGAGGATCTGAAGTTCGTCTTCTGCCAATGGTCTTCAAAGAGGTGGGGTAGCAGAAACGAGGACCCTGGAGGGTTTTGCCATTGAGAAGTGGAGGGAGAGTATGAACTTACTCAAGGGATGTGATCAACCAGTCAGAGGGTGGGAAGGTGGATCACATCTTCCACCCGTATACTAACACTCTGCTCCCTTCTTTTGATGTAAAAATTCCTGTTCTCTATGGGCCCCTTAGGGTAATGAGAAGCCTAACTAAAGACTACTCACAGCAGCTGCTTGCTGTGCTCCCAACCACCACCGCCTTCTCTCCCCATCCCCTTGTGGGTATGTTTAGCAGCAATAACCAGTGAACAAAAGTACCATCCCTTTTCCTTTTGAGTGGGACAGAGTAAGTCATAGAGATTGAGCGGGTATGAGTGGGTTGTGACATGGATGTCGGGTATCATTTCATTATCTTTCCCTCCCAAAACCACCCCTCTTTTAAACTTCCTTGATACGGTGATGGTGTCACCTTTCATCGGGTCACTCAGGATTTCATCTTCCCCTCTTCACTGACCTCCACTCCACTTCTGAATGAATGAGTGAGTGATAAAGCATTTAGTAAGGGCTTCCTATGTACCAGGCACCCCGTTTCCTCTTATCCAATCAGTTACCAAATTGTTTTGGTTCTGCTGTCTGGGGTGTGCTGGTAAATGCTTAATAACTGGAAATCTGGGGGAACGTGTATTTGTGACACACTTTTGAATTTAATCTACAATATTAACATTTCCCCCATCACTTCCTTAAATCTACACGGTAATCAACAAAACAATAAACCAAGACCTATAATTTCTGATGTGTAAATTTAACACTTGGCTCTCTGATCGGCTGGTACCAGCATACCCTTGATTTTACCTCTACATCTCTCACATCTGTCCCCTCTACTAGTCCCCCTCTCTACTCATACAGCCCTGTATTCAAGTCCCCATCACTTCTCACCTGGACTAGTGAAAGAGCTTTTGATTGGTCTCTTCATCATAAGTCTCTCACCATGATCCATCCTTCACACAGCAGTCAAAGTGAGTTTTCTAGAGTGCAGATCTGACCATCTTGCCACCTTCCTTCTCTCAATAAACTTCAGTGGCTCCCTATTGATTATAGGATCAGATATCTCATCCTTTGTTAATTTCCAAGATTTCACAATAACATAATAATGTAGTTGTTTATGCACATAATTCATAAATAAGTAAAAATATGCATATTGGGGGCACACACTCAAAATGTATTACTGTTAGGAACTTTCATGGAAAAATATTTGGAAACTGCTGCTCTAGACAAAGAAGAGTTAATCAAGGTTTTTGAGATCACTACGTGATCATCATGTAATAAATATACCAAGAAAAATTGCATGAACTAAACTTTTAAAATTCACATAAAAGCGTTGAATTAGGAATCAATAAATCTAGATCCTAGTCCTGATCCTACTACTAATCTATGGTAATGCTGCCAGGAATTTCTCAATCTGAGTTCCTTGAGAGCTCAAGAAGAGTCTCAGCCACCAGAAAGTCCACAAGACCAGAGGTCAATTAAAGTGAGTAGCCAAGGAAGACTGTTTGCTGTTGAGTCTTAGCTTCCCAAGGTACAAAAAACCTGTCTAATAGAGATATTTCAGGCCTGCTTAGAGTCCAGAGCCTATGGATCAGTGGGATGCAGGCTTGTAGTCTAGTCTGATAAGGGAGGTGGGCAGGAAAGTCCCAAGTTCAGTGTTAAGGTCAATATTGGTGGAAGCCAGTACAGCTAGAGTGTCCAGCACAACTGGCTTTATCTATTTAGCCCAAGAATGATGGAAGTCATCAAGTAAGGTTTTGTTATTAAGTCCATAACCGAATAAGGACAATCAGTCAGGTTTACCCCATAGCCGAATGGGGGTTTAAATGAGTCAAACATCACATTCCTATAATAAGATTGGTTTTTCCATCACAGTGATCCTAATTAGGTAATTCATTGTATGTCTCTAGGCCTCAGTTTCTTTATCTGTAGATTATATAACATTTAAAAGTTGTTGGGGTTTTTTGCATAAATAAATCCAATACGCCTAATATTAGAAGGAAAGCAGTTAACTGGAATAGGGGGAGAAATTTCTCTGATGAAGATGTCTTTACATAAGAACCGGTTCAAATTTATAAGACTAAATGCCATTCTGATGAGGGTTTGGGGTGAGAGGTGCTCGACACCCCAAAGTACCAACACACCGGGTCCTGCCGAAAGAATTCGACTCAAGCTTTCTCAGCCAAGGGAAAAAACAAAGTTTATTAAGAGTTAGCCAAATAGGCCTGCCCCAAGACATCCCACCCCTTGCGACACCTGTAAGGAAAGCAGGCCAGACCAATCTGAGCTAGATTGGATCTGACCACCTTCATGGAGGCAAGATGGAGATTATATACACAAAGGTTGTGGGAGGGATTGAGGGGTGGTCTGGGGTGACCAGAAGAGGGGTCTAGGGAGGGACTTAAGGATGAGGTCAGACTCCAGGGTGGGGGAAATAGCTGAAGGCTGTATGGAAATGACAGACCATAAAGGGCTAGGGTAACAGAGCTAGGGTATAGATATTTTGATCAGGATTAAGGATGGGAAACGGGATTAAGGGTGGGAAACAGCTGGACAATAGAGGACTGGGCAAGGTAGGCATTTGGGCTTAATGGTTATAGCCTCAGGCCAAGGCTAGATCAAGTGGGAAGATTCAAGGAGAATTCAAGGGTTCAAGGGGTTCCCAGAGACTGTGCCCTCATCAACCTTATGATAGGGAGATCATCTTGGACTAGTAGGAGAGTTGATACACATTTACGGACATGGCCAACGTGGGGATTTATCTTGTTTGATTATGTAACAATGGGTATGTCCAATTCATGTAACACTTATATGATGCAAGAGTTCTGTATTTTTTCTTTTTTTATTTTTCAAAAGGGGGGAAGGGTGAAATAGGAAGGAGAAAAAAAATCTTGATGATTGAAAAATATAAAACTATTTTAAAAAAGTTTTCATGGCTTCGCTGATTTTGATGGCTCTACCTGACAATCTTCTGGGCTCACAGACCCAGGATTCCCCTTGTTGCAGTCTGGTAGACCATATAAGACATGGCTTTTGCTTTCTCTTCACTGAGGGCTCCCTACAAACTCCTACCTCTCATGGCAGTACCACCTCCTCAGGGACTCATGTATGGCATACCTGCCCTTTTCTTTGTCCTTGTGAAATTTTTGTTTCAAAACATATCCACTTTTCCCTCTCTGTACTCACTAGTACTGCCTGAAAAATGTTTCCCAGATCCCTAGATTACAATTCTAATAGATGTGATTACCATGTGGCTGGCATTCACTAGCTGTACCCCTCCCCTTCCCTGGGACCATAGCTCTTCATACTGCTGCTAACGCAAGAGTTTAAGAGAACCAGGATTCCAAATGCTACCAATTCGCGTTTCTTTTCAGCTTTAGGGTTTCCAAAGCACTTTCCTCGCAACAACTCCACAAAGTACGCAATGTAAAATTGTATTAGTAGTCCCCTTTTCATAAGGATACTGTGTCTTAGATGAAGTGATCCACCCACAGTCACTGTGACATTTAAAAAAGTTAGTGAGACATAGTTTCTGGGTAATTAGCCATTTTATTAACAAAAGAGGTCATTAATAAAAAGAGGTCAGTGGCAGTACTGAATGCCAAAGACCCCTCATGGAGGTGGGCTCACAATTTATACGCCCTTAAAAGAGGAGGTATTCCCGAGGGTGGCAATCAACTTTGGTTGGTTAACAATTAATGAGAGAATGAATATTATAATGAGAGGTGGGTTATATTCCAATGAGGGTCTTGGCAGTATATGACTTGGATCACCCAAGTCTTGGTCAAAGCGACTTATCAATTTCCATGTCACCTGTCTGACAAAACAGAGAATCCACATTTTTCCAGACCTGTCTGAGTAAACTCAATGAGCAGGAATCCACCTATTCACCTAACTTAGAATTTCTTTTACTGTCTTTGATTAGATCTTATCCTGGGTAAGTCTTTGCCCAAGATTTCCCACGCTGGTTGATTTCTCAATGAGGAAGTAGAAAAGGGGAAAAACTTTGGTCCTATTGCAATAATAAATTATTAAATACAAGAGAGAAGTAATTATTTCTCTCAGTCACAAGGTTCATAAGGGGCAGAAAGGAGACTCAAACCCAGTTCTCCACTATTTACCAACAGGGTGAGCTTGGACAACTCAGTTCAAATCCTATCTTCTATAAGAGACATTTCCTAACACTACCACCTTCCCGCACCCCCACTCCCCAACCAGTCATCTAATTATACATATATATATATATATATGTGTGTGTGTGTGTGTGTGTGTGTGTGTATACATATATATGCATACAGAAATATGCATATACACACACATACACATATACAAACACATAAATTATATATATAATGTATAGTTATTTGCAAATTGTCTCCTCCATTTAATTCAAAATGTCTCCTCCATTCCTTGAGGACAGGGAAGATGGTTTTTGCCTTTCTTTCTAACACCAGCACTTGGCGCAATGCTTCGTATGCAGTAAGTCTTTAATAAATTCTTCTTCTTGATGTTATTGTGTAACCTCTCTGAGCCTCAGTTTCTGCATCAATAAGATGAGATGATATCTAAAGTCCATTCTCATCCCAAATATATGATCCTGTGAAAAACTTCCTAATAATTAAGCAGAGATGCCTAAAAGGAGAATGGGATGCCTTGGGTAGCAATAAGTCCCCTCCCACTAGACTTGATAATCACCAAGGGTCCTTTCAGCTCTAAGACTGTGATTCCATCTCTAAGACTCTGTGATTCTCTTCTCACCTCTGACACTGCCACCATCTTGGTATAGTTCCTCAGCACCTGACGTATGAATTATTCCAATAGATGGGTCTGACTGCCTCGAGTCTCTCGCCACTCCAATCCATCCTCTATTCAGCTACCAAAGTGATTTTCCTAAGTACAGGGTCCAACCATGTCAACCCCATACTTAATCAACTTCAGTGGCTCCCTCTCACCTCTAGTTTCAAATGTAAAATCCTCTGGCATTCATAGTCCTTCATAACCTAGCCTCCCCCATCTTTCCAATCTTCTTACGCTTTATACTCCCCAGCATGTGCTTTGGTCCAGTCACACTGGCTCCCTTACTATTCCACAAATAAGACTTCCCATTTCTCTGGCTGTCCTCCAGGCCTGAAATGCTTTTCCTCCTCCTCGCTACCTCCTGGCTTCCCTGGGTTCCTTCAAATCCCAACTAAAATCATACCTTCTTCAGGAAGCCTTTCCTGATACCACATACTCTAGTGCCTTCCTTCTGTTGATTAGTTCCTATTTTCCTGTATATAGCTTGTTTGTACATATTTGTTTGTTTGTTGTCTTCCCAAAGAGAACAGGGACTCTTTTGCCTTTCTTTGTAGCCTCAGGCTTAACACAGTGCCTGACACAATGCATGCTTAATACAGGCTTATTTACTGGCTGACTCTTTCCAGATTCAGGATCTCATCCCCATACCTTATAGCCTCTACAGGGGTAGCCAGGAGCAGCTAACTAAAGAGTTGGACTATATGACATTTCTTTGAAGCCCACTGACAAAATATCACCAACCCATCTGTCTAACCTTAATCAACGGTGCTGCCTAATTTTCTTCTTAACCTGGTATCTGTGAGCCTGTTTTTTATTTTTTTATATTTTGGTAAGTTGTATTTCAACATAATTGGTTTCCTTTGTAATCCTATATACATATATGTGTGTGCATATATATAGTATGCATTTAAAACCATTAGTAGGAAGGGCCAGATTAACTTGTTTTGAAGAGGAAAAAAAAGAAAGGATATTTATAGTATGATAGATAAGGAAGGAAAGAAGCATTTATGAAGCACCTACTACGCGACAGGCACATATGTTAAGCACTTTACAAATACAACTCATTTTATCCACACAGCAACACTGGGAGATAAGTGTTATTAGTATTTTCATTTGGCAGATGAGGAAATGAAAGACAGAGAGATGAGAGAAGGAGAGAGAGAGTAATCGATTTGCTCAAGGTCCCATGGCTAATGAGTGCCTGAGGCAAGATGAGAACCCAAGTCTTTCTTACTCCAAGTCCCAGCTCTACCCACTGTCCCATCCAACGCCATTAAACTCTTTTGATATAATTTATTATTGTGCAGTGGTGTTCTGAATTAAAACTCAGGCACTCAGCCACATTATCAGAGAGTAATACTGAAAATGCACTGCACCATCTTGCTATATTAAAAAAAATTACTGTGCTGCCTTAATGAGGGCAGGACTAATATTGATATCACTATAATTGGCAATGAATAAGGATTATTTATCAGAAAAAACTGGGTTAAGCACACAAATTTGAAGTGGACACTGTTCATATTTTAAATCATTGTATTGCTAAGAGTCATATACCCTGTAATAAAATCAATTAAAAATTTATAAAATTTATTAAAAACACAATTTTCTGAGAAGGAGCAGGGAAAGGAATAAGCATTTTTATATAGCATCTCCTGCGCAGGCACTGTGCTAAGGCACTTTAAAAATATTATCTCATTTTGCCTGTCTTTCAAAGGGATTCATGACACAAGAAATGTGGAGAACCCATGCTTTAGTTCAGTCTTATGTTTCTTTAAGTCTCTTGGGCTGGTCAGTACTTTCATGTCTAAACTAAGGGGGCTTACCTTACCCCAGGATGTGAATCTCTCACATTACTGTAACCTCAGAGTGAAACATAACCCCAGTAGCCTCCAGGATTGGAGGAGATTAACTCAATTTTTTAAAAAATTGTGTGGTTTGGTGTGGGGGTAGAGTATGTGGTTTGGAGGTGATTGTTTCTTCTTTTTCTAAACAGGGTGGAAGAGCAAACAGCATTTAAACGGCTGTAAAAGCTTTTTGAAAGCCAAGTCTCTCTGCTCTTCCTGCTTTCCCAGCAATGGTCTTACTTTGGTTTAGTCTGAATAAACAATGGCAGGTTCTTGAGGAGAGCAGCAAGTCCCCCAACTGGTTCCCCAGACCTAGGCTTGGCTGAGCTGAGAGCCCTGGGGAAAAATCACCCCAGCTGATCTTGGCTACAGTTGGCCTTCATGGCCAGGGTTGGCCCAAGAGCATAGGAAGACACCCAACAATGCCTTGGGAAGAAGAATCTATCTTCTCTTCCTCCCTTACTATTCAGTTCAATTCAACTGGACTCAATTCAGCCAGCAGTTATTAAACCTTGCTACGCACCAGGTACTGTGATAGATGATGGAGATACAAAGACCCTGCCCTCAGGGAACTTACACTCTACTGAAGAGAAACAACATATGCATACAAATAAATACAAACTATATGCAATGTGATTCCCCAAGGGAAGGTGCAGGTCTTACATGAAAAATAGTTTGTTAGTAATAGAACACAGGTACCACAGGACAAAATGGAAGGGCAGGAAGGAGTGGGATAGAGATGTTGGTAGAAGGGATTGGTCTGACTTGAACCGATGTCAGGGAATAGGGAATGATAATCAAAATATTACCTGTGCTTCTTTTGAAGGGTGTGACAATATATTACTTTTCATAGTAGCAAAAGGAATGTTGATTTGATTTTCATTACCAGAGAAAGAGGTAGGAATAGGGATGTGCTGGTTAATATTTAGCAGCCAGATATTCCAAAAGGCGGGCATTTTCTCCACCATTTTCTTAAGTCTAGAACCAACAAAATAATAAATCACACCCTGCTTTGTAGCATTTGCTGATTTAGTGAGGTCTAAATGCTCTCACTGAAAATTTAATGATCGGCTCCACATCTTTGGATAGGAGGCATACGCATGTTGGCAAGGAAGATACAGCCTCTTCCCCCAACCCCTCCAACTCCCTCCTCTCGCCTAATGGTCAAGGCAGGGATCGATGCAGTTTGGGGAGCAGACTAGTTATGAACGGTGAGGAGTGTTTGAGGTACTCACCCTAAGCTATGTCAGTTCTGCCCCAGGACTTACTCACTGGAGTCCCAAAGTAGACAGAAGTTTCCAGTTCAGCAGAACAAACATTAATGTACTCTGATATGTGCATCATTCCCCCAGAAATCCCTGTTGGGAAATGTGGCCATCCCCAAATGATGTGGTGGAAGCCCTGGAAGTAGAACACTTTATTGAGATGATTTTCCATGGAAAGTGAAAAATCCGAACCAAAACACCTTTTTAATTCTTCCTCAAGCACTGTTGATAAATTGTTGGAAGCATGACATAAGCAATACAGTACCCTCCCGAACGTAATAAATGAAGAAGCGCTAGGAACACTCAAAAACTCCTGACAGGTAAGTTGAGGTCCTTTGTCAGAGTAAGACAAGTAGTAACAAACCAAAGCCCCTATCCTACTGCACAAAATTTGAATATCGACTAGCCTCCAACTCCCCAGGAGTCTTTCCTCTCCTCCACTATCATGAACCAACACAAATCTCCAGGTCCAGGCTCCTCCCTCCCTGATGCCCTGCTGGACACAGATAAGAATCTATAAGAATCCATCAGACTTTACTGATCTGGCAGAGGGGGCACCCCATTGTCTTGGGAGCCCCAGCAGAGTACCCGATTCTACCTCCAACAGGTATGAGGGGATTGTTTCTATCTTCCTGATTGCCTTTTATTTTGTGAGTATTAATAAAGCCAGTCTACTTTATTGTCTTATTGTGAGTTCCATGTTTCCTTGTACTGGACAGATGGTGTGACAAACTTCTCTGAGTCTGTGTTAAGACACATGGAAAGTAAAGCACTCCACTTTTTGTCGTTCCAAGAAATAGAAAACAAAGTGAGTTCTTATCGATAGGGAAATTGTTGAACAAATTGAACAAAATGGTGAATAAGAAATAATATATTGGACTGTAAGTAACAATGAATATGGGAAAGACAGAAATATTTGTAAGATTTTTTTGCTTTTCTTTGTATCCCTCATGGTCAGCACAATGCTTAGCACATAAGAACTTAATAAATACTCTGGACTGACTGGCTTATTGAACTGATGCATAGTCAAGAAAGTGGAACCAAGAAAACGACAAACAACGGGGACATGGTGACTGGGAATCCTGAAAAAGAATGTTGATTTCTCTCAGTAAGAACTAGTAAATTAAATAACACTAAAAGACATCGGAATCTAGATTAAATGAAATGAACAACTTTGGTTCCAGGGGAAAGATGATGAAAAGATAGAGAAATGGTGACTGTGTATAAAGTGTTGAATATGATAGCCATTTTCCTCAATTTTTTCTTATAAGCTGGGGTTTTGTGGGAGTGGAGGGGTAGTTACTGAGAAGAAATAGAACGATACAAAGCAAAGATAATCAATAAAACTTGTTTTTTGCTCTGCCTGCTCCATTGGGTTCCCTAATCACCTAGGCTGCTGAAAGTCATACCCTCCCTCTTTTCCTTGGGAACAAATACTCATGTATCTCCTGTTGGAGGAATTTCTTGACCAGAAAGGAGTTGGTCTCCAAGGAGTATTTCACTCACCAGTGGTTCAACAAGCCTGGACATTAAATAAAAGTGAGTAGCCAAAGTGAAAAGAAATTTATTAGTGCACTAAGGAAGCAGGCTTGCTGGTAATGGCTTTGGCTCCCTAGCACACAATTCTTTGTTTATATCACATCTCAGTCCTTTACAGAGCCCATCAGCAAATAGGATTCAGACAGTCCATATAAAGAAGTTGGTCTGAAAAGCTCCTGGTTGCACTTTGGGGGAAACATTGGTGGGGTCATGCTTGTGTAATCAGTCTAAGCAGATTGGAGGTAGAGATTCAAACAACACATTCCACCCACTGCCCCTTCTTTAATTATGTCCCAATTTTCATGTACTTGTTGAGATAGTCATTGATTTAAAACTGCTGTTCATGGGCCCTACTAATGCTTCACTTGCAGTTTAATGACTAGAAATGCAAAGCAAAGGCAAATAAAATAAAATAAAATTACCAGCAACAACAATTAAGTAAATGATGTATTAAGCCCTCTCAGCACTCATTCTTAAAAGGCTGCTATCCATCTCCCTACATTTATACCCAAGGGGGTACAAGTCTCACTCCCAGTTAATCACTAGTCCACTCAACACAATGGGAAGAAAAAATTAGCCATTCATAGCAGATGCAAAAGACTCCAAATGGCTCCATTTTCTATTCGCTAATTCACTCCTTCCTCGGCTTGGTGCCTGGCTCCCTCTCCAGTCTCCTGTTGTTTCTGCTGCTGCCCCTAGTCTCTGGCAGGGCCTCTCTTTTTCTCCAGTTAGGCTACTGTTGGCCAGATTTACAGTTGTTCTACTTCTTACCTCCACTTCTTTGTTTCTAGTTCAGTCTCTCTAAGTGGTCACTCTCCTCCATCTGGCTCTCCCTTGAAATTTCTGTGAATCTTTTTTTTATTTGATTTTTGAATTTTTTTATTTTTATTTTTTTTCATTATATTTGTGTTTATTTTAAACTTAAATGCAAAATAAGAAAAGAACAACAACAAAAAAACCCTGCCCTGTACACAACAGAACATAAGAGAGGATTCAATATAAAGCAATAAATTTCCATTTCAAGAAAACTTATATAATAAATATCAGATATTATTTTCAAGGCTGTCCATCTTTGCTTTCTATGTTTTCTTTTGTCCTCTGCTGTACACTTTTTACTTTATTTTTCCTCTACTCACTTCCCAAGAAACAGATATATAGATATACATACACACATACATACATACATACACATATATGCACATACACAATCAAATGCATATATGTAAGACCCTATTGTGCTTATTTCCACTTGTTATCTGTTTCTCTGTTGGTGGATAGTATCTTCCTTCATAAGTCCAAGTCTTTCCATAATTTTATAAATCCAGGAGCTCATCATTTCCTACATGATCTGACTCAGTAAGATAATTTTTAAGTAATTTGATTGGGATGGTATTGCATAACTAGATTAGGTAAAATTGTCGTTTTTTTTTATTATATTAGCTTTACCTAGCCATGCACGATAAATATTACTTCACTTATTTAGATCTAATTTTGTTTCTATAAAAGATGTTTTGTGTTTATGTTCATATAGGTCCTGTGTCTGTTTTAGCAGATATATTCTCATATGTATATATGTGTGTGTGTGTGTGTGTGTGTGTGTGTGTGTGTGTATATACATATATATATATATGTATGCATAAGCACTGTTAAATTATTTTATATGGTCTAAAAAGCTGGGGGGGGGGTGGAATTTGGCTATGAGATTCCTGTAAGTTTTCCTCTGAGGATCTCTTTCAGGTGGTGATTCGTGGATTTTTTTTTTCTATTTCTACTTTCCCCTCTTGTTCTAACTCTTCAGGACAATTTTCGTTAATTATTCCTTGTATTATTGTATCAAGATTCTTTTTTTAATTGTAACTTTCAGGTAGTCTGATTATTCTTGCTTTCTCTCCTTGATCTGTTCTCCAGATCAGTTGTTTTTCTTACAAGATGTTTCACATTCTCTTCTTTATTAAATTCTTTATATTTTGTTTTATTATCTCTTGGTCTCTTATAACTTCACTGATTTCCCCTTGTTCAATTTTAATTTTCAAGGAGTCATTTTCTTCCTTAAGATTCAAACCCAAAGACCCTAGCTTGTGGGATAAGAACTCACTATTTGACAAAAACTGAGGGGAAAACTGGAAAATAGTATGGCAGAAACTGGACGTAGACCAATATCTTACACCATATGCCAAAATAAAGTCAAAATGGGTTCACAATTTAGATATAAAGGCTTATACTGTAAGTGATTTTGGAGAGCAAGGAATAGTTTACCTGTCAGATTTATGGAGAAGGGAAAAGTGCAAAATAGATAATTTTGATTACATTAAATTGAAAAGTTTTTTGTACAAACAAAGCCAATGCAACCAACATTAGGAGGGAAGCAGAAAATTGGGAAAGAATTTTTATAACCAGTGTCTCTGATAAAGGCCTCATTTCTAAAATATACAGAGAACTGAGTCAAATTTATAAGAATATAAGTCATTCCTCAATTGATAAGTGGTCAAAGGATATGAACAGGCAGTTTTCAGAAGAAATTAAAGAATCTATAGTCATGAAAAAGTGCTCTAAATCACTATTGATAAGAGAAATGCAAATCAAAACAACTCTTAGGTACCACATGTCTCTCCTGTCAGATTGGCTAACATGACAAAACAGGAAAATTATAAATGCTAGAGAAGATGTGGGAAAATTGGAACACTAATGCATTGTTGGTGGAGTTCTGAACTGATCCAACCATTCTGGAGAGCAATTTGGAGCTATACCCAAAGGGCTATTAAAATGTACATACCCTTTGACCCAGCAATACCTCTTCTAGGGTTGTACCCCAAAGAGATCATACAAGTGGGAAAAGGACCCATATGTACAAAGATATTTATAGCAGCTCTTTTTGAGGTGGCAAAGAATCAGAAATCAAGGGGATGCCCATCAATTGGGGGATGGCTGAACAAGTTGTGGTATATGAATGTAATGGAATACTATTGTGCTATAAGAAATGAGGAGCAGACAGACTTCACAATAACCTGGAAAGATATATATGAACTGATGCTGAGTGAGAGGAGCAGAACCAGGAGAATATTATACACAATTACAGACACATTGTATTTGTAATGACTAACTTTGATAGATTTGGCTCAGACTGAAGCAAATTATTCGCTCTCTCTCTTTTTTTTTTGTTTCTGTTTTGTTTCTCCTTTCTCGTGGTTCATTCCATTGGTTATAATTCTTCTTTACAACTTAACTATTGTGAAAATATGTTTAGTGTGAAGGTATATGTAGAACCTATATCGGATTGCATGCCATCTTGGGTAGTGAGAGGGAGGAGTAGGAGGGGGAGAAAATTTGGAACTCAAAAACTCATGGAACTGAATGTTGTAAATTAAAAAATAAATTTAAAAGAAAAAAAAAAGATTCTGGATCTCCTTTTCCAGCTGGTTGACTTTCTTTTCATACTCTTCTTGTTTTTCTTGGATTGTTCTTACTTTAAAAACAATTTCCCCAATCTCTCTTATATAAAATCTTTTTGTGAATTCTTTTTGGGCAGGTGAACATTTGACATTACCTTTTGGGGTGGGAAAGGATTTTTTGACTTTAGTATTCTCCTCTGAAAATGAACCCCAGTGTTTTCTATTCCCATAGTTACTGTCCATAGTTGGGTTCTTTCTCCTTTGCCTGCTTATTTAAAAAAATTTAGCAGCTTATTATTATAGTCACCCCTAATTCTGGAGTGTGGGGGATGGTGCCTCTGGCCTCAGGTCCTTCTTACTGTTATTTTTTTTTTAATTTTTGTCCTGGGCCCAACCTTTGCACTCCTTTCCCTCTCTGAGCCACAGCTAGCACCGTGTTCCCCACCCCACCCCAGTACACTATGCTGGAAATACTCTTGCTCCCTGAAAACCCTCCAGTGGCTATGATCTTCAGTTCTCCTCTCTAGCCTGCAACTGAGACCAAGAATTCAGCTTCCCTGTAAGTGCCCACAGCCAGCAGTGTCCCCGCCCCCCTGTTTCCTCAGACATTGGTCCTAAGCTGATTCCTTCTCACCCAGGACGATGTCTGAGCAGCACAACTATATGTGGCATCCCTTGTCAGCAGACGATCCCTCAATCTTACCCTGATCAGATGCCAAACTCCCCACACTATCCTGGAGGTAAAAAGTCTGTGAGTGAGGTTGAAGCTACCTTCCAACCCAGCTGCTCCCAGGGTTCACCATTTGCTGTTTTCAGTGGAGCTAGCCTGGAGGTGTTTACCCTTCACTCTGGCTGAACCTCCCTCCTGGGATCTTCCTTCTGATCTTCTCCAGTTGTCCCAGGAGGACCACTATTCTGCCCCAACTCTTGTTTATTTTTGCTGCTCTACAATGACCCTGCGGCACTATTTTGTCTTGTTTGTGGAGGAAATCTGGAGAGCTTGGAATTTTCTGACCTACTCTGCCATCTTCCCAGAATCCTTTCCCTGTGAATCTTTTTGGATGGATGTGCTAAAAGCTTCTGATGCACACAAAATCTTCTGGGAGATACAGTTCTGAGAAATTAACATGGCACCCATCTTCTGGGTCTGTCATATCATTGCATCATTTCATAGAATTACAGAGTTTAAAAGCTGGAATTACCTCAAAATCTGACTAATCCAAACTATAACTGAACAGGAATTATCTCTCCAATATTCCCAACAAGTTTTTATCCAGCCTGTGCTTAGGTCTTCAGTGATGGGAAAATCACTATCCCAAAAGCAGCCCATTCCACTTTTGGACAGCTCTAACTGCTAACGAGTTTTTCCTTGTAAATGGTTTTCCCTTTCCTTTCCTTTTTCAATGGGCAGGAGTAACAAGGAGAAAAAATAAGTTTTCGTTCATCGAAAGAGTCAAATAAAAATATTTTTTTTTAAAAAGTGTCTCCTTGTATCTAGCAAATTTAGGTTAGATGTAAAGAAAATGAAAAACTTCATAACAATTGGAGCTTTCTAAAAATTGGAATGGGAAACAGTGGGTTCACCCTTATTGGAGGCCTTCAGGTTGGATGACTATTTGTCAGATATGCTGGAGAGATTTAAAAAAATTAATAGTATTTTTTTCCAATTACATGTAAAGACATTTAAGAAATTTAGAGTTTAAAATTTTCTCCTTCCCTTCCTCCATACCCCCTCTCTAAGACTGTAAGCAATTTGATATAGGTTGTATATGTGCAATCATATAAAACACATCTTCTTATTAGTCGTGTTATGAAAGAAGAAACAGACCAAAAGAAAAAACCATGAACGTGAAAATAGTATGCTCTGATCTGCATTCAGACTCCATCAGTCCTTTCTCTGGAGGGGGATAATGTGCTTCATCCATCATAAATCCTTTGGAATTGTCTTGGATGATTGTATTTCTGAGAATAGCTAACTCATTCATAGTTGATCATCACTCACTTAACTTTACATCAGTTCATGTAAATCTTTCCAGGTTTTTCTGAAATCCACCTGGTCATCATTTCTTATATTCTGGAGAGATTTTTTTTTTGATGGGAATAAGAGCTGGACCTTATAGCTACTGGTGTTGCCTACAGTCCTGAAACTGTGTGAAAATCTGTATCTCTGCAACTTCCACCTATTACTTCTGCTTCTGCCCTCTGGGGACAAGCAGAATGAGCTGAATCCCTTTTCCTTATGATCCCCCTTTCAAAAATAGTTTAAGGTAGAATCACGCTCCCTCCCCACTCCCTCCTCCCCCAAGTCTTTTCTGCTACAAACTAAGGCTTCCTAGTACTTTGAATACTTGTAAAGTGCTTTGTAAACCTTAAGGTACTATACACATACATACATACATCTGTTCATACATACACACATGCATACATGTGTGCTTGATGTTCAGTCGTTTTTCATTCGTGTCTAACTCTTGACTCCGTTTGGGGTTTTCTTGGCAGAGATACTGGAGCGGTTTGCAATTTCCTCCTCCAGATCATTTTACAGATGAGGAAACTGAGGCAAACAGGGTTAAGTGACTTGCTTAGGTCACATGGCTAGTAAATGTCTAAGGCCAGATTTGAACTCAGAAAGACTCATCTTCTTCATTCTGGACCTGATGTTCTATGCACTGCACCACCTGGCGGCCCTGTTTCTGACATACTTGTTTCATAACCTTCATAACAGCTAGCACTAGCATAGTGCTTTAACATTTCCATGGCACTTCACAAATATTGTCTCATTTTATTCTCACAACAACCCTGAGAGGTAGGTGCTGTTACCCTCATTTTACAGATGAAGAGGGAAAGGTTAAGTGACTGGCGCAGAGTTAGACAGTTAATACATGTCTGAAGCTGGAATTGAACTCATCTCCTTAGTACTGGCCCAGTGCTCTATCCACTGCACTGTCTAGCTGCTTTCAAGGCATCCTTTTGTTAGAGAACACCATGCCTTGATTGCACATGTATAATCTATAACAAATTGCTTACAGTTTCAGGGAGGCGAGAGGTGAGGGAAGGAGTGAGGAATTTGGAACTCCAAATTTTTAAAAATGAATGTTTAAAATTGTTTTTACAGGTAAATGGGAAAAAATTAATTATTCAAAAGCCAAAAAAAAAAAAAAAGAAAAGAACACTGCTTTTCCATTCCCCGGTCACTGTCTATCCCGATCTGACATACTTAGAGATTTACAGAAGGTACTGGTGAATTGTGAGTGCTAAGACTGGTGTGATCTTGCAGGTTGATGAGATTCCTGGGAGCACCATGGAGAGATCCAAAAGCAGGCAGCCAGATGGAAAATGAAGAAAAAATGGATGGGAAAAATGAGAGTCAGAGCAAATAAGTGACTTGTCTGAGGTCACACACAGTGAGGACTCAGTCATGCTCCTGCCTCTTCACTGGCTGCTATGGAGCTTCCAATCACTGACAGCCATACAAGCTGTTGACTCTAATAGTCCTTCGTATGGATGATATCGTTTCAATGTATAATTATCTGCTGTTGTTTAACAAGAAGTAGAAGCCTATTTACTCCAGTCCAAGGTCATCGCTCCTTCCTCTAACGTCCTGTGACGGTTTTTGTACCTGTTATTCTGTTTTCTCATGCATTCTGACTAGTATGTATGCATATAATTTTTTCATCTCCTTCCCTAGCCCCACCCAAACCTATAGAACTGGGCTTCCCTCCAAGATGGGGGTGGGGGTGGGAAAAAGAAGGGTAGTCTCAAGAGCAGGAAGTTAATACACCCAGTGAGAAGGACAAAAAGAAGCTGTGGGGAATGAGATGAGAGCTGAGAGAAAGAGAAGTTAGGGGAGAGAGACAGACAGATTGACTGACAGAGACACAGATACAGAGAGAGAGACAGAGAGAGACAGAGAGGCAGAGACAGAGAAGTCATAGGTCATTAACAGGAAGAAAAGCAGAAGGGAACCAAAGAGCAGAGGGTACTGAGTCCAGCCTGCCACCTTCTGATTGTATGAGGGTTCTTATCAGACTGGGGCACCGGGCTACCACCACCATTGCAACTCTCCAGTTTGCTGAATTGCAGCTGCCAATGCTATTACCCACACGACTGTCGAAGTAGAAAGTGCACGTGGAGTCAAATGATCTCGGTTTGGAATCTGGCTATGCTTTTTACTACTTCTATGACCTTACAAAAGATATTTACCCTCTCTTGGGCCTCAGGTTCTTCATCTATAAAATGAAGGAGTAAAAAAGCAAAGGACCTCCAAGATACCTTCCCGCTCTAACAGTCTATAGATATGTTCCCTTCTCTCCTCCGATATTGCCATCATCGTGGTGTAGGGCCTCACACCCAAACTATTGTAACAACCTACTTGTGGGTCTGTCCACCTGGTGTATCTCCCTACTCTATCCTCCACTCAGCTTTCAAAAGGATCATCCTGAAGTGAAAGTCTGACAATTGTCACTTTCCTAATCAAAAACTTCTTGTAGTTCCCAATCAGCTCCAGGATAAAATATAAAATCCTCTGTCTGGTTTTCAAAGTCCTTTATCACTTGCTTCACCCCCTCCCAACTTTCCATCTTCTTACGCACTGCCCCATCCCCTAACCCCCAACATACACCTTGATCCATTGACATTGGTCTCTTACTGTTCCTTGAACAAGACACTCCATGCCCCTAATCCAGACATTTTCACTGGGGGACAGTCAGATTTTTCTGTCTCCTGGACACAGATTTTCCTCCCTCCTCATTTCTGCCTCCTGGCTTCCCTGGCTTTCTTCAAGTTCCAGTTAAAATCCCATTTTCTATAGGAAGCCTTTCTCAATCCCTCTTAATTACAGTGCTTTCTCTCTGTTGATCATTTCCCATTGATCCTATATATAGCTTGTTTAGTTTAATGTTGTCTCCTCCATTAGTGTGTGAGCTCCTCCAGAGCAGGGACTGCCATTTGCCTTTCTTTGTATCCCCAGAGCTTAGCACAGTGCCTGGTGCATAGTAGTCATTTAATACATACTTATTGACTGATATTGAATAAATGAAATCACTGCTGGACCTCCTCTGTCCCAGCTTCACATCCTATCACAGAGGACATCCTGGTTTCCCTAAAAAGCTCCTTTCTCCCAAGATCCCGTGGGAATTTATGTTACCCACTAAGGAGAGGCAGCCTGACCCTGGCTCTGTGAATGTGGAAGAATAGAGCTCAAAGAGAATCTAGATATTTCAAGAGGTAGGTCTGGGAAAAGTTGCTCATCCCAGCTTCTCTAGTATGTATGGGACATATTTATCCCCATCCAGGGATGAAGTTGGAAAGGGGTCCTGAGGCACTAGAAGAAGGATAGCTGTCAAGTCCCATGCTTCCAGAACATTTAATAAACCAACCTAATTTTCTATAGCCATGCCTTGCTTGAATCCACTGGTACCCTTTGAGTTCATTTCCCTGTAAAGCATGCAGGCAGATTTCTTAATGGGTATGCAATAGTACATGGGATTAACATTCACCAAGGCAAATGAAAATGGAGCAGAGGAGGGAAGAGAGATTGGTGGGGATCATAGGTTCAGATAGGGCCCAAGAAATCTTCTAGTCATCCCCTCTTTTAACAGATGATCATAAATAGACACGATATCTCTGAAGTAGAAATAGGGCCAAAGCATCCTGGGACACAAACCAATAAAGGACGGTTAGAATACCTGGCAGAGATTAATGACCCTGACTTAAAAAAAAAATTTAGGAGCTATAAACTTAGGATCCAAATTGAAATCCCCAAAGCAGTGACTTGACCAAAGGATTGTCTTAGAGATTGAAAAAACAACACAGCCCTTAGCAATCTGTCCCCAACCTCTCCCACCAGCCCAATATCACGTTACCATTCTGGCCGAACCAGCCTTCTTACTGCTCCCTGGATGTGACATTCCATTTCATTCTCATTGTTTTGCACAGGCAATAGTAGCTCATTTCTGAAATGCTTTCCCTCCTAATTTTATAATCTATTCCCCTCCTCATTTTGTAATCTCTAGCTCCCTTCAAGGCTTCTGCCAAGTGCCTGCTTGGGACTTTCTGATCGCTTTTCCCCACCCCCAGGTTGTTGTATCCAGAAATTTTAGTATATATCTTTGGATTTACTTATTCATGGACATGTTTCCTCCCAATAAAATATAAGATCTTTGGAAGCAGAAACTGTTTCATTTTATTTTTTGTCTTTTATATCTCCAACAGCACCTAGCCCAGTGCCTAGGTACCTAGAAGGGTGGTGGTTGTTTTTTGACTCTTCACGACCCCATTTTGGGGGGGGTTTCTTGGTAAAGATACTGGAATGGTTTGCTGTGTCCTTCTGCAGCTCAATTTATGAATGAGGAAACTGGGGTAAACAGGGTTAAGTGACTTGCCCAGAGTCAACAGCTAGTAAGTGTCTGAAGCTGGATTTGAACTCATGGAGATAAACCTTCCTCATTCCAAGCCCAGGACTCTATCCCCTATGCCACCTAGCTGCCCAGAAGGCTTGTAATAAAGCTCATTGGTTTGAAATGGATTATTATGAGCAGATCACCTCTCTGTGCATTGTCCTAAAAAGAAAAATTGCTAACATTTTTATAGCGCTTGAAGGTCTGCAAAGTGTTTCCCACTTATTTCATTTGATCCTCATAATAACACTGGGAGGTAGGTACTATTACTTCCCCACTTTTCAGATAAGGAAACAGGCTGAAAGAGGTTAAATGACTTACCCAGGATCACATAGCTTGTATGTGTCTAAGATAGGATTTGAACTCAGGTCTTCCTGAATCCAAGGTCATCACCCATCTAGATAGTTCTTCATCTATAGTAGGATATGCACTCTTTCCTCTCCACTACTTCAGTGGATACATGATCTGATCAATGTGAATATTCCCTTTGATGAGAATAATAACCTTCTTCACTTTCTTATCTTTGTCCATGTCCTCTCATAACACCCCACCACCACCACCACCAATAACATAGCCATTCAACTCACTGGAGGACTTTCTCTAGGTCTTGCTTCTTTTATGAGCATATGTTTCTTAGATGGCATCTTTTATAACACTTCTTTCAAGTTATCATTAATAATACCTTGTAGCCCTCTCTATTGCCCTTTGGGTATTCATCAGAAGGCTACATCACCATCTCAGAATGAAACCCATTAGCATTATACCAACAATCCAAATTGGGCTTTATTCCCATTTATTGGTATCACTAGTTATTTTTCATGTGTAAATAGAAATTCAATACATAAGCAAAGTTCCCATTCTCTCCAAGAGCCCTTAATCTTAGGTCAGGCCAAGGTCCAAGCTTAGTTCTTCCTCATAGCCACTGAAGAGCAGCCTTAGACTGAATCCAAAGAGCCCCAAGGCAGGGCAGAACCTTTCTTTCCTAATGAGAAGATGTCCATTGCTCTCCTAGAAAACAGAGTTCATTTTATATGACTTCTATACCCTTCAATAGTGAGTTCAACAGGGAGTTTCTAGACCATCATAGAGCTAATTGGACTAGCTTATATGACTATAGGGTCATAGTTATTACGTGTGTGGTTTATACCACAGTGTTTATGGGATGAGATATGCCCATTCTCTTGTATTCTCTTTAGCTCAAATTTGGATGTTCCTACATTCTCCTTGTGTATAATTTGCTTCAAGCCATTTCAATCCAAATTCCTCATCTATAAAATGAGGGTCTGGAGCTAGATCACTGCTGACGTTCCTTTGGCTCTAATGCTACTATTCTAAATCTGATTATTTCCTAGGTGTGCTCATACCAGTTAACCAGAACCAATTGTCGAATTTTCAGTGTTACCATTTACATCTTGGAAAACATCCAAAAAAATTAGGGCTTGATTTATTGTTTTGTTGATTGCCTAGATTTAAGAATATGGTGCTAATAAAGCAGGTTAAAATTGGGGCCAGGAGAAGAAATTGGGTTTAAGTGATTTACCCAGCATCACACAGATAGTAAGTGTCTGAGACTGAATTTGAACTCAGGTCCTCCTGACTGCCAGGCCAGTGCACTATCCACTGCATCACCTAGACACCCCTAAGCAGGTTAAATTTTTAAAATGTGTCCAGCTGCATTTTTTATCATGAGAACTGGCTGTTGAACCAGCATACCACTACCTGGGTTTCCTGTCTCCTGCCAATTCTTAGCCATTGAAATCCCCAACCCTTCAGGTCTTCTGTTCATGCTCCAGAAGAAAGCATAACTTAAAGCTTAATGTACAGTCAACCATGTAAAACGGCAGATGGAAATGCTGATGTGATCTTAGGTGGTATCTAGAGCCACCCCGTCCATGAGGGGAGTGATGGTTCCTCTGCTCTCTGCCCTAATCAGGCCACATCTGGTGGGCTGCACTGAGGTTCAACTGCCAAACGTAGGAAGGGCACTTATAAACTGGAGGGCAGACAAGGAGAGTGAAATGAACTGAGACCATGCTGTACTGGTTCAAGGAACTGGGAATGTTTAGTGTGGAGAAGAGAAGATTGATGGAGTTCATGATAGATGTGTTCACTTTCCAGATCGCTTATGGCTAGCTACTTTGACACACAGACCAGAAACCATGCCTGGGAGGATTTAACCCTTCTGCTGCCAGAAACAAACATCCTAGATCCTCACTGTCTTGACTATTCATTGCCCTCAGCCATCCACTACATCTAGTCCTAGCCTAGGCCAGCCTTCCCTTCCAGACATAGGGGGGGAACAGGCAGTGCAAAGGTGCGGTGATGAAAGATGGATTGCCTGTATGAGAACAGAGTGAAGGTCAGTCTGATTGGATTGCAAATCATGGAAGGTAGAGGCTGGAAAGATAGACTAGGGCCAGGCTGTGAATGTCTTTCAAAGCTAAACAGAGGAGTTTGCATTTGATCTTGGAGGGAATAAGGAGCTAGTGGAGTTTATTGAGTAGGAGAAAGACCATGGTCAGACTTGTGCTTAAATAAAATCATCTTGGTTACAGGATGGATTAGAGTGGGGAGGGCGGGGAGACCAAGATTCCATAACCTAGACAAGAGGTAATGGTGGCCTGAACAAAGATGGTGGTTTTGTAGGCAGATTCCAGACATGTAATGAAGATAGCGAAGGCAAGATTTAGCACCTGATTGGATATGTGGAATGAGAAAAAGTGAGGAATGGTTGAGAACATTGAGACTATAGATCTGGGTAGTGCCTTTAGCAGAGATGAGGAAGTTTGGAAAGGGGGAAGTTTCTTAAATCTAAACTAGACATTCGACAAAACAATAAATCAAGGTTTTTAGTGTTTGTAAATTTTTGAGGCATAAATGCTCAAATTAAAAATTTAACAATCTGCCCAAGAGCAGGTTTGAGCTGGTTATACCACACTGCTGAGGCAACTAGGTGGCACAGTGGATAGAGCACTGGACTTGGAGTCAGGAAGACCTGAGTTCAGATGCTGCCTCAGATACTTGCTAGTTGTGTGACTCTGGGCAAGTCATTTAATCTTTGCCTCAGCTTCTTCGACTGTAAGATGGAATGATAATAGCACCTACCTCACAGGGTTGTTGTAAGGACCAAATGAAATAATATGTGTAAGCACTATGCCTGGCACATAGTAGGTGCTGTGTAAATGTTTATTTCCTTCTCTTCCCCCCTTCCTCTTTGAACTCGCTTGCTTGCATGGGGAGACTGTTTCTAGACGTGTTATGGAAGGTCCTGATCTCCACTTGTGGGAGTGTGCACATACGTGTCTTCTGTGATTGTTTCCTATATGCTTACTTCATGGTAAAGAAAAGCCTTTTAATGGCTTGCTGAGTCAGAATGGAGGGTACATACAAAAGGGCAAGAAGAGACCAAATCTAGCTCTCCCTCCTGCTGGCAATCAAGAGAAGACGTTCAATAAGCCTCTGGGTAGAAAGAGAAGCTTGGGTCTTTATTTCCCAACTCAGGATGCTATATGGCTTTGCCCACAAAATACTGCTGGTTTTCTCTCTCTGATAGGCTTCATTCTTTTCTGCTTTTAGGTGAATGAATATAAGAGATGAAATGGACTAGGTTATGAAATGGAGCCAGCAGAGGTCCGGGAAATGGAGGCCAAACTGGATTGGGTAGCAGTCATGCTCCATGAGCTAATACGGCCCTGACAAGCACATCGTCTGAGCCAGCTTGGTGGTGGTCAGCTCAGCCATGAAGAAGTTATGGTCTGCAAGGAAGGGAGTGACTTCCTGCATTAGTCATGCTGTATTTGGAAGTGAACTTAATGGGGCAAATGCCTTGTAGCAACCTCCTAAAACTATGGTGGTGGAGGAGAGTACATCTCCTTTGGGGAGATGCATTTGTACTTTGGTTCTTGTTATGTATTTTCAGCAAATATCTCCTTTGTAAAAACTAATTGATATTAATTGATTATCAGTGACACTGAGGAGATTATCAATTAATTAAATTGATAGTAGGGCACTAATTACTGGTATTGATTATACTGAGGACAGATTAATTAGCTCTAGGTGATTGATTTTGGATGGAACACATCAGAATGGAGGTTTGAGTTGATAGCATGAGAAGAACCCCACTGCCCCACAAGGGGTACCCCTAGGACCCTGAGAGAGGCAGCAGCCATACTCTGGACAATCATCTCACCAATGTTCATGAAGGCTGGGAAAGTCAATCCAGAGTCTCACTACATGGACAAATAGGGAAATTCATCTTGGTGGCCAGACTTCCTCCCATTGCTCTGCTGCAGAGATCTCATTTGGCTCTTTTGTGCTCCCTCTTGTCAAGAGATTCGGATTTACATTCATAGTACAAGGCCCAATTTAGGAATTTGTTGTTGTTAAGTCATTTTTCAGTCCTGTCTGACTCTGTGAACCCATTTGGGGTTTTCTTGGCAAAGATATTGGAGTGGATATTGGCACTCTATCCACTGCGTCCATAGCTGTCCTCAAAAATCTGCTTCTTAACTGGTGCCCACAGACGGTATCATTTCTTTAGAGCCATCAGCAGTAACAGCTATTTTCCTGCTGCCCTAGCTCAACTCTCCTGCCTTCCTGACTGTGGTAAGACCGGCAAAAATAGAGAGGAGGGTGACCAGAGGGCAGAACTAAAGCAATGAGTAGAAATTGCAGAAAGGGAGATTTCAGTTCCTAGTAAGCATAGCAACTGTTCCCCTGCCCTGATTGTACTCCACCCTCCAAATGTTACTCCAATGTAGAGGTATGTTATATGTCAGGCCTATGTTATAGATATGTCAACATCCATTTAATCCAGCTCATAAGACCCCATCGATGTGTTTCTTGTACAAGACAACCAGAAGACACATTAACTTAAAGCATGAAAAACAGAAACACATTGTACTATATTAAATAGCATAAGATAAAAAAAAAAAAAGGTTTCTCCCGTATACACAGGGATATGTTCTCCCATAAGTTACCATACTTCCAGTGCAGTAGGAGACATATTTGGGCAACATGCATGACCAGGAAATACAAAGAATGGGGCATGCATGTTAAAAACACACGTGATTAAGGCTCATGTGTCTCTGGGAAAACTCATGCCTCTGATGCTGTAGAATAGCTAGTACTCTGGTCACTGTTTTTTTTTTTTAACTGAGCCAGGGTCCTCATTGCTTTGTTATCTCTGCCACTGTTTTCTGAAGAGTGTGATTGTTATTCCCATAAGGGGAAGGGTGTCTGCCTTGAAAGGACTTCATTTTCATCCCTTCATACTCCTTCCTGGTTACCATGAAAATCAGTTCAGAAGCAGCACTAAAAAGGACCAAGTTGAACTGATGACTTTTGTTCTATATTCCTCCTACCAACAAAATCACCATATTCCCTACACAATTTCCCTTATTTCTCTCTAGATTGCATTCGGGATTGGCTTTGTCATGCCTTGGGTCTTCATCCTGAAGCCCCACTCTACCCCTGGGAAGTAACCTTCACTTCTGTGGCATCTCCCTCTGACTGGATAGCTCTTTTCAGAACCACCTTTTAAGGAGGATGCCCAGACCAGCCAGGTCTCATTCCTCTCCATACTGTACCCCAGACTTCTACCATGCCCCATCCCCAATTTTTCAGCATTCTCTTATGTTATCTTTCTCCACTGGAATGTAAACCCCTTGAGGGCTGAGACTGTCTTTCTTTCCACTTTTATCTGAATTCTCAGCACTTAGCATTAACCTAGAACATAGTAAGGACCTAATAAATGCTTGTTGACTGACTGACTACAAAAAGAAAACCCACTTCCTGTTGATTTGAGCTATTGAAATGTGGAATGGGCTGGCTCTGTGGGTACTGAGGTCCCCATCAGCAGAGATCTTCAGACAGAACTTAGATGGCTCTGAGCATCTATGATTCTGGAGCTGACCCTGGTGTTCCTTCCCTGTACCACAACAACTGAACGACTGAGATGGAAAATGCTTAACAGTGCCTGGCATATAGTAGGTGTTTAATAAATACTTATTTCCTTTCCTTCTCTCTAGGGAACCTTCCATTCAATTTGTTGCAACTAGAGCACAGTATATAGTGTTGGGTACTGGGGAAGAGGAGAAGCTTCAGTAAGACATGCTGTGTAACTACGTAACTCAATTATTTGATTCCATTTGGGAAGTTTAGTTCTTTCCACAGATTCCTCAATGGAACCAGAACTGCTGGGCCATTGCCAATTGTCATGACTTATGTCTTGCCACTGAACTCCTGATAACTCCGGAGGAGAGAGCGAGGCTGATGAATTTGCACAGCTATGCTTCACGTAAATCCAATTCACTTGTAAGCCAAGACACCATCTTCCTGATGTTATTGGTTCTCTTTGAGAATGAAGGACAAACAAAGAAATCTGGAATCAGAACTCAAACCAGTTCCCCTTTCTTTACACCTCCCTAGCTCTACTAATCTAGAAACACCCAGCTCCAACTCCATCTTCCTGCAGTCTAACAACTGACATTTCTGGCAAATTTCAGTTGGCGCCTAAGATGACTAACATTTCAGTGGTGAGAATTTTTAGAAACCCATTTTGAGTTGCATTATTTTAAGTCAAACTTTCAGCCACAATATTTATTTTTAAAAGAATTTTTCTTTCATTTTTTAAAAACTAAATTTTATTTTATTTAGATCTGCATTCTCTCCCTCCCATTTCTCCCTCCCCTCACCTCACCAACTGAGAAAACAAGAAAAACAAAACCCCTCTTACAAACATGTATGGTCAAGAAAAACAAATTCTACCATTGGCCATATCCAAAAACAAAGTCTCAGTTCTTCTCTGAATTTCTTCTTCTGAAGACAGCCTATTCATGTCTTTTGACATTTCTTAAGTGGGAACTAGCCATAATATATCAAAACAACCACACAGTATAGTATATATAGTATTACTGCCTCCTCTGTACATCAAATGAGGTAGCTTGTATAGTCCATGCTTTCCTTCTCACATTTCCCAGGGTCCTGGCCATGACTTAACTGAGAATCTGGTTGTAGTTTATGTTTTTAATAAAAATCCTTATTAGCCCCAAGTGTGATTTTTTTTCACAGTCTGTGGGTTCTCAGCTAATTTACATTTCTAAGTATGAAAATGAAAAATGGAATAACGCCACATGCAAAGGATGGTTTCTGGGTCTGGAGCCAGAAGACCTGGGTTGGACATCTGGTTCTAACACTCACTAGCCACGTGTGACCTTGGGCAAATTATTTACCTTTTGTGCCCTTCAATTTCCCCATCTTGAAAAAAGAGGGAGGTTGACCTCAATGATCTCTAATATCCTTTTGAATTCTAACATTTTGTGATTCTGTGAACCACACACCTAACACTGTGCTTCAGGGTACAAGGGGAGTGTCAGACGAGACCCTCACTGAATTTGTAATCCAACCAGGGAAACAAAGGGCAGCGAGGTGGTGCTGTGGATACAGTGCTGGGCCTGGAGTCAAGGAGATTCATTTCCCAGAGTTCAAATCTGACCTCAGACACTAGCTGAGTGACCCTAAGCAAGTCACTTAACCCTGTTTGCCTCAGTTTCCTCATCTATAAAATGAGCTAGAGAAGAAAATGGCAAACCACTCCAGTATATCTGCCAAGAAAACCCCAAATGGGGTCACCAAGAGTAATACATGACTGAAATGATCAAACAACAGCAAGGGAGATAAAACTCACATAAAGGAAACGATGGGAGAGGAAATAATACCAGGGAGAATATAAGCCAAATGCTTAGTGAGGTGACTTTGTATCAGTGCCATAGCCACTCATTAAAATGAGGTCTCATCCAGTTTCCATCATTCTGTAGAGTTTGGCACATCTGTCTGAAGAGCGGCAATCCAAGCATGACAAATGGACAGCTCCCAGTGCTGGCTTCCCTGAACTCAACAGCCTCTCCCATACTGTGACTATGTATGAGCTTTTTCTAACACCTGAATATGCTCTTACCTCTGCATCTCAGAATGCTTAGCCTACTTCAAGGCTCAGTCCATGTGCCATACCCTGGGTGGTACAGCAGGTAGAGCTGGGGGGCCTAGAGTCAGGAAGACCTGAGTTCAAACCCTCCCTCAGACACTTACTAGCTGTTTGACCCTGAGCAAGTCACCTAACCTGACTCCCTTAGTTTCCTCAACTGTAAAATGGAGATAGTAGTCACATCTACCTGGCAGGGCATAATATATAGTATTATTACCTCCTACGTGCATCAAGTGACTTAACAAATGTAAAGAGTTTTGCAAATTTTAACTATGTAAATATCACTGTTGTTAGGACGATTATTACTACATCTTTGTTCACGTGGCAAAGGTGTGGAATAACAGCTAACCAGCCCAGGTGATCCACTGGCATCCTTCAGATTTCAATAAAGACCAAGGAAGGCCCTGAACATATTGGGTGACCCCCTTGTGGCAAACTTAGGGTAGGATATGAAAAGAATTACACAGGATGGGCAGCCATGAAGGGGATAATATCTGCATCATTGGAAGGAACATCGAAATCAATGAGGTCACAGATCCATCTGAGGAACTGGAGCAATCAAGGAAGCAACATGCATTTATTAAACACCTACTGCATACTAGGCCCCATGCTAGGGGCTAGGTCTTAAAAACAACAGTAACACAGTACCTGCTCTCAAAGAGCTTATGATCAATGAAGCAGACAACGTGTGTGTGTGTGTGTGTGTGCGCACAATGTACAAATGTATATTTATATTTAAATAGATAGGTAATTTGGGTGGAGAGGCACAAGGAGCCGGAAGGATCATGAAAAGCTTCAAGTGAAGTCGGGTCCTGGACCCCTTCAGCAGCCTGCTAAAACCTATGGACCTCTTTTCAGAATAATGTTTTTAAATGCATAAAATAAAATGCAGAGAATTACAAAGGAAACCATCTACATTGAAATATGAAATATATTGAAATAATGAAATGTCAAAATTATTTTAAAAAACAAATTCACAGACCCTACATTAAGCAGCCCTGATGGGGAAGGTGGTGGAGGGGAGCCAAACCTTAAAAGTAAGGATTCTAAATGGCTCCTAAGAGTACATAGATTATAATCTCCCTGAGGGCAAGAAAGTATTTTTTGTCTTTGTAGCCCTGGGCCTATTATTGCAGAGAATATCCGTTTAATAAATTTTCATTTGAATTGGAATATGGCACAGTCATGATTCTGGCCCCTCAGCAGCACTCAGGCTCTTTCTGTGTAAGACCAGAGAATCTACTGGTGTGGACAAATATACATTTAGAAAGCCTCTTTCAGAAAGCAAATTTTACTAGAAACTGAAACTAACATTTTTTTTAAAGAGTTCAAATGAAGAGTATCTTTAAGCGAATCGTAGCACCTGCAGGGGCGGTTGTGTTTGCCCCTCTCACTGTTTCTACCACCCAGGCTGCCTCGTCCAGTTTGTGTGTGGTTTTGTTCATGTTGTTCAAGAGGGGTTAACCAAGCTGCTGTTGCACAATCTTAGCAAGATAAATTCCACCCAGACAGGGGCCCTTGTTTGAACATGTTTATGGGCCTTGAGAAGCTGACCAGACCTGCAAATAGCAGCTTGGAGAGAGGAATGTTAGGCTTTGTGCTGTGTGTGTGTGTGTGTGTGTGTGTGTGTGTGTGTGTGTATTTTCTTCCCAAGAAATATAAACAGCTCTCCAAACCCTCTTGTCAGGAAATATGCTGCCGTCCTGGCAGCTAGGTCCAGGGTTCTTGGACAGACTAATTTTATGCTAAAACTAGCTCTTAAGCCTCACCACTTCCTTCCTTCCAGTCACTATTTTCAGTAGTGCTGTCGCAGAAACCCTGCACCTGTTGTTGGAGTTAGTTTGGCCAGAATAAGAGAGCTCTTCAAAAACCTCCCATTTGCTATAGAAGATCACAGAGTCCCTCTTCTATAGGGCGGGTGCATGGAGAGAGACCAGAGCTGAGCCAGAGAAACTGAGCCAGAGAAACTAAGCAGCTCAGTGGTGAGGGGACAACAACGTGGAGTCTCATGAGAATTCTTCCCTTAGGATCCCAGATGGAAGGAACCTCAGACACCACTCAGTGTTTTTCACATGAAGAAACTGAGGCTGGCTGAGAGAATTGAATGACTTTCCCAGGGGCACATTGTGTCCTAAGTATTAAAATAAACCTTGTAAATTTATTTTCCCCCTTTTTTCTTCCCTCCTCCCTCCCAAAGGAATAGCAAGTCATACATAATAGATTTGCAGTTTCATGTACAAGCATCTTTTTTATTATACAATGTTATGAAAATTTATTCCGTAAATTTAAAATAAATAAATAAATGTTTAAAAAATAAAGCTCGGTTGTGTTCATTAGCCATCTGTGCATGGCGGAGAGAAACAGGTGTGTTTCTATGTGTATCTGGTGAAGTCATATCCTCTCAGACTCAGTTTCCTTCTCTGAGAAATGGGGATAGTATCTACCTCCCAGGGTTGTTGGAAGGATCAAATGAGATATAAAGCAATTTGCAAATCTTAGGCTCTTCCCAAGGCAGAAATGGGGATGGTATACATTTCCACTTGATTTGATTTCTTTCTGTTACCTACATATCAGCACTGATGCTCACCTTTGAAGAGCCCAGATCACTCCACTATGACAGAATGGGAACAGCAACTGGCCTGAGAGGAGAGCGGCCTGGATTCTAGTCTTGGTTCCAATACTGCCTAACTTTTGGGCCATGGACAGGTCTTTCTACTTCTCGAGGCCCCAGAGCCCCAGGAATTGCAGTACCCCCTCCTCCCCCACCACTACAACTACAGCCATTGTCGATGAGAGCAACCCTTGTGAAGATGAGACCTGACAACTGACTTTGAGGGGGCTGCAGCCCCCTGCCGACCTCCTCGGCAGTTACAGCTACCACCAACCCCAAAAGAAAGCTCTGACCAGTAGAGTCCTTTGTAAACTGGTGGGTTGGTTGGTTGGTTGGTTGGTAGCGATGTCATTTGGGTCTTCTTCGAGAATGAAGGACAACAATCATCTTTGTAAACTAGTTCAACGTCAGAAACAGATACGGCTTTAATGATGGATGTGATAGTAAAGAATCGTTACCATCTGCTTTGGCTCCCTGCCCTGAGAACCACGGGACCTCCCCATCTGACCAGAAAGGAAGTGTCCGCAAGAGCTGGCTCCCACTGTTGAAAATAAAGACTGTCTTGCTTTTCAATTTTTAATCTCCAGGGCTTGGTGTACTGTTTATTGTATGTATATGAAGAATGGTGACTATTATTTAAATGACAATAGAGGAGAATGTACGGCAACAAAGCAAAACCCAGAAATATGTGTGTGTGTGCGTGTGTGCGTGTGTGTATTTGTATTTGTTTATATGAAAAGGAATGGTGACAATTATTTAAATAACATCAGTGAACCTATAATAACAAAGAAAAATCTACAAATGTGAGTGTGGAGATAGCAATCGATATACACATATTGACATAGACATATATGTATATGTGTGTATATATATATAATATGTTTGTGTATATGTATATACATATGTGTGTATCTATGTATATTTTTTAAAATTTTTTTTCCATCCAACTTTACGGACTCTCTGAAATCTCTTCCCCATGGACTTGTCTGCTGTCAATGGTGAAGAGATTTCAGAGAGTCCATAAATTTAGATGGAAAAAAAATGACTTTTTGTTTTTTCATAAAGTGCGCTGGCCCTAGTCAAGGAATCTAGGTTCCAATCCTGCCTCTGACAGTTGGTATTTGTCCAGTCTCACACAATTTATTTCACTTGCTGGGCCTAGAAATCCTTATGTGTCCAATGGACTGCATGATCTCGGAGGTCTCTTTCAGCTTGAGATCTATGACCCGTTGACCACACTTTCTTTGGCTAATGGAGATGTAGCTTGGGGTTGGATCAGGGAAATTGCCACACACACACACACACACACACACACCCCCCACCTCCAATTGAATCCTTCTTTCCAGTGCTCAAAAATTGAGCAGAAGTACCTGTACCTTATTTTCCCAGACTGGTGGAAAACTATCATTTTTAGGGGAAAAAAATCACTTTGTTTTTCATTCATTGATACTTTTCAAAGTTGTGCCAGTTTTTCAAGTTCTCACTAGCAATGGGAGAATTTCTTTAAACTATTTTGATTCTGCCTCTAAATTCCCACACCTGTGTGTATGTTTATTACATTTTCTCCACCGACAGTTTACTAGGACAGGCCCCAGCTGATGAAGTGTGGGGGGCAAACCGTCTCAGAGATGATGAGAGAAGAATTTTATCTGGAGTCTATTTTGACTCGGATGCTGGCCAGGAAGGGACCCGGGTGCTCCATTTGTGTGTGGGATTAAGAAGGAAGCGAGAAAGGAGGATGGGGAGGAGCTTCTTAACCTTGGGCAGCTAGACCAGCTTTCCCTGACCTTCCTCTATTCTGCCCACTAAAACCTACTGCAGGAGGTTTATTCCTTTCTCAAAACTTCCGCTACAGTGGCTAAGTTATATTCATTTTGCATTTTTCCTTTTTAAGTTGCACACATTTAAGTGGCCATTTTGTTCTTTTGGAAAATTATGCCCCTCTGATGCTTACTATCTGCATAACCCTGAGAAAGTCATTTAATCTCCTTGGGCCTCAGTCTGCTTACCTGTTAAATGGGGGAATCGGACTGGATGACCTAAAAGACGATATTTGCAAAGGGCTTAGTACAGTGCCTGGCACATAGTAGGCATTTAATAAATCCTTGTTCCCTTACCTTCTGCTACCTTTAATGCTTTTGAGCTATGATCCCATGGGTTTATGACTAGAATCAGGCAGGACTTCTCTATAGGTAGATAATAAGGAACTAGACTCCTCAATTTTGGAGCAAAAAGAGATTCTTAAAAGACTAGAGCAGAGGTGTCAGATTCTGCCTAGGTGGAACTAGATTAAAATGTAATTGGGAAATGTTTAACAAAATAAATAAAAATGCAATATGACAGAAATAATGTTAAATTGTGGTTTTCTAAGTCAATATGTGGCCTGTAGGGATCTGTTTCTATTTGAGTATGACACTGCTGGACTGAAGACTTTTTCCTCATTTTTAAAACCCTCAATGTTAGTGAAATTAAGTGAGAACCATCCCAAGGACCTACAAAGAACCTACTCATTGAGACAGAATGAGTATCCATGGGTAGAATTCCCAATCACAAGAGGCCAACCAATGGAATATTAATTTTTTAAATTTAAGGCTGGATAATTTAAAGATTGATATTATATATATATATATAATACACACATATACATATGTATATAAACATATATATACGTATACATGTGTATATACACCATTACAAATGGAGATAAGCAGTTAAAAAAAATAACACTTTGTACTTTCCACAAACATGCCTTTCATGAATCCTCTCAACACTCATGCCCCGCAGAGGCCCACCCTTGCATCCATGCCCACTCCCACCCTCACCCCTCAGAAAGAAGGAGAGACAGGTTTTATTTTATTTATTGACTTTACGGGTCAATCAGAGGCCTTCAAGGTTGGCTCCTGACTAGCCCAAGGTTAGTTAGTCTCCAACTCAGCAACCCTAGCAGATTTCCCAATCACATGGGCTTTGGAGGGGAGGTCAGTACAAAACAATTATTACTGTCTGTAAGCTAGGCTGGAAGGGGACAGCACTTCATTGAGGACAACAGATTTACTTAGATTTGTGCACAGTTGGGTCCTGAATCTTGCTTTTTTTTTTAAGTGGCAACTTTAAGTTTTATTGCTCTGGTTTTTTTTACATTAGAAATATTTACAGATTACTTCCACTTCATGGGAGATCTCTTCTGACAAAACAAAAGAGCTTCGTAAAGCCAATAATACAGTGACCTCACCTGAAAGTGCATGCAACATTTCACATCTGTAGCATTCCTTCTTTTATTTTTTTTTAATGAAAAGAAACCTATTTTGTCTCCCTCCCACTTCCGCACCATTGAAAAAAAATTCTCGTAAACAAATATGTTGTCAAGCAAAATAAATTTTCTCAATGGCTGTATAGAAAATATATGCCTCCATATTCACCCTAAATCCATCACCTCTGTCGTAGATAGCATGCTTCATCTTTGGTCCTGTGGAATCACGGATGGTCAATCTATCAATCATAGTTCCTACACCTCGCAAAGTAACTTTTTTTACCATGTTGTTATTGTTTAAATTACTCTCTTGGTTCTGTTCATTTGATGGTTTATCAGTTTATGTAAGTCTTCAAATTTGTTCATTTTTGTAACAATGATGCTGTGGTAGAAATTGTCTTCCTGGTTCTGCTTACTTCACTCTGCATCAGTCCATATAATCCTTTGCATTACTATTTGAAATCATCTGTTTCCTCATTTCTGACAGTACAATACTCCATCACATTCATATTCTACAACTTACTGAGCCAGTCCTCAGTTGATGGCCAGTCCTTTTCCCAAATTTTTCCTACCACAAAACAGCTATTATTGTGGGTTTTTTTTTTAACATAAAAGACTTTTCTCTTAAGACCTTTTTCTTTTTTTTAAAAAATTTCTTTTGAGCATAGTCCTAGCAGTAGTATAACTGGGTCAAATTGTGCGCGCGCGCGCACACACACATACACACACTTTAAAATGTATTTCCAAATTGCTTTCCAGAGTGGTTGTATTCATTACAGGACCACGCAGGGTGCACCAATATGTGTGCTTTGCCACAACCCCTCCAACATTTAAAATTTTCTTTTTTCTGTTATCTTTATCACTCTGTTGGGTGTGAGGTAGAATTTCAGAATCACTTTAATTTTCATTTCTTTAATCAGTAATGATTTGGAACATTTTTTTCATAAACTATAGATAGGCTGTTTTTTTTTTTTGGCTTCTAGAGCTGCATATTCATCTCAATTTGGAGATGGCTCTTTTTCTTCTACATTTGAGTCAGTTTCTTATACATCTTGGAAACGAAACCTTTATCAAAGAAACTTGCTGCAACATGTTTTTTTCCTCAGTTAACTGTTTCCCTTTTAATTTTAGCTTTATACAAAAACTGTTTTTATTTTATGTAATCAAAATTATCCATTTTTTTCTTTTGGAAGCCTCTCTATTCTTTATTATGTCATGAACTTCCTTCCTATCCAAAGAGCTGATAGTTAAATTTTTCTGTACTTAATTTTTTTTTTATGATGTGACCTTTTATATCTAAGGCAAGTACTCATTTGGGACTTATCCTGATGTGAGGTATGAGGTATTGGTCTCAACCAAATTTCTTCCATACTGGGTAATTTTCCCAGCACTTTTCGTCAAATATCCATACATTCTGTGTGCTGTGTACATATACATAATCTGTTCTACTGATTGATCTGTTTTTTAACCAGTATCAAATTGTTTTAGTAATACTGCTCTATAGTATAGTTTGAGATCTGGCAGTGCGAGGCCCCCTTCATTCCCATTTCTTTTCATTATTTTTCTTGAGATTCTTAACTTTTTTTTCTCCATATGAATATTATTATTATTTTCTAGTTCTTATAAAGTAGTCCTCTGGTGCTTTGATTGGCATGGCATTGAATAAGTAAATTAAAGAAACATCATTTTTATTATATTGGTTCATCCTATTGATGATTAATAGTCCTACTGTATTTCTGTAAACGGTTGTTTGTAATTGTATTTATATAGTTCTTGTGTGTGTCTTGGAAAAATAGACTCCCAAGTATTGCATACATTCTGTGATCATTTTAAGTGGAATGTCTTTATCTCTTCCTGCTGGGTAGTATTAGAATTATATAGACATGCTGATAGTTTCTGTGACTTTATTTTATATCCTGCACTTTTCCTAAAGTTATTCATTGTTTCAATTCTTTTTAGTTGACTCTTTAGGGTTCTTTAAGTATGCCATCCTATCATCTGCAAAAAGTTGTAATTCTGTTTCCTCTTCATCTATGGTTATTAAAAAAATTCCTTGATTTTTCTTGCCTCATTGCTATGGCCAGCATTTCTAGTGCTATGTTAAATAGAAATGGTGACAATGTGATTGGAAAGGATTCTTGTTTATTTCCATTACAAACGATGGTAGCTCTTGGCTTTAGATACACACTATTTGTCATCTTAAAGAAGAGTCCATTCATTCTTATTCTAGTGATTTTCAGAAATCAGTGTTGTGTCAAAAGTTTTTTTCTGAGTTTAATGAAAAAGTCACATGATCTTTGTTGATTCTGTTTTTATAGTTTTCCTAATATTAAAACAACCGTGCATCCTAGGTTTAACTCCAACTTGGTCATGATGTATGATCTTTGTAATATGTTGCTTTAGTTTCTTTGCTAATTTTTTTTTAATTTCACGTACGTTCATTGGTCTGGTTTTCTTTTTCAGTTTTGGTTCTCCCTGGTTTATGTATCAGGACTATATCTGTTTCCTAAAAGGAATATGGTAGGATCCCCATTTTAAAATTTTTTTGCAAGAAATTTATTTAATATTAGAGTTAATTATTCTTTGAATATTTAATGGAATTCACTTGGTCTTGGTGTTTCATCTTTCAAAGTTCACTTATGATTTAATTTCTTCCTATGAAATTGCTTTGTTTAAATGCTCTTTCTTGTTCTGTTCATTTGGATATGTTATATTTTTATAAATATCTATTTATTTTGGAGTTTTTGGTTTTGTTGGCGCACAGTGGGGCAAAATAGTTCGGCTAGTAATTTATGCACTTTTTCCTCAAATAACCAGCACCTAGTTTTGTTTGTTTATTCAAGGGTATCTTTTTGTTTTCAATTTTGCTAATTTCTTCTTTAACTTTGAAGATTCATATTTTGGTATTTCATTGAAGTTTAAAATATTTGGTTTCTAGTATTTTAGTTACATCCCAATTCGTTGCTCTGTTCATTCTTTCTTGTTATGAAAGTGTCCAAAGATATACTTCTTCTCCTAAGGACTATTTTGACTACATTCCCCAAATTTTGGAATGTTAGCTCATTGTTTTCGTTACCTTTAACTAAATGATCTACCATTTCCATGATTTGTTCTTTGACCCAACAATTCTGTAGGATTAAGTTATGTAGTCCAGTTGATTTTAAATTTTTTTTAGTGGCTCTTTATAGAATTTTTTTTTCATTGTATTCAATAAAGGAAGTGTGGATTTTTTTTTTCTTTTCTGCAGTTGTTTGTGAGGTTTTTATGCCCCAGGACATGATTAAATTTGTAAAAATACTATGCACAATTTACATGTATATATGTGTGTGTATACATATATATATGTATACACACACACACACACACAAGGGTGTGTATGTGTATGTATTTCCATTCAAAAAACATCAGAAAAATCATATCTAATTTTTCTAAAATTCTGTTTGGGGCTTTAGCTTCTTTCTTATTTATTTTTGGTTAGATTTATCTAAAGCTTGAAGGGGTAAATTAAGGTCTTTCTTTTTGGCTGTCTGCCTTTCAAAGAAGTGAGGCTGGGACATAAGGAAACCAGTAGGTTTTCTACAGTTCGAATAGTCTTAAAAACCTCACTGGTGGGTGAGGATTATTGTTCCCTCTTGTAGTTCTTGGTTCCAATTTCTCTTTTGGAGGAAAACAGGAGTTGTTTTATGCCTCTTTATGCTCCATTTAATGGGTGTCTACCTTAAAGGAAAAGGCTTGAGGATCCCTAAAAAAGCCTCTTCTGAGAATCCTGGTTAATATTCCATCAAATCTGGCCCATTTCTGATGGGCAGAGGCAGCTAGGTAGCAAAGTGGATACAGTACTTGACCTGGAGTCAAGAAGACCTAGGTTCAAATCCAGCCTCAGATGGTTACTATTTTTGTGACCTGGAGCAAATCACTTAATCTTTCGGTGCCTCAGTTGCTTCATTTACAAAATCAGGATAATAACAGCACATACCTCATAGGGTTGTTTCGACAATCAAATGAGACAACATATGCAAAAATAGTTTGCAAAACTTAAAGTTCTATATAAATGTTACTAGCTATTATCAATTAATATCGATATTAACTAATATTAATATTCACTATCTCCGAGTCCTGAAACAGAGCTATGGACCAGACCCTCAATTTTGTTGGTTTAAGGTATAAGAGGTCAGGAAATTCCTTTCACCAATTCAGGGTGGCACTTTCTCTCAAACATATGGTCCTACAGCAGTTCTTAACTGGGGCTCCATAGAAAAAGGGGTCCATGGAAAGATTTCAGAATGTCCATACACATAGATGGGAAAGAAAAATTACATCTTTTTTAAAATTACCTCTATCTGAAAAAAATCTGAAATCATTTTAGTTATGATTTTAAAAAATATTCTGAGGAATTTGCAAGTTTCATGAGACTGCTGAAGGCATTTATAACACACATGCGCGCGCGTTAAGAAGCTCTGTCTTAGAGAGATGCCTAGAGCATTGAGAGGTTAAATGACCTGCCCAGAGTCACACAGCAAATATGTATCAAAGGCAGAACTTGAACTCTAGTCTTTCTTTCCTGGCTTTCTGGGATCTCTCTCTATTCACTATGCCACGCTGCTCTGAAGCAGCCTATAAACAAAACCAGGCAAGATGCTCATTAAAAATTTAACTTTATACCATATTTATTTATTATCAATCCACAGGATAATTTGATTGCTACATGAGCTCATAAAAGCTATTTCACCTTTACAAAATTAAAAAAAATGTGCCACAAGGATGTAATAATAATTGCTGATAAACAAGAAAATGAATTTTAAAATTATAAATTTGCTGTAGAAAAGATAAAAAACAATTATATTCACTTTAGAATTTTTACCTTGAATAAAATATTCCCCTGTATAAAAAATTAAAAAAGCTTGCTCTGGTTAGAATTCGAGTGTTTGTTTTCCAAATCTGGGAATTTGCATAATATCCTCATGATAAGTTTATTATTGTACCGCGTGGCATTCAAGCATAGCAGATTAGAAACGTTTTTTAAAAGCAGTCTCAAAATGTGACATCTGTACAGAAAATCAGTATTCTTCCCCCCTCATCCTTATGGACATGTAGCATGAATAGACTTTGGGGGAGAAAAGGACAGGGAAAAGAGGGGTTCTGAATGTGCCATTAATTTAGAGCAAGATAATGAAAAAGGCCTATTTGTAAGTGCTTTCATCAGATAAGGTGCAGAAAGCAGACTGCAATATTGCTAGTACTGCATTATATACATATTCACAAAAAAAAAGATTCAAAAAATTCCAGCAAGTTCACATTTTCTCTTCCATTCCGAGGCTTTCCGTCTTGCCCTGGCCTTGACTATGAGAGACACAGCCCCCAAGCGAGGGTATTGATGGTCCTAGGAAGTCCTGAGACTTGAATGAGCAGGCCCAAAGTTCTGTCCTGGGAGATCCAACAGGCTTTAGAGAGACTTACTGATAGGCTGGGGTCCTGAGTTTAAAAAAAGCTCCAGTACTGGAGTAGGACATAGCAATTAATGTTCTATTGTCAAGGCTTTTTCCCCCTTCGATTTGTCTAAAATAGGTGTTCAAAGAGAAAAATAAAATATAAACGAACAAACAAAAACAAAAACAAAGAAACCCCCAATAGCCGTTGCCAAAATTCACAGTCAAAGGCTTTAACAGCTCTTGACTCTTGACTGGGTGATATCTGATGTTTTCTTGATGACGCTGGCCCGGGTCTCCTGGTCGGGTCGACTACTGGTGGGAGTCTGAGAGACTGAAGACGTTAGGGGAAGGTCAGCGAGGATAGGCCAGGAGCTGTTGTAAGGCATAGGATGACTTTCCTCCTTGATGGTAACCTGGAGATCCGGCTTGTTGGAGGTCACGAAAGTCGCCATGCTGGGCAGCAGGTAGCTGTTTCTTGTCCCCATATTGCTGAGGTACTGTTTGCCTTCAATGTTTCTTTTCAGCCAATGTTGCCGTCCCTTTCAAACAAAAGAATGATTTTAAGAGTTTTCTTTTCTACATCAGAAAGGTTTTTAAATTGTTTTGCTTTAAAATAAAACATTTTTTAAAATACTTTTATTCCTCCGGAGAATAAATATGTTGTTGTCAAATGCATTTTTTTTAGGAGTCACAGACCTAAAGAGTACTTTTCACTAAACAATATGTATGTATGTATATATATGTATGTATGTATGTGTGTGTATATATGTATATATATATATATGTATATATATATATATATATATATATATATATATATATATATATATATATATATATATATATATATATGTAAGCAAGGATTTCCCCTCACTTGGTTCCCATTCTCTGACTGTAAAAACAGAGATCTAGAGCAGAAAGGGACCTTGGAGGGCATCGGGCACAAACCCTTCATTTTATAGCTGAGGACACTGAGGCTGGCACAGAGTTGAATTGGGTCTGCCTAGGTCACACAGCTAATTAAGTGTCAGAGGCAGGATTTGAACCCAGATGCTCTAACTTTAGAGCAGGGCTTCTTAAGCTGTTCTGTGTTTGGACCCCTTTGATAGTCTGACGAAACCTATGGACCCTTTCTCTGAGTGTTTTTAAATGAAGTAAATAACACACACAGGATTACAAAGGAAACCAATTATGTTGAAATACATTTGTGTATGTGTGTACACATGTATGTACATATATATATATCTACACACATATGCATGTATATATATATATAAATGCTCAAAGCCCCCAGGTTAAGAATTCTTTCCTCTATGCCACACTAACTACTCAAAAACAAGACCACTATGTAATGGAGGAAAAGATGGTAGCAGATCAGTTTGGAGACTCCATCTTTCTATCTAACCCCAAATTAAGAATTATTAATTGGCCTTCAGGCTCATTATACTAGTAAGCTATGGCTACTCTGACTCTTACTATGAGCCACAGGCTCAGTGAAGCCCTGCTTTAGAGGAAATAAAATGAGGAACTTCTCAGCAGGCAGCCTTAATGTTCCTGTTGGCTTCCAAATTAATTCAAGGGAATCATCAATGCCTTCCAAGCATGTAGCTAGGATCCAGCCATGCATCTTTGAGGAAAACATGGTGAGATATTTGATCCCGAAATGTTCAGTCAGGATTTATATGCACATCTCCACACTTAGTCCTTCAAGTCCATGGGCTTTCCTTGAAAAGCATATTCCCTTCGCTCCTCTATCTCTGTCTCCCTCTCTATCTCTCTTTGCCCCCTCTTCCCTCCCCTCTCTTTCCCTCTGTTCTCCCTTCTTCCTTTTGCTGTTTCTCTTTCTCCCTTTTCTCTCCCTTTTCCTTCCCACTCCCTTCTACATCTTCCTCCATACTCTCTCTCCTTCCCTGCCTCTCCCCGCCTCCTTCTACATCTTCCTCTTCTCCCTCCCTTTCTTTCTCTCTCTCCCCCTCTCCCCTTCCCTGCCTCTCCCCACCTTGCTGTTTCTTTTCACCTTCTCCTTCCCACCTCCTTTTACATCTTCCTCTTCTCTCCCTCCCTCCCTCTCTCTCTCTCTCTCTCTCTCTCTCACACACACACACACACACACACACACACACACACACACACACACACACCAGTGAACTGAATCAGAAGGCTCTCTATCACCATTACAGCCATTTCCTGCCATTGTGTAATCACTGTTGGGAGGGGGGAAATCTCAAGGAGGCAGGCCCAGAATCAAGATAAAACACAAAAACAACTGCCTTGGCCCTGGATCATAGAAAAGGAGAGAAAATCAAACTATATGTAGAATGCCTGGCTCCTCTGTACGTTGGGTTTGGGTCATGGGGTCCTGGCCAGATGACAATTCCACTAATAACTTAAGGTTCCTTATGGTACTGACCAGGAGTTGCACAGGCCCCTCACTTTATCTTTTTATTTTGATATGCATTTTTTAGAAAGCATGACTTCTCTCTTCTACTTTCTCTACTCATTTTCTCCCATCTAATTCCAAAGGCCTGATTTTAACATCCGTGATGCTTGTTAGAGCAGGATGCAGCAGCCAGCCTCAGGCACGCCTCCCCACCCTCCCTCCATTCTCCTTATCCTCCAACAAAACCATTCTCTAACAAACGTTAAACCGAGATGGTATTTGGCAATGCTTTTCCCAAAGCGCCTCTCTCAGGGTTCAGCACCACCCACACTCACCTCTATGCTTTCTTCATCACTTGGCACACTGTCTGTTGTTTCGCTTTCTGTTAGAGAGATAAAAATAAAAACAGAGAAGACCGTAATTCCTGCAGTTCACAACACCACCGGGTTCAGACACCATAGAAACAAATGCTACCTCAGAAGGAGTAACGTGTAACTGAGCTAATATCCTTCCCCTCTGCAAAGAGAACACTCGATTGCTGGATCCCACAATCCAGTCAAAGAAGGTGCCACTTTCCAAGCAAAACTGGGGTTAATATTCTGTCGCCTCTAAAATCTTAGCTCTTTGAAGGTAGGGACTGTTTTTGCCAACATTTGTATTCTTGGAATGGCACAGTCCCTGGCCCAATAGGAGGTCCTTAAAAGTGCTGACCAACTGTATGGTGGAAATGGACCTGGGTTCAGAGTTGGAAGGCCTAGATTTGAATCCAGCGTGGGCGAGTGGACAAGTCACTGAATCCCTGAACCTCAGTTTCCTCTGATGGGTATAATTATGCTTAGACCACAGAAATGTTGTTCTAGGCAAAATGCTTTTTAACTGTAAAATGCTATTGGATAAATAAAGTTAGCAGCAATAAAAGCAGGGGAGGAGATTTCTGGGTACTCAGGCTCACATTTGGTTACTTTCCCACCCTCATCTCTAGCTATTTCCCAACATGGGTTGTCCATTCTTTCTAAGGCAACCTCCCTTCAACCCCCTCATGCCTTGTACATTCCTGTTTCTCTGACTTCGCAAAAGTAATTTGCATTATGTGAAATCTTACTTCCATCCCCTACAGTTCCCCAGTCCAAGCCCTTCCCTGATCTCTTAAGGAGTAGTCAACTCTCTTGCACATATCTGTGTAGCAAGTGTTGTCCAGCTGTTTCATTAATATACATTTGCTTTCCCCAGGTAGAGTGTAAGCACCAAGAGACAGAGTTGGATCTTGGATTTAAGTACCGATGATACGCTCACTTATCCCAAGGTGACTGAGGAAATCCTAAAAGAGCAAGTCATCAGACTCAGATGAACTCTATCTTTGGGTACAGCTGTGACTGCTGAGTGGCTATAAATGTTTTCTTAAAGCGTAAAGAATGGGAGATATGCCACAGGACTGAAAAGGGCCAAATGTCCTGATTTCAAAAACAGGGAAAAGAGTAGAGTCTGAAAACTATAACCAAGCTGTATCCCAAAGAAATCATAAAAATGGGAAAAGGACCCACATGCACAAAAATATTTATAGCAACTCTTTTCGTGGTGGCAAAGAATTGGAAATTGAGGGGATGCCCATCAATTGGGGAATGGCTGAACAAGCTGTGGTATATGAATGTAATAGAATACTATCGTGCTATAAGAAATGATGAGCAGGCAGATTTCAGAAAAACCTGGACTTATATGAACAGATGCTGAGTGAAGTGAGCAGAACCAGGAGAACATTGTACACAGTAACAGCCACAGAGTGCAATGACTAGCTTTGATAGACTTAGCTCTTCTCAGCAATGTAAGGACCATTCCAGAAGACTCACGATGGAAAATATCATCCACATCCAGAAAAAGAAATATGGAGACTGAATGCAGACCGAAGCAAACTATTTTCTTTTTTTATGTTTTGTTTTGTTTTCTGCTTTTCTTTCTCATGGTTACTCCCATTTGTTCTAATTCTTCTATACAACGTGACTAATGTGGAAATGTGTTTAACAGGAATGTATATGTAGAGCCTATATTGGATTGCATGCCATCTTGGGGAGGGGGAGAAAATTTAAAACTTATGGAAGTGAATGTTGAAAACTGAAAATAAATAAACATTAAAAAAAAACCTATAAGCCAAGGAGCTTCAATTCCTGGCAAAAGTCTAGAACATATTATTGAAGGGATGGTTTCTGATCCTTTAGAAAGGGAAACGGTGGTCATTAAGAAGGCTCCTTCAAAAACAGGTCAACTGATCAAATCAGTAAGTATTTACTAAGTGCCTACTATGTGCCAGGCACTGTGCTAGTAAATAGAAATGGCTCATGCTACATTCACTTCATTTTATTTTATAAAAAGGTAACTAGACTGGTAGAACAGAGAGATGCTATAGACCTACAGTATACCTGGATTTCACCAAAAGATTTAGATAAGTTCTTTCATGGTCTAGAGTTGTGGGCTTGATTATGGCATATTTAGGTGGATTTGGAAATGACTGAAGGACCAGCCCTAAAGAGTACTCTGGATGTCAACTTAGAGATATCTTAGTATAGTTTCTGAGAAAGCTATCCCTGGCTCTGCAGTATTCAACATTTTTACCAAAGACTTTGATGAAGGGAAACGATACAAGGTTGAAGGGAATAGGTAACATGCTAGAAGGCAGAGTCAGGATCTAAAATGATCTGGACAGATTAGAACAATGCCTAGAACCAAATAAGGTTCTATTATCAATATTAATGATAGAGATAAACATACAGTCCTAGACTTTGGTTGCAAAAAGTATATGATGCCTTTTTTGCACTATATTTGCAAAGATATGATAGGGAAAAGTTGTTACTAAACAATAGAGCATGGAGATGCAGGAATAGGGGTTTTATCAGACTGCAAGCTCAGTGAATCAATGATGACAGATTTGGGGGGAAGAAAAGCTCAGGTGATCTTAAAGTAGAGGGTAGGTCAAGTGAAGTGGCCAAGAAGCCAATCTGATGTCAGGAAAAATTTCCTAACAATGAGAGCCTCAGTAGGCATCTCATCCAACCCATATACAAAAGGAATCCCCACTATAACATTACCAATCCCCAAGAGCAAGTGGGGATTCCTTTCGTATATGGGTTGGATGAGATGCCTACTGAGGTCCCTTCCAGCTCTGAGATCCTATAATTCTGTGTTTAATACTTCTCTGCTCCATGCATTCACCTCTGCTAAGCCTAATTTCAACTATAAGTCTGGAATGACAAGAAATGCGTATTAGAAATGGTTTCCACATTAAAGCAAATTCAGTGACTATATCTATCATTTATCTACTATCATCCATATATCCATATCTATCATTTATTAATCACATCTATCTTTCCTATCAACCTACATCTACTATATATCATTTATCTCTAGCTATCTACCCATCTCTCTGTCTCTATATCTATCTTTGTCTATCTCTCCTTCATCTATCATTCTGTCATCTATCTCTGTTCCTATTTGTCGATCTATTCATCTCTGTCTCTATCACCTATCCATCCATGAATCTATCTTTATCTGTCATCCATCCATCTTTGTCTCCATTTATATCTATTTATCTGTCTCTATTCCTCTATCTATCCATCCATTGTTATCTGCACATCATCTATCCATTCTCTCTATCCATCCATTTATCTCTCTGAATCTATAATCTATTCATCCTCTCTATCCATCCATTTATCTCTCAGTATCTATAATCTATCTATCCATTCATCTTTGTCTCCATCTATATCCATTTATCTCTTCTCTATTTCTCTATGTATCCATTTTTACCTGTACATCAGGTGTCTATCCATCCATCTATTTCTCTGTATGTATCTATCTAATCTATCTATCTATCTATCTATCTATCCATCCATCCAACCATCTATCTCTCTGTCTGTTTCTCTCATATCACATCCTCACACTAAAACCCAAAAACCCTGAAGGCAGGGATTAGTATAACCATTTTGTAAAGAGTGAAATGAGGAAGAGAGATGTTAAGTAACTTGCCTTAGCTGTGCACTGAGTCAACAGGAGAAAGGGTGGGGGTGGAGAAGAGAGCAGATTAAAAAAAAAAAAAGCCTCCTTCCCTGACTTAGGCCCTCTGCCCAAGGACTCTAGTTCTCAAGCTGTTCTTGTTGTGCTGGCACCTCTGACCAAATTTCAAGATCCTCTTTTGATTTTTATACTGCAGTCTCCTGCTCCCAGATCAGTTTCCTCCTCCTTCCAAATATCTTCAAGTTTCCCCCTTCCCTTCTTGGTGCCATGTCCAATTGCCCTCCACAAATATTATCATCTTCTGTTCTTTTTCCATTAGAATTTAAGAACATATTTGTACGTACGTAGATTTAGAATGTATGTAGATTTATGGACATCTATTGTATATATGCATCCACACATATATACACACAGAAAGTGAAAGAGAATGTGAAAAAGTTTTTTGACTTGGGTCACATTGCTAGATCAAAGAAGTGATAATAAGGAAGAGCCAGAAAGGGACACAGACCAATGAGGGCTCTGATACTTGCTGGCTGTATGACCTTGGGCAAGTAACAATCTCTCTAAGCCTCAACTTCCTCAACCATGAAACGGGAATAATAACATCTGTGCTATTGACCTCATAGGGTTATTCTATGGAAAATGTTAAAACCTGAAGCAACAGATCACTGTGAACTGCTGGGAGGTGATGAAACTTGAAAGAGGTGGAGAATTAATTATGTATGTTGAGTAGGGAGCTAATGATATGAGCACAGGAAATGGGTGAACAGGAAGACTTCTCAAAAACCCTTTCCCCCTCTTCCAAAGTGCTCAGGGAATGAACATACTTTGAACTGCATCATTTAAACAAATAATAAATAGTCAGGTAGGTGATGCAGTAGATAAGAGTGCTGGGTCTGGAGTCAGTAACACCTGAGAACAAATCTGGCCTCAGACTCTTACTTTGTGACCCTGGGCAAGTCACTAACGATCTGTCTACCTCAGTTTTCTCATCTGTAAAATTTTAAAAACTGAACTAATAAATGATACTAGAAGCTGTTATTTTGAGAAAAACACTGTAGTGGTAATCAAGGTGGGGCTTTTTGCTGTCCTTCTCTTAAGTGCCTTTAATGATTCTGACCTTTGTTTGAATGTGGCAGGTAAAGTGGGTCCTTTTTTGTCTTGGAATGTTTCTCAGCACTAAGACAACTGGGAGTCATTGATTGGAAACCTGGTATATGGTGGTACTAGCGATTAACTAACTTTCCCACACCTAAATGGGACTTTTCACTGTTCTCTGTTTCAGTGTTTCTCAGCATCGAGGTAATCACATGCCCCAGGGCCCTGAGACAGGTATGGGTATATAAGATCCACGGTTGGCATTTGCCTTTTGGGGGTACACTCATTGAAAGAGTGATGTAATTGAACCCCTCCCACCCCTCCACCCCCGCTGGCTTTGTAACCCAGACAGATAGATGTTGGTGCTACTATGAATTGTAACTGGAATCAGACAAGGTCTGTCTGTTGATATTCGTAATTTCTGTTTCTATTTGCTCTAAGGTTCAGGGGGCTGATCTTTTCTCCCTGAACTAAGTGAACGATATGTGTATGTTTAATAAAACTGAGATTATTAACCCCCTAAAGTTGCTTTCCTTAGAAGAGCAGATGAAAGAACCTGTGCTGGCAGCCCTTCCCGTGTGCTGTTGTTGTTGGTCTTACACAGCCACAGTAGCTGCTAGCCTCACTGTTGTTACAAACCTAGTACAACAGAAGCTGATTTGATTAAAAATAAGAAAGAGGAAAATCAAATTAGCAGCATGAAAAAATGAAAAAGGAGAATCTACAACAAATGGAGAACTGAAGGACACTCATATAAACTACTTTTCCCAACTATATGCCAATAAAACTAGCCTAGATAAAATAAATGAATATTTACAAGAATATAAAATGCCCAAATTAAAAAAGAAGAGAGACTTTAACACCCCAATTTCAGAGGCAGAAACTGGCCAAGCCTTAAGTGAAAATAGTCATTTTTTGCAGATGACATGATGGTGTACTTAAAGAATCAACTAAAAGTATATTGAAACAATAAATATTGTCAGTAAACTTGCAGGATATCAAATAAGCCCATATAAATATAAGGATATCTACATAATAATAATACAACCTACTGAAGAGGAGAAGGAGAAAGTCCATTTAAAATTACTGCAGAACGTGTAAAATACTTGGGAGCTTACCTTCCAAGACATACACAAGACCTATATAAATACAACTGAAATCAACTGTTTACAGAAACACAGACTTTAATAAATGGAAAAACGTTAACTGCTCATGAATAAGAAGAGCAAATATAATTTTTAAAATGACAATACTACCTAAATTAATTTGCTTGTTAAAAGACTCACCAATCAAACTACCAAAGGATTACTTTGTAGAATTGGAAAAAAATAATAACGAAGTTCAGATAAAACTAACTAGCTATGCGACCCAGGGCAAGTCACTTAACCCGGTTTGCCTCAGTTTCCTCATCTGTAAAATGAATGACCTGAAGAAGGAAATGGCAAAATGCTCCAGTATTTTTTTTTCACTCCAGCATTTTTGTCAAGAAAACTCCACCTGGGGTCACAAAGAGTCAGACACGAGTGAACTACAACAACAACCCATCACTACACTGAAACTACTCTCTCAATGATATCTTAATCATCACATTGTCCTCATCCTCATTTTGAGGTCTCTGTTGTAGCTGACATAGTTGACCACTTCCCCTGGCTTCTGAAACATCCCACTCTCCAGGTTCTTGTCTTATTGTTCTCAACCCTGATGTTTCATTTACTAGCTCTTCATCTTCCCAACTCTGCAGGATTGCATCCTCAGCCCTCCATTTCTTCTCTCCATATTATCTCTTCTTTGGCCATCTTATTCGCTTCCATGTTATCAGCTATCACCTCCATGCAGATGACACCCAACACCTCTGTCTCTTAGTCCTAAACCTCTTTCCCTAGCTTGAATTGACATGAGCTTCCCCACTAAACATGCTCCTCCTTCTGACTTCACAAGGCAACTCGATAATCATTTAAAAAATGCTTACTGTGTGCCAGCCATGTGCTAACTGCTAGGGATACAAAGACAAAAAGAAAGGTGGGGGAGAGAGAGAGAGAAAGAGAAATAAAGAAAGGAAAGGAGGGAGGAAGGAAGGAAGGAATAGAAACAGGCCCTCCTTTCAAGAAGCTTACACTATACCAAAACAACTCTGAGGTACCACATCACACCTATCAGATTGGTTAACATGACAAAACAGGAAAATGATAAATGCTGGAGAAGATGTGGGAAAGTTGGAACACTAATTCATTGTTGGTGGAGTTGTGAACTGATCCAACCATTCTGGAGAGCAATTTGGAACTATGCCCAAAGGGCTAAAAAAGTGTGCATACCCTTTGACCCAGCAATACTGTTTCTAGGGCTGTATTCCAAAGAAATTATAAAAATGGGAAAAGGACCCACATGTACAAAAATATTTATAGAAGCTCTCTTTGTGGTGACCAAGAACTGGAAATTGAGGGGATACCCATCAATTGGGGAATGATTAAACAAGTTGTAGTATATGAATGTAATGGAATACAATTGTGCTATAAGAAATGATGAACAGGTGGACTTCAGAAAAACCTGGAAAGACTTATATGAACTGATGCTGAGTGAAGTGAGCAGAACCAAGGGAACATTGGGCACAGTAACAGCCACAGTGTGAGATGACTGCCTTTTGATAGACTTAGCTCTTCTCAGCAATGTAAGGATCTAAAACAATTCCAAAAGACTCATGATGGAAAATGCCATCCACATCCAGAGAAAGAAATATGGAGTCTGAATGCAGAGCCCAAGACTATTTTCTTTTTTGTTTTGTTTTGTCTTTTCTTTCTCATGGTTTCTCCCATTCATTATAATTCTTCTATACAACATAACTAATGTGAAAATATGTTTAACAGGAATGTATATATAGAGCCTCTATCAGATTGCAGGCCATTTTGGGGAAGGAGGGGTAAGAGAGGGGGAGAAAATTTAAATCTTATGTAAGTAAATGTTGAAAACCAGAGATAAATAAACTAATAAAAAAGGGGGAAAAAGACTTGAGATTTAAAAATAAACAGCTTACACTATAATTTCATTATGATAGTCTCTGGCACCATACTCATTTATTCAGTCTGCCAAGATCAAAACCTCATTGTTAGCTTAGACCTTTACCTCTCCTTCACCTTTCATCTCTAATCACCAACCAAGTCCTAACAGATCGGCCTCTCTTCTCTATTCCCACCACACAGTATGGGCTCACTTATATCACTGAAGGACAATCCTAATAAGTCCTTCTGCCACCACTTTCCTGCACTTCCAATCTATCCCTCTTGACTTACCTTCCTCATGAGCATTGGTGATTCATTGTTCATTTGTGTCCAACTTTCATAACCCCATTTGGGGTTTTCTTGGCAAAGATACTGGTATGGTTTGCCATTTTCTTCTCCAGCTCATTTGACAGATGAGGAAACTGAGGCAAACAAGGTGAAGTGACTTGCCCAGGGTCACACTGCTAGTGAGTGTCTGAGGACATATTTGAACTCATAAAGTGGAGTTTTCCTGACTCCAGGCCTGGTGCTCTATCTACTGTGCTACCTGGCTTTCTCCCTACAAGTTCTGAGCATATATCACTTCTCTGCTCAAAAGTAGTTTCCTATGGCTACCAGTCAATATTTCCAGTCTCTCCTTCACACAGTCCATATCCCAAATAAACTGGATTAATCACTTTATTGTGCATACATACATCCTGTACTTTTCTGCCTTTATGCTTCTGTTCATGCTGATGTTTATTCTTGGGATGTCCTCTCCCCCTTTTCTTATACCTGTTGTATTCCTGCCCTGTCTTTAAAGCCCAATTCAAGTGTGATTTTCTCCAGGAAGCTTTCTCTGATTTCTCCAACTGATAACCTTTTCCCTCAAAACTCACACTGTTCTCTTGACTATGTAATAGTTTTTTGCATTGATGTCTTGTGAAAAGGACAGAATCATGATGTGTAATCGTTATATCGCTAATGGCACGTATCACAATGCTGTGTTTAAGAAATGTTGGCTGAACTGAACTCCTGAATTCTCCTTCAAAATGAGTTTATTTCACTTGACACCATTTTGCTCCAATCATTCCTGCAGTGGCAGAAATATAGAGCACTTGAAGGGTACAATTTGGGAAAGCTGGGAAGTTTGTTAGAATTATACCACTTGTATCATTTTAGGCAAATCATTTCATCTTTCTAGGTTGTCATCTATAAAATGACGGTGTCAGGCTAAATGATCTCGAAGGTCCCTCCTAGCTCAAATATTCTACAATGATAATATACATGCAAAGATTTATACATGCTATCAAAACAGATAACTACAAAGGAGAAAAAGGACTATCCCATTTTACAGCCAAGCTCTAAAAAGCTAAAATTTTTATGATGAATTTTTCCTTTTTAAACCATATTCTTCAGTTAACTCTGGCCTCATTTTAAAACATATCCTTGATGTCTCTAAGTGACTCTTAGCCTTAAGGAAATAAAACTATGAAATATTCTCAGTGACATTAATACCTTGGAGGATGGAATGCGGAGGATTTTTTAAAATAAGCTTTTGGTTGATACGCATTCATGGTACAGTGGAGAGACAATATACCTTGGGAGGTGAGGAGCCCTGGGCCTGAGTCATGTCTTTGGGTCCATGGGTACCCATCTAACTTGTCAGGACTCCCTTTAGACTTTCCAAGTCTAAAAAGTTGCAGAACTAGTGTTATTCTGCATTGGCAGTAGGAATTTTCTTAATGGGAGCTCCATATGACAATGGAATCATAGGTTCAGTCCCCAAAACAAATATATATGCATATTACACAGAGATATATGTACACACACATACAAACTTTTAGTCATAGTATTAATAAAGTCTCCTATCTACCTTGTCCTCTCACTAGCTAGATCACTTTCTCTACAAGGTCTGATTAACAGGCACCAGTCTGGATCCTTTTGCCTCTAAAAAGACTATCAAGTATCACCCAAAAGAAAACTCGGAAATGGTTTATATGAAACTGCCTATTCTGCCTTATGGTCAACGAATTGCTATTTCCCTCTCATTTCAGAGGTTTCTCCTTTGCATCATAGCTGCCTCCCATTTTCTAGCCTTCTGACTCTGTCACCCAGGAAATAAAGACTGATGGATCCTCTTTTATTGTGCTTACTTTACTACAACTCAAATGACTGATAAAATGAGAGATTAGGCAACAGAGCATTTCTCGGCAGAGTTTAAAATAAATATTTGTTGAATTTAATTCAGATCCAAACATGCCCTGTACTTTCCTGGTCTTCCACCTTTGCTCACCCTGGTCCCTATGCCTGGACGGTCTCTGGTTACCACCTGCCTTGCCTGCTGAAATCCTTAAAACTCAACTCAAATACCACCTGCTCCATGAAGCCTTCCCTGAGCCCCACAGTCAACAACACCCTTGTCACTCAGCCCTCAAAGAACCTTGTTTCCACCTGTCCAATGTACAAATCCCGTATTATTGTGCATCATGATCATCTATGCATCTTTCTTGTCTTCTTACTCAACAATAAGTTCCACGAGGGCTGGAATCATTTATCTTTCCTACACTCCTTATGTCCCCCAGTGCCTAACACTGTTCATCGTCTGTAATATGAGCTTAACACGATTGCTAAACTGACTCAAGAATAGATAATTATCCTTGAGTGAATGAATGAAAAAGCATTTATTAGATACTTACTATGTACTGAGCACTGAGGTTAAAAATAGAAAAAGGAGATAGGCAAGCATCCTCACTGACCACCTAGGCCTGGACACTTAAATCAAACACACAGATGCCTGATGCCCTGGGACAACTCCACTTCAGGACAAACCCCCCCGGACAATGATAACTTACTAGAACTCATTGTTTAATGACCGACAGACTTCCACCTTGTCATTTCCCTCCACTCCCTGACATTCTGATTCCCTGGTTGCTGTTGTTCGAACCCTGTTCTCTACCCCCTACCGACTGTTCCCTTATTCCTGTCCCTCTCAACTCAACCTCCAATCTTAAGCTATCGGACCCATCCACTATGCTATACATAGCAAATTGTACTTCCTCTTACACTTTGTCCTTTCTCATTCCCTCAACTACAGGTTTTTGTTTTATAATCTCAACTGGGCTCTCGCTGTGTCACGGAAATCCTTTTATGCCTTTCTAATTAATTCACTATCCCATTCACCACAGCGGCTTTTGCCAAACTTCTCATCTCTCCTTAAACCTCTCCCAGCTTCCCCACCCCCACATTCTCAGCAGATTGTCTCATATTTCACTGAAAAAACTGAGGCCGTTAGCTGATAGCTTCCTCTTCTCCCCTGCTCCTCAGATGCCTTCTGCCTCCTTTACCCCTTTTTCACATGAAGATGTGGCCATTCACCTTACCAAGGCAAACCCCTGTACGAGCATGAGTGATTCCATCCCATCCTGTCCTCTTTGGCAGATTGCCCGCCCCCATCACCTGTATTTTCTCACTAATCTTCAATTGCTCCATCTACCAGCTGCTTCCCTATTGCCTACAAACATGCCCAGGTCTCCTCTATCCTCAAAAAAAGAAATCTCACTTGATCCAGCCATCTCTGCCAGCTATTGTCCCATATCCCATATCTCTCCTTCCTTTTGCAGGTAAATTCCTTTACAAGTCCATCTACGCTAGGGCCCTCTACTTCCCTTTCCCTTTCTCTCTTCTGAAATCTCTGCAGTCTGGCTACTGATCTCTTCATTCAATCAAACCTGCTCTCTCCAAAGTTACTAAAAATCTCTTAATTACCAAAATTCAGTGGCTTCTTCTTAGTCCTCATCCTTCTTATCTTCTCTGCAGTCTTGAACACTGTGGATCCCCCCCTTTTCCTAATACTGTCTTCTCTCTAGGTTTTCATGGCACTAATCTCTCCTAGTTCTCCTCCTACCTTTCTGATTGCTCCTTCTCTCTCTCTCTCTCTCTTTTTTTTTTGCTGGATCTTTATCCAGGTCATACCTGCTAACCATCAAAATTCCCAAGGGTCTGTCCTAAGTTCTCTTCTCTACTCTTTCACTTGGTGATCTCATCAGCTCCATTGGTTTTAATGACCATCTTGATGCTTCTGAAGGTCCCTTCCCACTTGAATGCCTTGAAAATAGATCTGGGTTATAGGATCACAGACCTAGATCTGGAAGGTACCTCAGAACTTCTTTATGACCTTTATTCTGGGGTGCTGAACTACTCCAGTATGCACATAGGAAAAAGGCTCAGAATTTACATCTGTCACTATTCCCAAACACAGGCAGCAGGACATGGAGGACAGAGTGCTGGCCTCAGAGTCAGGAACTTTTGAGAGCTCTAATACCACCTTTAACCATACTGGCTGGGTGACGTGAGCATATTTCACTTAGCTTCCCACTTCCCCAAGTAACTCTCTAAGACTTTCACTTAGCTTCCCACTTCCCCAAGTAACTCTCTAAGTTTTACAGCAGGTGATTATTGAATTGGGAGAAGGAGGTTCCTCATCAGGAGCTCTTTATATCAACATAATCACAAATCCAGTAAAAAAAAAATTCCCAAAATTCACCATCTTCATCTCCCTTAGCACAACTCTAGATTCTACCTTTGGGTCCCCTGGCTCTGATAGGTGACCTTTCATTTTATCTTGCCCAGAACTAGGTCTCCTCATCACTTCCTGGCCATCTTTACACCAGCCCTCCTCCCCCATACCTTTCTAGCTCCTCCTCTATATGTTGTCCCCCACTAGAATATAAGCTCTTTGAGGGCAGGGATTGTCTTGCTTGTATTTGTATCCCTAGTGATTAGCACAGTAGGTGGCACAAAGTAAACACTTAATAATAAATAAAAATAGGTCTGTCCATCTAGGTCTATCATTTTTCTTTCCATCTATCCATTTCTATTTTTCTGTGCATCTACTTCCATCTATCAGATTTCTGTCCATCTATACATTTCTATCATTTTTCCGTGCATCTATTCATTTCCATCTATCATTTTTCTATTTATGTTCATCATTTTCTATCTATCCATTTCTGTGTATCATTTTTCTGCCCATCTATTCATTTCTATCATGTTTTCTGTCCATCTATACATTTGTTTGTCACTTTTCTGTCCATCTATCCATTACTAGCTATCACTTTTTCTGTCCATCTGTCCATTTCTACATATCTATGTAGATATCTTTTCATCTACCTACCTCCCTACCAACGATAAGCTAGCTATAGTCTCCAAGCCTCACTGAAAGCAGAGATAATATCTCCCACCTCCACAAAGTTCATAGTAGGAGCCAACATGGTATAGCTTCAATTTTCGTTTCTATTGCATAGACTGTTAAGAATACTTTCTATCACTCTCTCCCCACCTCTCACTCATTCTGCCGGCCAGCTTGTAAACCTGGGATAGAGGCCATGCTTGGTGCACACAGATAGGCCCACCGGAGTTGACTGAAGGCCTGCTTATTAGTCCACAAGGTAACCTTACTTCTCAATAGCTTCATTAGCCAGCACAGCAAAGGAACCTGAAAGGGACCTCTTAACCAATTCTCAAATGAGTGGAACACGGGCTGATTCTTTGGGATTTGGAAATCATGTCTTTTATGCCTGGGAACAACACGGACTTTGTAGGTGTGTTCTTAAATGGAAATGTCACATTGAATCATGTGAAAAGCAGGTAGGGGGTGAGGCAGGGGAGGGGAACAGACAGAATGCCTTTGGAATAACGTAGTCACAGATCTTTTCCATGAGGATAGAGAAAACAATCGCATCAAATTTTCCTTCTATATAATTCTACAGGCCAATTCCTACAATTATGTGAGAGAATTAGAAAAAGACTTAATCTCCTATTATTACAAAGCAGCATTTAAGATTTGACATGGGGAAAGGTAGAGCTGAAAATTAATCTTGGAAATGCCCTATTGGATTTCTGACACTGTGCACACCCTCCTCCCCTCTGCCTCTTAGACAGCTTGGGTATCACCTTTTATATGAGATATTTCCATCTCTCTCTCCCCTCTTTCTCTCCCTCCCTCTCTTTTTCTCTCTCTCTCATTATCCCTCTCCTCCCCCCCCAATTATTTTGTATATGCTTTTATGTTTATTTATCTGTGTGCACAATGGACATTTTCCCAGGAGAATGTAAGCTCCTTGAGGGCAGGGGTTCTTTTATTTTTGTATTCCTAGAGCCATACCTGCTAGCACAGAGTAGGCACTTAACAAGTGTTCATTATTTTTTTTTTTAACTGAATGCAGTAATAACAAAAACAAGGTTATTCTGCCTAGCTACACAGAAAATCTTTATTATTCACAAGTCATACACAGGATGGGTGATGTGTCTGACATTTTATCAGAAGCAATGTAGCACACAAGTCTCATGGTTGAGAGGAAAAATAACCTAAATGCTGGTAGCTTTGAACAAGTCAAGCAAAATGAGTGCCAGGATCCAGGCCACTTATCCACGTGGACCAAAGAGAAATTCTCCACTTGGAGATGCTGGTTACTTTTAGACGCTCAAGTGATGGTATTATTTGTTCAGCCCAAGAAGGAATTTCCTTCCAACATTTCATTCCAAGAGAGACTTACCTGCGTAGGAAGAGATGGGGGAAATCTGCAGTGGGTAGAGTTCACTCATACTGACAGGCTGTTCGTCACTTTCTGTTGTTACCTCAACAACTTGGCAGATGTCAGGCGGGTTAGTGACAATCACTTGGTCCTCGATGTTGCTGTCAAGATGTGACTGTCCTACAACTTCAAAGAACAGATGTATCATCCACTGATCCAGGTAGGTTGGTTGGTTTGTTTAAATCTCTTGAACTTTAGTGAAAACACTCAATCTAGAAAACCTCCCCAGGCCAAAGACAGCTACTCAGGAACACAGAAATGATCTGTTGTAACCTGCAAACTACCGTGAATCCAGAAAGGAGCTTTCAGGCAAAGCTTCCAAAGCAGGGGCTGGTAATCTCCCAGCCCCCAAGAGCAGGACAAGGGTCGTCTCTGCTGGGCAATACGGTACAGGGAAATGAGCAAAACATGTAGAGTTCAAAGAAACTGCATTCAAATCCCAGCTCCGCCACTTATAACATAACAGGTCTATAGAAAAAAAGATGCTGGACGCTGCTAAATCCACCCCCTTCCCTTCATAGCTGGAGAAGCTGAACCAGCCTGCCTGGGATCACGAAGATACAAAGTATCAGAGGCAACACATAAACCTAGGTCCTCTGACTCCCAAGTCAGTCTTCCTTCCACTGTGCCTTCATGTCGGCAAGTTACATGCCCTCTCTAGGCCTTAGCCCCCTACCTGTCCCCCCACACCCCATCAAGATCTGACTCTACGCTTATCTCTACACTTGTACCCCATTTTAAAGCTCACTGATATTATGCTTTATGACCCTCTTCCCCCTTCCCATCACAGATACCTCTCTATCTGCACATCTCAAGCACTTAGGTGGTACTTTGTTCTATAATTACCTGTGTTTGGCATATCCCACCCCATCCCCAACGGACTTTAAGCCATAAAAGGGCTGGGATTATTTCTCATCTAAATTTTGTATTTCCCCCAGTGTCTAGTCAGTCAGTCAATAAACATTTATTAAGTGTGTACTATGTGCTAGATACTGTGCAGATACTGTGTATCTGAGGACACAAAGATAGGCATTGACAGTACTTTCCCTGAAGAAGTTCACAAGCTAATGGGAGGACACCATGCAGAAAAGACTCTGAAAAGGATGGGGGAGGGGAAGGGACTGAAGGCACCCAGCATGGGAGCTAGGTAGGCAATGATGAGCTAGCTGCCCCGAGTCTCCTGTTCTGTATACAGCAGGCACTAAGTAAACATCACTGTGCTAAACTGTTCAAGTGCATCTGATGAGATGAAAAAAAAATCTCCATGTTAGAAATAGAAAATTTCTAAAAATTTCTAAAAAATAGAAAACTAGTATGAAAATAATGATGGTGAATATAAATACAAACAAGGATATTATATCCTTTATTTGTATATACGGGACTTTTAACTTTTGAAATCTACGAGATTGGTGGGGCAGGTAATATCTTCAACTCAGAACTTCAGAAACTGAAAAAGAGAACAAAGAAGTGACTTGAACACAGTTACAGAGCTAATGGCGGAGCTGGGACTAAAGTCCAGGTCTCCACATGCCCAACTAGTCTGAATGTTCCTTCCGTGTGTGAGATATCATCTTCTAACCAACCACTTATTCATTCATTCATTCAATAACATTTATTAACTGCTTACTAGAGCCAGGAACTGTGCTAAGTGCTAGGGATAAAAAGGGAGTCAAAAGACAGTTCATACCCTCAAGGAGCATCCAATCTAAAGGGAGAGACAACGTGTGAACAAATATATACAAAGCAAGCTATGTACAGGATAAATAGGAAGCCATTAAAAGAGGGAAAACACTGTGATTTAGAAGGGTTGGGAGAGGCTTCCTGAAGAAGGCAGGATTTTAGTTAGGACTTAAAGGAAGCCAGGAAGGTCAGTAGTTGGAGCAGGGGAGGGAGAGTGTTCCAAGCATGGAGGACAACCAGAGAAAACGCCTGGAGCCAAGAGATAGAACAGCCAGGAAGCCAGTGTCACTGGATAGCAGAATACATGAGGAGTAGTAAGGCATAAGAAGACTGGAAAGGCAGGAGGGGGCTAGGTTATGAAGGGCTCTAAATGCCAAGCAGAGCATTTTGCATTTGTTCCTGGAGGTAGTAGGGAGCCACTGGAGTTTATTAGTGGGGTACGGTGTGGGGTGGGGTGTGTGACGTCCAGACAAACAGACCAGTGGGAGGCTAAGTAGCCTGGACAGAAACAGAAATAGTTAATTTAATACATAATTTTTGTTGAGCACCTATTATTTGCCAGGCACTGTGTACTTTACAGATTTCCATCATATACAAATTTTTTTTTGTGGTTTCTTGTGTTGGAATAAACAACAAAGTTATAGCGACAGCTCGTGGGCAGGGGGAAGGGGAGGGAAATGTCTTATTTGCATACTAGATGGAAGGTTGTAGTGGGGAAGTAGAATTTCAGAGTGCCTCTAAAGGCAGGGGAAGGGGCAAACTGGCCTGGGCACCGTTAGGCACTTCAAATGTTTTCAAAGGTCCTTTCCTCACAACCATATTAACAGTCAGCACTGTGGGTGGTTTTGTTGCTGTTGTGCAGTTGTTTCAGTTATGTCCAACTCTTCGAGATTCCATTTGGGGTTTTCTTGGCAAAGATGCTGGACTGGTTTGCTATTTCCTTCTCCAACTCATTTTAGAAATGAGGAAACTGAAGCAAACAGAGTTAAGTGACTTGCCCAGGGTCACAAGCTAGTAAGTATCTGAAGCCACACTTGAATTCACGAAGATTAATCTTCTCAACTCTAGGACCAGAACCTCATACACTGAGGGTATTATTACCTCCATTTTAAAGATGAAGAAACTGAGGCCAAGTAGGGAGCAGAGTCAAGGTTTTCTAATTCCAAAGATTTGGAATTGATTGGGTCCATGAACATTCATCAAAAGATGTACTTGGCAGAAGATAGAGGGAAAAGGCAGAGGATAAGAAGGAAAAACCCCAGAATGTTAAGTTGTCCAAGGCAGCTTGGCACTAGGGCATTTACTCACTAGAGATGGTTTAATGCCATATGCTTGGTACCTGTTGACTCCCCAATAAAATATAAGCACCTTGGAAGTAGGGACTGTCTCATTCTTTGTATTTGTATCCTGGGACCTGAAGATGGTGCTTAACAAGTGTTTATTGATTGACTGATGGGGTGGGGGGCGGGGAAGGCCACAGTAAGAAGAAGGCAGCCTAGTAGATCCTTGTAGCAGGGACTTGGTGAATTCTCTTAGCTACATTTCCAATCACTTTAATAACTCAGGTATTCTTTTCTCCTCCTTCCTATGTCCCCACTGCAAACCCTCTCATCCCAAATACTGAAGGTGATGTCTAACAGACTCTTTTATTCCTTCATTACTACAGGAAGGAGTCTCTTAGACTTGATGTACACGACCAAGTTCTCTGGAAGAAGTTTCTAGTAGGAAGGATTCAAGGGAATCATGTGAGAGTCATTTTGAATTATGGCATAAACATTTCATTCTAACCAAATCAACCAATTTTAAATGCTGCTTAATCCACATAAACTCAAATTCCTTTCTGTTTGATTCTCAGAAGTTCTAATAACAACAGGATACAAATATTTGCATTATCGGGTTTGCCTTCATAATGACAGACCAACCCAAGCCTGGAATGACCTCCTGCTTCCTCTCCTCATATTCAAATCCTATCCACCTCGTTGGGGCTCACTTAAAACCCCTTTGTTAGTCAATCTATCTCTCACCATGATCTCTCTCTCTCTCCTCTGACTTCCTACTGCTTACTGTCTGTGGTTGTTTTTCAGTCGTTTGATTGTGTCTAACTCTTGCTGACCATACTGTCCATGGGGTTTTCTTGGCCAAGATACTGGAGTGGTTTGCAATTTCATGCTCCACTGGATTCAAGTAAACAGAGGTTAAGTAACTCGATGCCCAGGGTCACACAGCTAGGAAGTGTCTTGGGCCAAATTTGAACTCAGGTTTCCTGACTCCAGGCCAAGTGATGCATTCACTGTGCCCCCTAGCCACTCCCTTACTGTCTATACCACTCAGCATTTAAATCAGTACACTGCTTTGTGACATCTCTCACCTTGTGCTTTCGTATGGCTAATGCTTGTGATATTAGTTTGCTTTTCCTGCGCCAGTCAGTAAGTTAATAAGCATTTATTAAGCACCTACTGCGTGCCAGCCACTAAGTTAAGCACAGAGGGATACAGAGACAAACAAAGAACAATCCTTCCTCTTAAGGTTCCCACGGTCTAATAGTGAGACGAAGCTCCTCCTCTCTAATCCTAATAAGTTTTATATGCCTGTGATTATGAATGAATGAATGAATGAATGAAGACTCAAGAGCTATCACAGTCCTTGCCTTTCAGAGTTGGTATTCTAGTGGACCACAGAGGAGTATGACAGTCAGAGATGCTGCCTGAGCCATGGAAATTTAACATTTTGCTTTTTATTAAGTCTTTTCAGAGCTTAAAAGACTATGCTGGCCCCCAGCCTCCCTTCTCATACTCCCTAAGAATATGGTAGGTAATTACTTCAAATCTGTTTCCTCCTCTATATGCCAAGGGAGCTGAACTAGAAGACAAGCTCTAGAAGGCTGAAATACTGACAAGGCCCAGAACACCAGGGGCCAGGATGGAAAGAAATGTGTTTGTGATTTTTAGCTTATGCTCTGGCTACCTAATAACAACTTCCATTTAATCTCTCTGAGGTCAAGTTACTCAAAGACTGTGTGCTACTTCACACACACACACCCCACATACTCCCTTGATGGACACGTCTCCCTTTTCTTTGCTGAAGCAGCTTTTGGAAGACATCCCAACTACATGTCAACAAACCCAAAAGGGTGAGTCAGATTTTCCCAGTGCTTGAGATGCTCTTGGCGGTATTTTCAGCTCTTTTAGAAGGTGCATTAATTCCTTCATCATTACTATTAAAAGGACTTATAATGCCCAGCACTGGGCTGGTTAGCGTAGGAGGTGAGGGAACTAAATGTGGCTCTTACGCCCTCTAAAATAACAGAGATGTGAACACACATAAAAATGGAGGAAGCTAGGGAGGGAGGTGGAGAGAACTCTGGGGCTACAGTCAGGAAAACTGAGGTTCAAATCTAGCCTCAGAAGCAACCTAGCTGTGTGACCCTGGGCAAGTCACGTCACTGCTGTCTGCCTCAATTACTGCAGCTGTAAAAAGACTATAATAATAGCATCTACCTTGCAAGGCTCTTGTGAGAATCAAATGTGATAATATTTACAAAGTGCTTAGCACAGTGCCTGGCACATAAGAGACACTTAATAAACCTTCCTTCCTACTCTTCCTTTCTTCTCTCCTTCCTTCCCTTCTTTCCTTTCTTTTTTCCTCCCTCTCTTCCTCCTCCTCCTTCCTTCCCTTCTTTCCTTCCTTTTTTCTTTCCTCCCTCCCTTCCTTCTCTTCCTTCCTTCCCTACTTTCCTCCCTTCTCTTTCCTTCCCTTCTTTCCTCCCTTCCTATTCTTTCCTTCTCTGCTTTCCTTCCTCCTTCTTATGCTGCCACATAAATAGCTAAAGAAGCATACAAATAGGGAAATTGCAAAAATCTACCAGCATAGCCAAGGTCCTAAGTTGCTGGTTTATTATATTAAAGGGTACTTAGGGAGTTAAGCTAATAATAATAATAATAATAATAAAAACTCGAATTTCTCTGAAAGCTTGTTCTCTGCCCCGTGACTATAAAACTACTAGTGTTTCACCTTCTCTCGAGACTCTGGGCTCCATTACAGCGATTTCTTTTCTGACATTATAAACAAGGTGTTGGCAAGGATTAGAAAAGACAGAAAGTGAATTTCAAGGAGGGCAAACCCACAGGTTTTCACAACCTGTGAGAAAAGAAAACATTGTTTATATAAACGAAACTGTATCTGAAAAGTCGCTGAGAAGAAATCATAATGATTCACATTTATACGGCACCTAGGATTCTCTCCTTCCTCATCTCTGCCTCCTGGCTTCCATCAAGCTCCAGCTAAAATACTACTTTCTATGAGAAATGTTTCTTGATTCCCCTTAATAGTTCTTTCCCTCTATTGATTATCCCCAACTTATCCTGCATATGGTATGTTTGTACACAGTTGTTTGCATGTTATCTCCCCCATTAGACTGTAAGCTCCTTGAGGGTAGGAAGTGTCTTTTACCTTTCTTTTTACCCCCTGATCTTAGCACAGTGCCTGGCACATAGTAGGTGCTTAATAAAAGTTTACTGACTGACTGGTTATTGTCCTTCATTCTCAAAGAGGACCAAAATGACATCACCATGTTGGAGTCAAGGTACGGTGTGTCAGATTGTGGCTGATCAGACCAATATGAGCTTGGAATGCTCTACCACAGGGTGGGCACAAACAGTCCATATGAACGCATGGAGTAGAGATGTCTAAATTTGTCCATCTCATGTTTCTTTCAAGCTGATGCAATTCTCTTTCACTCACAGAGCACAGAGCTTTCTTTGATTCAGGGACACCATGCTGAGTGGTCCTGTGCCAGTATCTCCCATGTCATGCAATCAATTCTGAGAGTCCTTGAAGGTGTCCTTGTATTGCTTCCTCTGACCACCAAGTGAGCACCTGCCTTTCAAGAGTCTCTCTCTAGAAGACTAATTGACTACTTTCATTACAAACTACTTTCTTACAACTACAAAACAGGGTAGGTAGTGCAAGGGTTACTACCCCAATTTTCAAATGAAGAGACTAAGGCACAGAGGTGGTAAGCAATGGGCCCATGGACACGAAGCTAGTAAGTGTGGGAGATACATATCTCCTGAGGAGATGGGCTGAACTGCATAGTCTAAGTCAGTTCTTAACATTCTGTGACTCCAAGTCTAGGACTTCATCTATTCTACCATACTGTCTCCAGACCTCAGTAACTAAATTTCTAAAAGGGTAACTCCTACTTTATCGGTAGTAGTTGATTTTACATGATACCCTGCTTCAGAAGGTGGAGCTTAACCACCATCTCATAAAGATCTACTATACCTGCTGCCATACACAATGAGGCCATCAGTCCATATGTACTTGCTAAGTACCACATTATGGCTCTAGTAGAGTATATTCAAATGGATTGACGATCACATTGAGGGGAGCCCCTTCAAAAATGCAAACCACAACCCATCCAGGACTGCCCATCCTACAGAACCTTTGCCCATGTCTTCCTCCACATCATCACAGAGAGTCCACTCAATATGCTAGAGGGCCATCCTTTTTTCCTCCTGACATTTTAATCTCTTAGAATCAGTGGACTGCACTAAGTAGCCCCTCAAAAGTTAAAGAGCTATAGACTTTCTTTTTTCACTCAGGCAGCAAGGTTCAATAAATGTGATTTGGTAACCCCATCACTGTAGGGAACCAACATCACTGCTCACTCTGTTGATGGTCTTAACTGGGCTTTGAATTTTTTATTTTCTATCAACTGGTTTTCTCATAATACAGAGCATATATTGCTCTGTCTACACAGTGGTCCCCATTGCAAATTATGTGTGTGAATGTGTGTGTGTGTGTGTGTGTGTGTGTGTGTGTGTATTTAAGACTGGAGTTTCGGGTTAGGAATGTAGTCTGTGGCATATACTCAGCCCTCCTTTCTAGAGCTCCAGTCCTAAATCTTCAACCATTTGCTTGATACCTCCACCTGGACAAGCATCTTATATGAAATATTTCTAAAAACAGAACTCATTCCCTTTCCTCCAATACCACCCTTCTCCCTACTCACTTCCTTATTTCTATTGAGTCACAAAAGCATGGCACCTAGGGGTCACTTGACTCTTCAATTTCACATACCTATCTAATCAATTACCAAATCTTTTTGATTTGACCTCAACATTTCTCTGGGATCCATCCCCTTCTCCCCACCTACACAACCATCACCCTAGTGAAGATCCTCAACATTTTTCCCCTAGATTATTTCAACAGCCTCCTAATTTATCTCTTTGAATCCATTCTCTTCCCTCTCTAATTTATCCTTCACCTAAATGCCAACCGGACATTATTAAAGAACAGGGCTGTCTATTTCATGCTCCTTCTCATGACCCATCAACCCATCACCTTGGCCTCTTTGGTACCATCATCACACTGATAAAATGGAAGGGATAAAGATAAAGTAATTAGTCCAGATTCACACACCTAATAGGTGGCAAACTCTAAGCCTAATCCTAAACCCTAATCCATCCAACACTGATTTTGGGAAAGTCCACTGGGTTATCCAAACTAAAACTACAACTGTGTCTTACAAAGAAAAAAACCTTTGTGAGAATTACATGACCTAGATCGGGGTGGGGAACCTGCGGCCTCAAGGCCACATATGGTTCCCTATCCCTGACCTAGATCCTAGTTCTAAGTTCCATCATTCCACACCAGCTGTGTGACCATAAGTAAGTGTATTAACACCCTTGAATTTAAATTTCCTCATATTTCAATGTCAAGAATAATACTTACTACCTGCCTCACAGGATGACATGGGGTAACAGGCTTAACTTTAGAACTGGAAAGGGCCTTAGGGAAAATTTAGTCCATCTCCTCAATGAAGAGACTGCGCTCTCCAACCCTCATCATCAAATCGGCTAGTGAGTGGGTACAGATGGAACTGACCAGAACCCAGGTCTGTCGTCTACCAGTCCAGTATTTTTCCCTTTTCCCCAAGCTGTATCTGTTAATGTACACAGAAGTTTTATGAAAACCTCACCAACATGTTACATATGCCATAACCAATGTTTACGTTCCTTCATTTCCCAGAGATGAAAGGATCATAGATTTAGAGACACAAGGGACCTCAGAAATCCTCTAGTCCAATATCCTCATTCTTCTGCATGAGGAAACTGAGTCCCAGAGAATTGAAGGGATTTCTCCAAGGCCACACAGATAATAAGAAAAGCTGGAACATGAACACAGGTCCGTTGGCCCCAAATCTGACCTATTTTTTCCATGTTGCCTCATAGATGGATGAAAGAAAAATGGCAGCTAGGTGGAGCAGCGGATAGAGTGCAGGGCCTAGAGTCGGGAAGACCTGAGTTCAATCTGGCCTCAGACATTTACTAGCTGTAAAACGAGCTAGACAAGGAAATGGCAAATCATTCTAGTATCTTTGCCAAGAAAACCTCAAATGGGGTCACGAAGTGTTGGTCACCACTAAAACAACTGAACAAAAATAACGATGTTTTAGGAAGGCTAACAAGTGCCATACACTTAAGTCCACTAATTAGTGTTGAATATCTTAATTTCAATGTGGGTCTACACAGTGAGGGAGAAATTTGTGGTCAATCTCTTTTCCTGGAGAGGCAGCTAAGGCTATTTACATAGCTTAATGAACTGCCCCAAGAAGTGTTGAGTTGTCCATCAGAGGAGACATTCAGGTGAAGGTCAGAAATATTGCAGAGGAGATCCCTGACCAATCAATGAAGGCCCATGGAAGAGAAATAGCCTATGACAGTGGTTCTCAGTCTGTGGAATGCAGACTATTGCAAGGGACCCAGCTTATTAAATGTCTACAATTATTATTAAAATGGGTCAGTTTAATGAATAAGCAAACATACTGTCTGGAGACAACAGTGTCATACACACACGCGCACGAGTGTGTGTGTGTGTGTGTGTGTGTGTGTGTGTGTGTGTGTGTGTGTGTGTGTGTGTGTTTGTGTCTATATCTCAAACCTTCTACTAAGGTGACCTGGACCAGTAGGAGTAATAAAATCAATGAGTTCACAGACCCTCAAAGTATTGCTTTTAAACCTCTGCGACTTGCACCAAAGCTCCTGGATTTGTTTGGTTTGTCCCGTTTCCCTTGTGTTCTGACCTTTGTTCACTAAAAATTTATCTTTAACTCAAGTCTTTCTTCAGTGAACAGGGAGAGGCAGGCAGCAGGAAGTACTCTCACTTGTCCTCAAAGAAGCCAGCCCAGCACTACAGGTGAGGGCTGGGGGCTGGGAAAAAGGCATGGCATCTTTGTGAGGAGGGTGTGAAGCCTTGATAATGAGTAAAGCTACCACAATGAGAGCACAGATCTGGGAGCTCAGCCAATGAGCATTTTTTGTGCTGCTGTTTGAAGTTCGATCGCTTATATAAACACTTATCTTACAGTTAGATGACTAGCATTTGACTCCCGGCAAAGATACTTTCTAGCTGTGAGACTCTGGGCTTGCCACTTAAACTCTTTGTGATTCAGTTTCTTCATCTATAAAATTGGGATAATAACACTACTAACACCTCATGTGAGGAAGGAATTTAGGAAACCTTCAAGTACTCTCTAAATGTGAACTGTTATTATTTAAAGACTAATTTATCAATCTTTTTGACAAACAAGTTTCTTAAAATAACAGCTAAACTCCACTCACTGAGCCTCCTAGTTTATCAAGGATGACTTAGCAACTTAATGCTGAAAATGTACGCTTATATACAAGACCAGGCTTTCTGATGAAAGTCAATCCTTCCAATGAAGTGGAAGATTTTAATTAGAAGAGTTTTAAAGTATGAATTCAATTATCGAAATGTAGTCAAAAAGAGAACCAAGTTTTTTTTTTTAGATGCAACAAACAAAGGAAATGTTGCCCTTGTGTTGAGCAAAGGGGCCCATAATCCTTCTGGTGGCAATGACTGAATGGGGGTGCTCTGCAGCAGGTGGACTTTCTCAGGTGGCGGGCATCCCTTTATTCTCTCAAGAGAGGAAAGGAGAAACAAAAGCTCTATATGGCTGAGATCTCACAAGTCCCAGCAGTGTGATGCATTTAGTGGTCGAGATGAGAGGTTACCCTGGGGAATTCAGGACCTCCAGGGGAAAGAAAAGGATATTGATTGGGGTCATCATTGTGGTTGTTTGTCCTTTATTCTCGAAAAGGACCGTGATGTCAGGAAGATGATGCCCTGACTTACAAGTGAATTCAATTTAAGTGACGGAGGGCTATGCAAGGTCACCACCCTCACTTTCTACTCTGGAGCCATCTGGGTCCAGTGGGCAGATATAGATCAAGATGATTGGAGATGGCCCCCGAATGGGGAGATGGGTAAGAGACAAAGTCAAACTTCACCAGTTAGTAAATGAACCCAATTCTGTTCAGGAATGGTTCTGACCCCCCCACTCAAAATCTTTCCATAGGTTATGCTTTTGATTGAAGACATCTGTTTTAGAATTACAATGCTGACTAAGCTCTAAACTGCCATTTAATTAAATCTCTTGTTCCTTCATGCCTGGAAGGCCCAGTGTGAGAAGAGAATCCACAATTGCCCTTGCCTTCCCTTATGAAATTGGGTTTTCCATATAGGGGGGAGGGCAGAACTAAGGTTTCATTGGTGCAGCATATTCCCAGTTTCTCAGTGAAATAACTCCCTTCATTATGTGAATTAGTATCTGACCTATAACTTAGAGGCTTAAGTAACTTGCCCAAGATCATGCAGCCAGTATGAGAAAGGACCCAGATGGAATCCCAATAATTACTAGCTAACAAAAATGATTCTGAGATAAAGAATTCAAACAGGCATTTTTTATGGCAGAAAAGGAATACTGTATGAGGGTCATTTTAGCCAGCCTAAAAAATCCAGACAGAATCCAAATAAATCCCAGTGTTCTATCAGCTTCACATATGGTCAATGGTTATTTCTTCCACTATTTCAATCACTAAATTCAACAAACATTAATTTCCTACTCTGCACATGGCCCTATACTAAGTCACTGGGGATACGAAAATGAGTTAGGATTATTGAGTCCTAGCTCCAACATTTAACTTCTCTATGGCTTGGTTTGCTTACTTATAAAATGAGGTTAATAGCACTTTCACTACTGGCTTTATGGGATTTTTGTGAGGAATACTCTCTGTAAATCTAGTTTTATATAGGCTTTATAAACCTAAAGTTTTATATAAAACCTACAGTTTTATATACATGTTAAAGTTTTATATAGATATATATATGTGTGTATACATATACATATGCACACACATGTATACTTTCTTACTGAAATGACCCATGATCTCCTATGTCCAAGCAAACCAAGGAGAATTGCCTTTGAGTATGTGTGTATATACAGATATACATATGTATGAAATATATATATATAATATACATATCTATATATGCACACACATAGCTATACACACATATATACCCACACACTTTATGACAGTGATTTATATTTTCAAAGAGGATATTCTGGATGAGGCTTTTAGTAGGGAATAGGCAGGTCTTCCTAAGTGATCTTTGATAATTGATGACATCTTTACTATTTCACGGTTATCTGAGAAACGCAGAGAATATGTGATCCCAATGTGTTTACTGTCCATTGATTATAAAGAAGCATTTGATTAAGCAGAACGAAAAGCCACCTTTTGGGGGGGCAAGTATGATGGAGTACAATAGCTAGTGGGGTTCATTTTATCCTAGTACCATTCATAAAAGATAAGCACGAAGACATCTGTAAATAGAATAAGTTGACAACCCACTAAATTCTCCTGCATACTCCTCCCTCCATGATATCCATACATCAAAACCATTCAGATGATTCATTATTCTTTGGAATATATGACAATAGAAATGTACCTGTTCAGTGATCCTCTGATAATAAACATCGGGGAAACATGACACAGAGGGATGTATGATCACCAAAGGTGTTTGCCTTTGGAGTACATATACCTTTGGCAGAACATGGACAAGGATGGGCAGACAGGGATGGGTTGTGATCTCCAACATTTGAGGAACCTTCTGAATCAATGAGATCATAGATTCATTGGAGTATTTTTAGTGTATATGTATTTGTACACACACACACACACACCCTGTTCTTGAGGAGCTTATAAATTCATAGAAGAGAAAACGTGCACAAATAACTATCTTTACAATGGAGAGTACAATCTGTTCAGGCAAAATGGTATTAAGAAATTTGAGGGAGCGATCACTTTCTTGTGGGAGACAGGCCGGTAGGGGGTTGGGAGCGGGGCTGGGAGTAATGAACAATCTCTCTTACTGCTTTTCAAACTTTCTTTTTACTGGGCAGTGGGTGGAGCTGCCTGTTATCTCTGTAACACAATGAGGCCATACAGTATGTCCCAAGTGAAGTCAGATAGAATGTGCTTAACTTTTCACCTCCGCACCTGCAGAATTTTTACACCAGACCAGGGAGAATTCAAGCATGGCTCAACAAAAGTGCTGCTATATTGGGCAAGATGCTGGCTGGGTAGTTTCAGAAATTTGCCTACCCACTTCCCCTTCCTCAAAAAATGAGCCATCCAGGGCTTAGCTTAACTTAAAAAAAGGAGTTGTTGTTTTTTAAACACACACACACACACACACACACACACACACACACACACACACTTTTTCTAGGGTCTGATGTGGACAAGTTTTTCCTGTAATTGCAACGCTTCACAAAAAAAGATTTGAAAAATTCTTCTCAATACTCAAAGGCAATTCTCCTTCTTGGTTTGCTTAGACATAGAAGATCGTAGGTCATTTCAGTAAGAAAGTATATGACCCTGGGTCGGAGAGTGAGGGAGGGGGAGATGGCATTCACAGGAGAACTTGGTGAGCTGTTTACATCTGTTGACAGATGGCTTTGTCCTTGTCTTTTCTCCTATGAATGGTACAAGGATAAAAATACACCACAATTGAATCATGCTAGACATCTGTTAAGACAGTGCTCACAGTGTCTAAGAGATGAAAGGCACCTCAGAGGTCACTGAGTCCAGTGAGAAGGAGCTCATTACTGCCCATGGAAGCCTGTTCCCTTTCTATACAGATCTGCTTATTAGGAAGTTTTTATAGGTTCTAGAAGGGACTTCAGAAGTTGCCTAAGTCCAGCCCCATTATTTGACATATGAGGAAATTGAGGCTCAGAGGGTTAAATGAGTTACCAAGGTGCATTTATCATAGCACAATAGGATTTGAAACCTAATTCTCCTGACTCTAAAATCTAGTACTCTAGGAACCACAATGCGACCTGGAGTAAATTACTTAAAAAACTCTCTTCAACATAATTAGAAGCGTTTTAACTCCAAGATAGAGGGGGCTAATGTAGGATCAAATGAGATAATTCTATGAAAATGCTTTAAACTCCGTAAAAATGTAAAGTATGATCATTTTAATTGTCCTTAATTTTCTCATATTTTGAATTCCTCAAAAACAGTGTGTATATAGTATGTGTGTATATATATGCATATATATGTGTATGTGTATCTATCTCTATATTATATATATCTACATAGATATATATACATACATACATACATATATATACACATATATGTATATAGTGTGTGTGTGTATCTTAGATCCGAGTCAATCAATAAATCAATGTGTCAGCACTGTGGTAGGGATGAGAGCCAGAGAGAGCCAGAGATAGAAAGACAGAGACAGAAAGGAAGGGAAAGAGACAGTATGAAAGACAGAGAGGGAGGGAGGGAGAGACAGGGAGAGAGAGTAAAAGAAAGAAAGAGGGAATAAAAGACAGAGAGAGAGGAAAAGAGGGAGTGAGAACAAGGGAAACAGAGAGGGGGAAAGAGAGAGACAGAGAGAAAAAGACGGGGAGATAGTGAGAGGCAGAGACAGAAAGACAGAAACAGAGAGACAGAGGCAGAGAAACAAAGAGTGAACTATGGAGAGACAGAAAAAGAGAGGGAGTCCGAGTGAGAGACAGAGACAGAGAGAGAGAGAGAGACACCCACACCCACGCCCACGCCCACACATACATATACACACGCACACACGCACCCCCACACAGAGAAACCCTTCTCTCAAGGAGCTGGCACTTTGGGAGCTTTAACAGCTTTAAATGACCCAGAGATGAGGCAAGAGACATCCCAAGTCATACTGAAATTTGTCATTTCGTTACTGTTACTGCCGTTCCTTACAGTCAGAGAATTGACCCCTGAAGTGAAACTGGTAGCCACATTTTTTATTTATCTTTGGCACAGAAGTTTATTGTTCCTGCCATATGAATCCTGCTATTGATGCCAATCATCCATTCATTCACCCACCTTCTGTGAAAGGTGTTACTCAGGGTGCTAGGCATGCAAAGACACACACGAAATAGGCCCTTCCCAGAACAATCAACTTTATAGTAAAATTTCCCTTTGGAGAGGTGAGACACATGAAGCAAATGCACTTACAGGTCTGTCTTCTTTTGGTTAGGGGTTTTGTCTAAGACTGAATTCGCTTCATAAACAGCGAAAACAATCCAACTAGACTAATGAGAGCCAAGCCCTTTAACAGCATGGAGAGGGCTTGTTTCAATGAAAGGGGTAAAAAGGCAGGGAAAAAGGAGATGAGGCAGGGACAGTCTGGTAAGGATGAACCAGATGAACTCAGTAGCCACAAGGATAACACTAGAATGAAGATGGCGGAGACAGGGGAGGCAAGAGGCAGATTACTACCTGTATGGTTGTTAAGGAAATCTCTTAGTCAGAAATGTACAAGGGGGAAAAAATTCATCATGACATTTGGGGGAAAAAAAGAAAATTAAGGAAAATCACACACCATCTATAGGGTGCATCAGGGACTGACCTTCCCCTCCAAAAGGAATGGAGAGAGAAAGGTGACAGCCCGTTCCCATCTAACTGTGCTTCTGCTTACTTACTGAGAAGCAGTGTGTTGTAACGAGATGAGAAGAGCCAGAGTCAGGAGATCTGGGTTCAAATGCGGATTCTATCACTGGTTGAGTTGCTTTACCTGTGTCACTTAAATGGAGGCCTCTCTAAGCACTGGTTTCCTGATCTGTCAAATGGTGCTAGTAACAACCTGCATGACCTACCTCCAATGGTTGCTACAAAGAAAGTGCTACGTAAATGAGTTATCATTCTTCCCAAGCGTCTCACAACAATCATTGCTTTTCTACTCCTATAGGAATTTACCCACCCTAAGGGAGAAATGAAAATACAACTATCTCTTAGGTAAAATCAGAGAATCCAACTACATGAGAAGTGAACAAGCATTTACATAGCACCTACTACTTGCCGGGCACTGTGCAAAGGGCTCTATTTTTTTTTAACCAAAAAAAAATATGTATGTATGTATAATCTCATTTGATACTCACAGCAACCATACAAGGTTTTATTTATTTAATCTTTTATTATTTATTTATATTTTATTTATTTAATCTTTTATTGTGCCCACTTCACTGTTGAAGAAACCGAGGCAAACAGAAGTTAAAGTGACTTGCCCAGAGTCATGCAGCCAGTAAGTATCTAAAGACAAATTTGAACTCAGGTCTTCCTGACTCTAGGCTGAGTGTTCTACCCACTGCACCACTGCCTTAGAAAAGACAGCGGCTGAGGTTTCCCCCAGCTCTAGATTTATGATCCTGTAATTCTAAATTGTCCCAGAGAGATAGCCCAGGATGGTTCATTGTGAGTGCCCTTAAGAGAAGCAGTCATAAGAACTGATTTGCTCCCTACCATCTAATTTACTGAAGACCATTTTGGTGTTCAGTAAATGAGGAAATTTAGAGTTAGTAAATAAGGAAATTTGGCTTTTGCTTTGGAAGTCTTCCATGACCTACCAGCCCAGGTTATCTGTCACAATCCAGCAGCTCTGTGTCTTAATTTTTTCATCTATAAAATGAACAAAATGCTTGACTCTTTGCTTGGTGCATGACAAACAGATGATATGGGGAGAAAACAGGAATATTTTTCTTGTTATCCTATTCTCAGAAGTGAAACGGAATCATTGAACAGGTACCTCGACAAAGTACACTTGAGAATAGTTCCTCTGGTGACATGGAAAGTGCAAATGAAGTGGGTCTCAGTACTGAAATTCTTTGAGCCTCAAGACTTGCAACTTGAAAATAGAGATAGCAATTCTTGACCAATGAACAAAACACCTAAACCTTGAAGAATCATGCAATTGTACATGACTGATATTAATCCACCCCCTTCAGACAACACATAGGGTGTACTTTGTTCAGTTCTGAGCACCATGCTTTAGGAAGGATGCAAGTTAGGCTACGCAGGACTCCCTCATGATGCCATATGAAGATGGGTAGAAGGAAATGGGAACATTTGTACGGGAAAGAGAAGATTATGCTATTTCAAGTCTCTCATTTCACTAAGTCGGATCCCTCCACTCTGGGGCTGGATGCATGCACTGTCTAGGCTTGTACCTTATGTGTACAAAAATGCAATGTCAAAGCCATCTTACCTATGATGTTGATCGTGCTATCCACTTCATTTTTTATAGTTGAAGTCAGGACCGCATATTCAGGAGAAAGCTCACTTATTCCATTACTAAGCCCAAACGACGACTCAACTGGTTCTTGCTAGGAAGAAGAGAAGGGGGGAAAAAAGAGTTGAAAATTAAAAGGAAATCCTTTTAATCCTTGCACTCTCCCCTATACCATTTTCTTAGTTCAAATCCTACTATCTGCCAGATTTCTTTAATGTTAGCATTGTGTTAGCCCAGTTGATGCTGTTCCTTGCCTCTGTAAGTCAGTTTGGATTGGATGAGCCTGAGCAAGGAGGGCATGGCTCGCTTTCTCACCTTTCCTCACTTATGTTCAAACTGTGAAATAATATTAGTGCCTTTGACCCACTTACAGAGGAAAAATCAGCTTCTGCAGTTAAGAACTGTCAGTCTAAGCAGAAACACGTAAGTCGGAAAGACTCTGAGGAATGCCTCGTGGAATCCAAGGCACCCTTTCTTCTAAAACAGAATGACCACCCACATTTAGGTAGCCCCTTGGAATTTAATAAGGTTTACCACATACATTTTCCCCCCACAATAGCCCTAGGAGGGGGGTCCTGCAAGGATTATTATTACTACTGATTCACAGACAAAGAAACACACTCAGAGAGGCTCAGCTATTTCCCCAGGATCATCCAGTTAAACAAATACGGACTCACATCTTCCAACTCTTAGCCTCTGACAATATTAAGTTACAGTCATGTAACACTTTTAAAGTCTGACAAGGGCTTCATCTCTCGCAAAAATCTCATGAGGTGGATAGCAGAAGTAGGATTATTTCCATTTTACAGATAAAAAAACAAACTAGAGGAGAAATCCAGCTATTACCACAGTGCCTGGAACACTTAATAAATGTTTATTGGCTTGGAAATTGGCTTGCCCAAGGTTGGTAAAAATAGAAAACAAGATTCAAACTCAGGACTTCAGACTCTCAAATTCAGGAACCCTCTACCACTCTTCATCGCCGATGACATGCCATCTTTCTAAGAGTTTACATTATGTAAACTTGTTCTAAGAAAGGGCCCTGTCTCCATCTATGACCCCAAAAGTAGAAACGAGCCTAAATGCAGGATTATTTCTCTGAGACAGGATTTACTGTTCTCTGAGGCCATCTCTGATGCTTTGATAAGTCTGGCATATCACCCTAAGTGTCTGGGAAATATAACATCGGCCAATAACTCTTTAAAGTAGAATTGGAGGGAGGGAAACAAGCCCAGAAATCCCAACACCACTAGATCGTATAAAAAGGCCTTCCTTACATGTGCTTTAACTTATTATACTTGGGCTGCCCCTTAAGGACCATACCTAAAATTAGGTCAATACTTCTAAGAGTCCATGATTTCATTTGTATGGTTCTTTCATCTGCCTGCTCATATTATAACCCCTCCAAACCTCAGTAGACAGTCACTATGAGTTGCTGGACAAAACAATTGATCACTTGGGGATCAACTTTGCGGTGATGAGCCAGTCTTTTGGAAACTTAGCTAAGCTGGTCTTCCAGTGAGAGGTACATTGGCTGGTCTGCCCTTATAGTATTTCCAATTAAAGGAAAAACTGCCGAAGTCTGTGCTCTGCTGACCTGACGTTTGAAAATTCAGAGTCACAACCTGTGTCATGACAGAGCCTAAAAGGAGGACTTCTTTTACGAATGAGAAAAAATGTAACTTTTCATATTTAAAGTTATTAATACTTGACTTAATCAAACACACCTGGATGGAGAAGTCTATCCTGAGTTGCTGTTTGGTTTTCAGAAGGGTTGGCTAGAAAACTGTTCTCCCAGGCCAATTCTTTGTTGTTGCTTTTTATTTATTTTTAGTTTTCAACATTCACTTTCTCCTAGGTAAATTTGGAGGGTTCCCCTCCCACTATGGCGATTGTATGACACATAAGAAAAACCATCATGGAACACATTCTGAAAACGGCAGGTATTTGTCAAAACAGCTGAGAGTGATATTTGTGTTTTGAAACTGCCCATGACGGAAATGTCCATTGGTGCCTTGAGGGGAATAGAGACCAATGAGATATGTTTGCTGCTGACTTTCAACTATTTTTTTTCAAGGTAAAGATGAGCATAAGTTGAAAATGAATTAAGTAGTTAAAGTAGATGCTAACCAATTGGCTCATGAACTTAAGGAGTTTAATCTACCCCCAGTGTGGGCGTATCCTCAAGATGGCACAATATATTTTTCATAAATTCTACAAAGATACTTGAGTTTTTGCACGCTGAATCATTTTGACTTAACATTTTACTAATTTCAGGTTAACTAAAATGTGGAAATTGTATAAGAGAAGAAGAGAGGGAAAGGGACAAGAGGGGGAGAAAAGAGATTGAGAGGGGAGAGATGAGGAGGGGATAGGCAGAGAGAGGGGAAATGGGGAGACGAAAAGAGGAGGAGCTTAAGGAGGAGAGAGGGAATAGAGGGTGGAGGAAGAACCAGAGGAAAAAATCCTTATTCTTGAGCTGCTTACATTCTAATGGGAAGACAAGAAGTACATTTACATATATATAAGTATATTCAGAATAAATACAAAGAGAATAAATACAAATTCATTCAATACAAGGTAGTAGTTTGGGAGGTGAAGCAAGAGCAGTAGGGGAGATCAGGAAAAGCTTTGTGCAGAAGGTGATACCTGAGTGGAGTTTTGAAGAAAAGAAGAGATCCCAGGAGGCAGGGATGAAAAAAGAAGTGTATTCCAGGCATGGAGGATGTCCAGTGCAAAGTCACAGAGACAAAGGAAGGAGTGTTGTGTGTGAGGAACAGAGATAAAGCCTGTTTGGCTAAAAAGGAGCCATATAAATAGGGATTTATAAAGTATTTCATGTTTATTTATACTATCGGTTAAAGCAATGGGGAAGAGAGGAGAAACATGAAAGAAAAAAGAAGGAAAGAGGAAGGAAAAGGAGGTCATAGGTCTGGAAAGGCAATGTGATCTAACAGGAAGACAGTGACCATAATCATGCATATTCCCTGCCCAAATGATCTTATGTTTGTGTATCTTTATACATGGTGCATTCTCTCATGGACTGCACAGCCCTTGGGGAAAGGGATCGGCTCATTTTTATCTCTGTATCCCCCATGGCTAGCATGGTGCTTTGCAAGCAGCATACAAAGAAGAAATGTTTGTTAAATTAAATCAAATTGAAAGAGGATAGAGCTAATGATCAGGAGACCTGAGCTATAGTTTCTGTTCTGCCACTTACTAGTTCTGTGACCTTTGGCAAGCCACTTAGGTTCTGAGCTTCGGCCTTCTCATACATAAAATGGGAGTGCTGATATCCATCCAACCCATCTATCATGAAATGAAGTAAGAGATGTGAAAATGAATCCAATTTGAAGACCTTACCTGCTCTTATGACTTCAAATCTCATTTCTTTGTAATGATTGTAAGTTCTCTATCTACTTTCTTCCAAACTCTTTCTTTTTTTTTACATTCATTTAAAAATAAATTCAGTTCCAAACTTCCTCCCTCCTTCCAGCCTCTCTCTCACCCACTGAGGAAGCAAGCAATAAGATATTCATCATCCCTGTCTTCTTTCTGTCTTTTTCCAATTGGATGTCACTTGAAGCTCAACACACCTAAAACTGAAGCTGCCATCTTCTCAATCTAATGATGGATTCAGGAAAACTGGCCTTATCTCTGCCTCACACACAACACTCCATCCACCATCTTGAAGTCTTTGCATTGGATATCTGCATGGAATGTACTCCTTCCTCATCCTCACCTCCTAGAATCTCACCTTTCCTTCAAGACTCAGCTCAAGCATTGCCCTCTGCATAAAGCCTTTCCTGATCCTCCTCAGCAACTCTCGCTTTTCTTCCCAAACTTCTGTTGAACAACTCTGTATTTACTGTGCATATTCTTGTAGGTTTTTATGCGCTTCTCTTCTCTCCTGTTAGAATATAAGCTCCTCAAGAGCAGGGATTGATTCATTTTTTTTCATTTGTCATCTCAGGTGATTAATAAATGCTTGTTAATTGAACAAATGATTGAGAGCCTTTCAGCTGACTTGCCTGAACCCAATCTGCCCTCTCCAATCTGTACTACATGCTACCACGAGATTAAGTGACCTCAAATAAACCTCTGTTGAAAAATGTTCAATGACTTCCTATTTAATTCAGGCAAAGAACCTAAGAATTAGAAGGTAACCAGGAAATTGTTACGTCTACTTTCTCCCAATGCAATCAACCCTTCACGACACCCCTAACCACCAATCTCCACCTCGCTAGTGGTAGGGCATGTAACCCCCACAACATTAATATTTTTGTTTCTTTTTTTTTTCATCTTTAATCCAATGATCTCTCAATCAGGCTACTGCCTTCAGGTTCCTATGCAAGCGTTTATCTTTCAAGGATGTTTCTTTTGAACAAGATATTTACCTTGCCAAGTCAGGAGCATCATCCCACCAAATCTCAATAATTATGATATTTACTACCTTTAGTTCACATTTCAAGTCACCCACATTCTGTGTAGTATTGGACTGACCTGTGGGCCATCTTGCACTGCTTATTATCATATCATATGTGTTAACCTTGAATCCCCAACTAAAATGCAAGCTCTTTTTAAGACCAACACCATGACTTAAACCTTGCTATGTCATACTGGTGAGCATTTAAATAGCACTTTAAGGCTCAGAAAGTACTTTACATCTATTATCCACCCTGCACTATTATTATCATCAGTATTTTACAGATGAAGAAACTGAGGCTAAGAGTGTCTTGCCCAAGGCCACTCAGTTAATAAATGTCCAAGGCTGGATTTGAACCCAGGTCTCCTTGACTCTAAGTCAGGGCTCCTACCCACAATGGAAGCTAGCACTGTGCTAAGTACCCAGCAAGTACTCAGGTACTCTGGAAAATTCCAGAGCTTCTTCTAGTCTTGGCCAGTGCCTCCCCTACTTATAGAACTGACAAGGCCTGAGTCAGTCTCAATGACAGGTGACTGGGGTTATGTTATGGGGGAAGGAAGATTGCTGCCACACATGTTGAGTGACCTAGATGGTGAGTGGTCAGCAAACCAGTTAAATTCCAAAGCTCGGCCCAGATGTGTTGATTGTCTGCTAATTATATTGCACAATTCACTCCTCGGAGGCCAGGAGAAGTTTGCCCCAGAAGCAGCTTCTCCTATTCACTTCAACACATACCAGATAATTTCCTTTTTGGCCACAAAATAATAATGTCACAATTACCCAGTGCTTTAATATTGGCAAAACATTTTGTCTGTTTAGATGTTTTAATATCTAACATGAGGGTAAGTTGTCCCACTTTCATTTAAAACTTTAGACACTTTGGGACCAAGACTATGAAAAATAGGGTAAAAATACGTGAAGGTCAAATTTCATAATGGTAAACGTTCAGGAGCAGTCTGATTTCCTGTGTTACACAGGAATTTTGTAGTATTTTAGCCTAACATGAGAGAACCATCAGCTCAGGTTTGGATGATTCTATTATACAGAGGCTCCACCATAATGGGGTAAGGGAACCTCTTCTCTCTAGTTTTACGTGAATACATGTCTAATTTTCAACTCCTCCCAGAGAGACCTTATGGTACAGTAGGAAAAGCAGATCTCTAGGGGTCTCTTCTAGCTCTAAGTGCTCCAAACAACCACCGTGACCATTTCCAAAGCACTGCCATAACTTCACTATTATAAGAGGACACACACAAAGTCTCTGTCAATTTGTAGTATCTATTCATTGCAGTGATCCCTTGTTTAATGGTCATTGAATATAGTAGGCACCCTGCAGGAAATAAGCAGCTGCTTAATAAATGCTTAGTGAATGCAACTGAATTAGCGGAAAAGATGTGTTCCAGGAGAGGTCATTGTAAAAAGAAATGTTACGCAAGTACAATTTTCCCAAAATAAAAATAGAGTTTCATTTCAATGGGGAAAAATGTAAATTGAGTATATATTTATAAAGTGTATATATGTAGGTGTGTATGTATGTGTATATATACACATATATGTATGCATGTATGTTTAACACATACATATATATTTATAAAATCAGAGTTTCATTTCAACGGGGAAAATATAAATTGAGTATATATTTATAAAGTGTATATATGTAGGTATGTAAGTGTGCATATATATACACGTGTGTATATATATGCATGTGTGTGTATTTATCAAATGTACATATATATTTATAAAATCAGAGTTTCATTTCAATAAGGAAAAACATACACTGGGTATATATTTATAAAGTATGTATATGTATACATATGTGAAAATATACATATATATTTGCAAAATTAGAGTTTTATTTCAATGGAGAAAAATGTACACTGGGTATATATTTATAATGTATATATGTGTATATGTGCATTTATAAAATATAGATATGAATTTGTAAAATCAGAGTTTCATTTCAATGGGAAAATATATACTGGGTATATATTTTTAAAGTGTGTGTGTATATATATATATATATACACACACACATATGTGAACTATACATATATATTTATAAAATCAGAGTTTCATTTCAATAGGGAAAAACATACATTTATAAAAATAGACATTTACAGTATAAATAATATATTTATAATATATCTATTAATAAAATAGATATATTTATAAAATCAGAATTTCCTTTCAATATGGAAAAAAAACAGACACTGCATATCCCCACCCCCACCTCCCAAAAAAAGCTGATACAGAGAAAAATGACAATTTTATAAAAATAAAACTAATAAAATGTTGATAATATCAGTAAAATAAGTAAGGAGCAAATATTAAAACAATGAATGTGAAATATGATTACAATACTAGAAAACCTGGGCAGAATATTTATCTATCTTACCCCATCTCATTTTTTTTTACCATTATAAAGATAACACAATTTTAGCATATATTTTTCACTAAACTCAAATGCCTTTTCATACCTTTAATTTCACATATAAGATAATTTTTCCCCATTTCTTTCCTTTAATTAAACTGGACCTTTTCTAGATATTTTTGCTTGATAATACCTATGTGATTTTTAAAGCTTCCTAAGAGAGGCAAGGCAGTATAGCAGATTCAAAATTCTCTTTGGAGGAAGACCTGAGTTCAAGTCCTGACTTTGACACATTCTGGTTGTATGTCCTCAAGTAACTTCCAAAGGACTGTAACTTATAAGAGCAGATGTTGATCTACATTGGGAGAGAGAGTCAGTCCTTCACTGGGCATTCTCTATGCTGATGAAATCACAAATCTCATATTAAAAAAAAAAAGTTTTTTTAAGCATCCTAAAGGGAAAAACCTAAAAAAAAAACTGAACTAGATATCAGGAGGCCTAGTCAAGCTCAGCCAGTAATTGACACAGTAATTTGGGGCAAATTACAAAACCCTCTAGGTCTCACTGTTCTAATCTGTACAATTTAAAAATAACATTAGATAACCTCTGCTGACTCTCATATTTATAGCTAGAAGCTGTAACTTTGCTTAGACATTTAATTTATCACAAGATCTTTAAGGGATTCGTGGCTACTGGAAACTGTGAGGGGCTTCAAACATCACGTCTGACAAGGCCAGGCAATGTACAATCAGTGTCTGGGCCCGTATTTTCTTTTCAGCCTAATGAGTTGTTTATTTAATTCGTGGCTGTCATCTTCATCTAGGGCTCTCAATAGAGAAGGATTCTATCTGCAAATCCAGAAACATACTAGTCATTATCAGAAAGAAAAAGATTGTTAGTCAAAATACAGTGCTGCCAAGCATTCCTACAGGCGGCAGTAGGAAGGACAGGAGGGAGACAAAAAGAGCTCAAAATTCAAAAGTCTGGGGGGAGTGTTTTTCTTTTTCACGGTAAATCCATGACTTAAAATAGTTTATTAGTAGGTCTGAAATTCTGCTATCAATTTTAAAGTAAGCAAGGGATATGTGGGTGTATTTAGATCTACAGTTATCTACTTTAAAAAACATTTTTATGAGACTGTGAGGTTTACAAAGCACTTTCCTTCACAACAATCCTGTGATACTAGTAGTACAAGTATTATTACGCCCATTTTAAAGATGAGAAAAAATGATGCTAAGAGAAATAAACCAACTCATCTGTGGTCTAGAGCCAGAATGTGAACCCACATTTCCTGACTCATGAAAAAAATATACATGGAAATGCACCATAGACATTCCAGTTACTTGTGGTCATGAAACAAATTCAATTAAAATGACTGTCACATTGTTCTTATATTTTAAACAACCAAAAGTTACCTTAATGTGCTTAACTCTGTCTTCTTTATCGGTCTTTGTTTTCTTTCCTGTAGTGACAAAAGGTAATTTTATTATAATCCAGGAAGGATTCAAGTACAAACATTTCCCTTGAACAGGTTTGGCAGTTCTCAGAGGACCAGATTCTTTCATCCGTATGGAGAGAGATTAAATAAAGGTGATTTTATATCTGCAAGTTAAGAGCAGAAGGTTCCGTATTTGGAACGGTTATGGAAGAAAGCTAGGGTGTACACACAGAGACTGCAAGCAGGTATGTAAGGGGTCCCCCGTGAGCCCTTGAAGAGCTTTCTCTACCTTTCTTAGACGGCCTTTCAGATAAGGGGAGCATCCTATAGACCCTGAAGGCATTGTTTCCTTTTTTTATACTTTTATCCTTCACTTCTTCGATATCAGGCAAAGAGTTCATCGCACATCGAAAATTCGCCTTCCATGTTTTTGGATCCGGCTTATCTACTCCTGGTTGGTGCTTTCCTAATGCAGTAGCAAAGGGGAAAGAAACGAACAAAATTAAATCATCGATAATAGCGAGCATTTATAGAGTATTTTAAGGTTTGCAAAGCACATTATATAGATTATTTTGTTGGATCCTCACAACAACCCTGTGAGGTAGGTACTGTTGCATCTCCATTTTACATGTGAGGAAACTGAAGATGACAAAGGTGAATGACTTGCCCAGGGTCACACTGCTAGTAAGGTGGGGTGTGATTTGAATTCAGGTCTCCCTGAGTTCAAGCCCGCCATTCTATTCACTATGCCACCTAGCTGCCTACATATGACTGCCTGGGATTGTAACCAATCAGGAATGTGTAAGAAATGTGAAATTTCTCATCATTTTTTTTTTGAAACCCAAGTTAAACTCGACATCATTGGCCAGGATGGATGACCTTTCTGATAGACAACTGTTGATTATGACCAGGGCACTTCAGCACTGGAGATTATGTGCAGTCTCTTTATAAGGGAATTTTTTAAGGGCTGAATGTAACATTCCTTCTGGGTGATGAAGCACATGCCCCTTGTAACTCTGAGGTGTCTGGGATTAGATCATTGCATTATTCACAGATATCTGCATGAGACCAAAATCTGAGCTATTTTGTGATTTATAATGATAATGGGGAACATAGCATATCATCCCCCTGGTCACACACCCCAGAAAATAAAGGGTGTTTTCATACCTGTGTGAATTGCCCAGTTCCTAAAGAGAGGAGCATCTTTCTCAACATCCCACCCATGTCGTGCAGCATGCATCCAAGGGATCTGAAAAATCTTCTTCTCCTGGAAATTAAAGTAAAGGACAACTACAGCCATCAATTTTGGTCCACAATTTGAACACTATCCTAAAATCAGAACTTGTTAAAACTCTCTATTTTTCTGAGAATCTCTTACTGTTCCTCTGGATTATTACTAGCAACCCAAACACTACTCCATACTGCTCTAAACACATGTGAGGTCCAGAACACATATTGCATGGACATTTCAGATGAGGATCAATGCTAGGTGGATACCGAATGTATGTCTGACAGAGTGGAATGCATTTCAAAGTCAAATACAAATGGTTTTTGGACTCTTTGATGTTCAGTGTTATCTATGTTTCCTTTTCTTTCCTCTAGCACACATCACTATATGATGGCCAAAATTTCGATTTATTTCATCAATTTGTCCCCAAAACCTGTAGAAAATCTGGCATGGGACCCAACTAAGCTCAATCATTCCAAGAGCACATAGAGACAGAAATCAAGAGGAGGCCAACAAATGGAAATGAACTGGACTCTCTCTCTGCCATTATTTCTATGACAATCTATTCTCATTGCTGGAAATAGTGGATCAATCCCATCTGGACTCTAGTATCTTAGCATCTGATGGGAAGCAGGAGGAAGAACTCAAGAAAATGAGTCAGGAAGAGCAAGTGAGGAGTAGAGAGAGAAGCACATACATACATACACACATACATCAATGCTGGCAGGGACACAATTCTAAAGGCACACAGGAATTCACTTTCAAAGATATCTCAAAGAGAGAAAGACTACAAAACAATGGAAAAGATCACAGATGATAATTACCAAACAAACTGAGAACTAAGTAAACACTGATACATGTGCCAACTTTCTCATCTGTACAAAATCTTTATGAGTTTTTGCATCTAATATAGCATAAACAGTGCTGGAGTCAGCCTCAAAGGACCTGGCTTCAAACCGTGACTCTTCCAATTACTAGTTGTATGAATTTGGATAATTTTTTACCTGTTTCTTCATCTGCAAAATGAGTGCATCGGACTACATGACCTCTGAGGTTCCTTCCAGCTCTAAATCTATGAGCCTATGTGTTTGATAAAAAGATGAGAAAAGAGTAAGCAGTATTCTGTAAATAATTCTCTAAATGGACCAGAGGATAATAATTTATTACTGTTCAGTCATTGTTTAGTTGTGTCCGACTCTTCATGACTCCATTTGGGGTTTTCTGGGCAAAGATACTTGGACTGGTTTGCCATTTCCTTCTCCAGCTCATTTGACAGAGGAGGAAACTGAGGCAAACAGGGGTAAGTGACTTGTCCAGGGTCACACATCTAAGTACCTAAGGCCAGATTTGAACTAAGGAAGATGATTCTTCCTGATTCTAGGACCAGCACTCTATCCACTGCACCACCTAGGCTTCCCAAGGATAATAATATTTAGGGCTAAAGGAACTTGGAGATTTATCTATTCTAATGTTTCATTTTATAGATGAAGAAATCAAGGCCCAGGCAGCTTAAGTGATTTTTCCCTAGGTCACAGAGGTAGTAAGAATTTATCATGTAATTCAGATGAAGTCACATAAGACATGCTTTCCCAAATAACAGAGACCAGGGAGGATGGTGAGGGCATAAGGGATGGAGAAGAGTTTACCCACTGCAAGACAAATTAGCCCTCAAAAGATCACAATGTATTGAACCAAACAAAATGAAATTGGACAGGGACACAAATAAAAACTTTCAATTCTATTTTTTAAAAATGCAAAAGTACAAAAATAGGGATTGGTAAAAGAAGTCCATGGGGGAAAAGGAGAGGGGTTTATTATCATTTATTTTTAACACTTTCTAATTTAAAAATTTTTTTAAATATTATTATTAAAAGTTTTGAGTTCCAAATTCTATCCTTTCTTCCCTCCTCCCTTTCTGAGATGGCACACTATCAGATATAAGTTATACATGTACAATTATGTAAAACATTTCCATTTTAGTCATTTTGCACGAGACTCAAATAAAAGAAAACAAATTGAAGAAAGTGAAAAATAGCATGCTTCAGTCTATATTCGGCCAATATCAGTTCTTTCTCTGGAGGCAGATAGTATGCTTCATCATTAGTCCTTCAGGATTGTCTTGGATCATTGTATTGCTGAGAAGAGCTAATTCATTCACAATTCTTCCTCGAACAATATTGCTGTTACTGTGTACAATGTTCTCCTGGTTCTGTTCACGTCACTCAGCATCAGTTCATGTAAGCCTTTTCAGGTTTTTCTAAAATCATCCTGTTTGTCATTTCTTACAGCACAATAATATTCCATCATAATCACATCCACAGCTTGTTCAGTCATTCCTCAGTTGATGGGCATCCCTTTGATTTCCAATTCTTAGCCACCACAAAAAGAGCTGCCATAAATATTTTTGTACAAAGAGGTCCTTTTTTGGATGTCTTTGAAATAACAGACCCAGCAGTGGTATTGCTGGATCAATGGGTATACATAGTTTACTAGCCCTTTGGACATAGTTCCAAATTGCTCTCCAAAAGGATGGAATGGGTTCACAACTTCACCAACAGTGTATCAGTGTCCCAGTTTTCCCACATCAAAGGGGAAGTTTTAATTAACTACAGTCTCCATGATGTGGCTGCTAGGAGAAGCTTATATAAACTTTATGTCTCCTTTAAAGTAATCCTGTGTTACTGATGATCTTATTACCTCCTCAGATTTAGAGCTAAAAGGGACTTTGGAGATCACTGAATCCAAATTATCATTTTACGGAGGAAACTGCAGCAAGTTCACCGGGCTCAAACCTACTCTGCCTCTGTCAGACAACTTGGAGCCAGTATATCGTGAAAATAACCTTTAACAGACGGATCCGCCCTTTCCCTTTGAATTTTCACTATAACATTACCATTATTTTATTATTCTTAATTTGAATTGGTGAAGAAAATTTGCTATAATGAAGAATTCACATATAGCACATTCTTTCTGTTCTACAATATATATGGAAATGCTTGTTTCATTAAGTTTAGATTTTTTAATTAAATTTTTTTAAAAGAATTCATTAGTGAGTAATTTCCAGTGTGTGCCTCAAATAGATGATGGATCTATAACCATCCTGGGATATACTCTGAATCCACTCTCAGAACAGCAGCTGCCCATGTTCCTTCTTTCCTGTCTCACCATCCCCTTTAACACATACAGGAGGTGCCCAATCAATGCTGTTCAAACCATACCAACCAAAGCCTTAATCAGTATTGGAAATCTAAGTAGGATCTCACTGCCTCCAAATTCTATGTTTTCAGGACCTCTACAAGACAATGGAAGCCACCCTTTCATTATTTATCAACCATTGACTACTCAACCACCGTCACACCTAATGTTCAGATCTCAGCTTTTAGAGGTAGTGGGAGGGGGAAGGTAAGTTATGAGGTAGTATTAACAGTAGTAAGGGAAAAAAACACAGGGGTCTTTATAGTCATTTGACTGAGAGATGGAAATACGAATGTGAGATTTTGTTCATTTGGTTACCAAAAAAAGCAGTTGACTTGGTAGAACAAAATATATTCAGTAAATGTCTCATTCACTGAGGTGGGTCCGAGGCACTTGTTAAGATCATGGAAGAATACTTAACGGATTCTTCCACAGAGATGACTTTGTTCAATGGGGCTGTGATTAGTGGTATCCAACACAGCATTGGCTTGCCAAAGGTCTGTCCACCACTGTCAGAGAGGATGTCCAAACAGGAAGGGAATTCCGGTGAGGTTTTATCTGAATAATTCTGATTTATGGCCCATGTGGTGACCAAATGCACAAGGCCCCCCAAAGATGACAGGATCTCCTCAATGACATTCACACCTTCAAAAAAGATTGGTCTGGAAATAGGATTCTAAATTTAGAGCTGGCAGGGACAACAGAGGACCATCGAGTCCAGCCTTCTCATTTTACAGATGAAACCAAATGGATAAATTAATACAGCCTAGATTATGAGGTTTGTCTGAAGAAATACTGTACTAAGGGGCTGATGACTAGAATGCTTTCTTTTGTGTCGCCATCAGGGACAGTATATACATATATACATATATATACACACACACACATTTACATTTTTATATATACACACTTACATATATACATATGCACATTTACATATATACACTTTCCATTTACAGTTATATATATATATACACACTTCCATTTCCATACATATATATTTGCATATATTTTACCAGGCTTGTAACTTCATGAGTATAGGCAGCTCCTGATAAGAGACATCCTCTACTAATACAAATCAGCCCCTTCTCTTCAGCTTATGGCTTTCTGGGATGGTTTGGACCAGTTAGCAATTAAGGCAGCTAGGTTGTGCCGTGGATACTGGAGTGAGGAGGACCCGAGTTCAAATGATCCAGTTTGCCTCAGTTTCCTCATCTGTAAAATGAGCTGCAGAAGGAAACAGCAAACCACTCCAATATCTTTGCTAAGAAAACTCTAAATGAGGTCAGAAAGAGTTGGACACGACTGACTGACTAAATGATAACAACTACTTAGTGATGAAGTTCCTTGTCCAGGGTCACACAACCAGTATGTGTCAGTCTTCTTAGCTCTGACACTGGTGAGCTCATGATCTATTACACCACAGCTGCCTGATGTGAATCCTACCATATGCTCATGAAATCCTCTAAGGACTGGAAAGGGCACAGGTCTATTAATCAGAGGCCTTGAAGTCCAATCTAAATTTTGATGCTTACTAGCTATATAACCTTGTATAATTTATTTCACCTCTCTCAGAATCATCTGTAAAATGGAGACATAAAATTTACATTATCTACTTTATAGCAAAACTATCTGTAAATTTCAAAACTCCATAAAAATGTGTTACAGTTATTATTGTCCAAAGAATACAGACTAGCCAGTATAACATTTCTGAGGAGACTTCATCTATTTCTCATGATACAATGGAAAAAGCTCCGGATTTAGAGTCACATCACCTTGGTATAAATTCTACCACTGATATCAATTATCTGTGTAAAATTAGGTGAGTAACATAAGGTCACTGGGACTTAGTTTCCTCAAATGTAAAATGAATAGGCCATACTAAATCATTTCTAAGATGTTTTCCAGCTGCAAATCTATGATGATCCTACCCTGTATACTTTGGAATGCAATAAGAATTCCAAACTTGTTTGAGCCCATGGAACTAGATGTGGAGATAATAAACAGATAAAACTGGCAACAAATAAGATCACAGTGCAAAGTGGAAATAAACAAAATTGTTATCAGTCAGCTCCTCTGACAACAAGGGAAGGCTCAAGGGAAGTAATTAGGCAGCTTTCTTTTATTCATTCTGTCACATATATCTGAATAAACTGCCTCTTTCTCTATCCTGATCCCCATCTCTGTCTACTAAATCTTTCTCTTTCTTCAGGGCCCAGATTAAGTGATACTTCCTTCCCACCTCCCCCAAATACTCTCTATCCTTCGATTTTCCATAGCTTGTTTGAATTCCTTTTTTCCACAGAATCTAACAAGGACAGCTGGTCACAGAACCACCTGCTACTATGGGAAACCCTTCCTCCCCTCATCCCCTTTCAACACCTGAAGCCAAAACAGAATCCATTTGCGATTGGAATGGGGGGGGAGGGGGGGTGGGGCGAGGAGTGTGAAGACCTACTACCACTACCACCACACCAAAGGGGTCATCCTTTCCACCTTGCCCTCTCCCCTAACACAGGCAGCCTAAAACCTTTGGGGTTGTTTGACAGTTCACGGGGCTTGAAAGAGATGAGAGGTGCCAATCCTATTCCATCTAGTATGATGAAAGACACCTAGGACTTAACATCTGTCTTGCCTCTATACCCTGAAGACTCCTGGCACAGTTACCTGACCTACTGACGTAACCTAAGGATGACTGGGCTTTATTATCTTCCCTTTGGTTGCACCCTTAAGAATTTGGGGATTTTTCATCCACCCTGAAGCAAAACTTTCTTTTCTATGTTTTCCTTCAATTAAAGTGGGCACTCCTTGAGAGCAGGGACTGTCTCATTAGATTTGTATTCCCAACATTTAGCAAAGTGTTTATGTTATAGATCATGTGTGTGTTTATAATGAATGAAAAATATCAAGTACTTCCTATATATGCATAAATATACTCACTATATATGCATATTTGCTTTGTACATGTACATATTTTAATATATGTGCATATATACTTTGTATGCATATACATATTTTAATATATGCATATATACTTTGTACATGTATATACATATTTTAATATATACATGTGTTCTTTGTACACACATATTTTATATGTGCATATATACTTTGTACATGTATATATTTATATATGTATATATAAATTCTAAAATTTCAATATTTTAATATATAATTTAACATTTTAATATACATATATTCATATATAGTAAGTACTTACTAAATTTTTTTTGTTCATTCATTGTTCCAGCACTTAACAAGTGTCTGGCACATAGTAGGTACTGTAGAAATGCTTATTCCCTCCCCCTTCCCTTCATTCAAGATATGTTATTTATGTATATTCCTTTCCCACTATTAAATCATAAGCACTGTAGAGCAGTATTTTTAATACATATTTTTATCAACAGTATCTAATATAAGTGCCTTACACAGAGTAAGTACTTAATAAATATTTGTAGAATTAAACTGAAGGCGGTCAACAATTCAAGTGTTCTAGGCATGAGGTATACAAAAATGAAAAAAAGTAACAGTTCCTGGCTTCAAGAAGCTTTCAATCTGACCGGTCTGCGTACACATGATAGGGGCAAAAGAGAGGAAGACACATTATTCTGAGAAATTTACATCATAGAATCATAAAATCTCTGATTCAGTTAAAAGGAACTTCGGGGGTCAAATGGTCCAACATGTACCTGAACAGGAACAGGAAGGAAAGATTATTTTCACCTGGCTGAAAACAGTGAAGAATTCATGGAGGAGATTTTCAAACAGGAGTTACTTTAACAGATGGGAGAGGCTACTGGGAAGCATGGGGGATGGGATTAGCAGAAGCACAGAAACCAGAAGGGCAAGATAAGAACAAGGAACAGAGAGAAGTCCATTTTGGCCAGATTACAGAATAATTAAGAGAATGTACGAGGAAAAAATTCGGATAGATGTGCAGGACTTTGGATGCCAGGATCAAGAGAACTCAATCAGGTGGGCGATGGGGAGCCATGGAAGATTTTTTAATATAGACAAGATATGATGATTGTTGTACATTAGGAAGATGATTTGGGCAACTCTGAGGTAGATGGATTGGAAGGAAGATGGACTAGAGACATGGAAACTTTTAGGAAACTATTAATAATACTCTGGGCAAAAAGAAACAGTGGCTAAAGTGGAAGTGGAGAAGAAAAGCTACATATGAAGTATATTGTGGAGGTGAGCAAGGTTGTATGAAAAATCTTAAGTATTGAATCTCTTTCTTTTTGATTTCCTATCATTATGATTTAAATTAAGTTTCTAAATTTAAGTAACCCCAGCAGGAAGGAATCACCTTAAGGACTAACGTGAAACTGACAGACTTTGGCTCTAAGAAATGAAAAACAAAACAAAAAACAAAATCTATGCACTAAGAAAAAATTTACTTACTCTGGAAAAAAAGTGGGGGAAAAACCTTCAGTCAGGCTGAAATTGGATTTTTTTTAATTGTGGAAGAAAATGATCTTAATATCTCTCATTTTTTCCCCTCAAGGAGATGGCCTCAATTAGGTCTGTCCCACCAGAGGAGGTTTTCCCCGTACTTAAGTGAGAATTAAAGAAAAGGTTTTTCTTCCTCTTTTTTCCTCCTCCAAAGGAAAGGGAGTCAAGGCTGATCACGGAAGAGGAGAATTTTCATGTCCTTTTGAAGGAGAAGGAATAAAGAAAAAACATGTCAGGGTAAAAGAAAGGTCCTCTGCTTGATCTGAATCCCAGAGTAGGGAAGATCTAAGAGTCAACTCCTACAGCCTCTGCAACAAGATAGAAAGAAACAGAAAGACAGACAGACAGATGCACAGATGGATGGATGGATGATAGAGAAGGAGATAGGGGATAGGGAAATATATAGTCAGATCAATGGATAGATGGATGAGGGAAGGAGATAGATGGATGACAGAGAACAGACAGGGAGAGAGGGAGATAGGCAGATCAATAGAAAGAGAGGGTGATATGAAGATAGACAGACAGATGGTAGAGAAGGAGATAGATAAATGATAGGGAGATAAATAGAGAGATGACAGGAAGATACACAGATAGATAGATGGATGATTGGAAAGGATATATAGATGATAAAGAACAGATAGGGAGATAGATAGGCAGATAGATAGCTAAGATAGAGGCTAGATAGGGAGAGAGAGAGATAAAGGACTTTATGATTTTAATTTCATAATTCTTTTTATTATTAATATTTTTAATTTTCAACACTGATTTCCACAGGATTTTGTTACAAATTTTCTCCCCATTTCTACCCTTCCTCCCACCCCATGATGGCATATATTCTAATTGCCCCTTTCCCCAGTCTGCCCTCCCTTCTATCACCACACTCATACCCCACTGCCTGTATATCTTATTTCCCAGTTGCATGTAAGAAAAAAAGACAAATTTTTTTTGAACATTTCTTTTTAGAACTTTTGAGATACAAATTCTCTCCCTTCCCTACCTACCCACACTCCCCTTGGGAAGGCAAGCAATTCAACATAGGCCACACATGTATTGTTATGCAAAACACTTCCATAATAGTAATTTTGTGAAAGACTAACTATATTTCCCTTCGACCTATATTCTCCTCCTTTATTCAGTTTTCTCCCTTGACCCTGTCCCTTTTCAAAAGTGATTGCTTTTGACTACCTCCTCCCCCAATCTGCCCTCCCTTCTATCATCCCTCCCCCTACTTTCCTGTAGGGTAAGATACCCTGTGTGTTATTCCCTCCTTAAGTCAAATCCAATGAGAGCAAGATTCACTCATTCCCTTTCACCTGCCCCCTCTTCCTTCCATTACAACTGCTTTTTCTTGCCACTTTTATGTGAGATAATTTACCCCATTCTATTTCTCCCTTTCTCCTTCTCCTAATACATTCCTCTCTCACCCCTTAATTTTATTTTTTTAAGATGTCATCCCTTCATATTCAACTCAGCCTGCGCCTTCTGTCTATATATATATATATATATGTATATGTATATATACACACACACACATATTTATATGTTCCATTCAACTACCCTAATACTGAGAAAAGTTTCCTGAGTTATAAATATCGTCTTTCTATATAGGAATATAAACAAAACAGTTCAACTATAGTAAGTCCCTTATGATTTCTCTTTCCTGTTTACTTTTTCATGCTTCTTTTGATTCTTGCAAATTTCCTACTCAGTTCTGGGCTTTTCATCGAGAAAGCTTGAAAGTCCTCTATTTTACTGAAAATCCATATTTTGCCTTGGAGCATGATACTCAGTTTTGCTGGGTAGGTGATTCTTGGTTTTAATCCTAGCTCCTTTGACCTCCAGAATATCATATTCCAAGCCCTTTGATCCCTTAATACAGGAGCTGCTAGATCTTGTGTTATCCTGATTGTTTCTACAATACTCAAAACAATTGTTTGTTTCTAGCTGCTTACAATATTTTCTGCTTGACCCGGGAACTCTGGAATTTGGCTACAATATTCCTAGGAGTTTTCTTTTGGGGATCTTTTTCAAGAGGTGATCAGCAGATTCTTTCAATTTCTATTTTACCCTCTGGTCCTAGAATATCAGGGCAGTTTTCCTTGATAATTTCTTGAAAGATGATGTCTAGGTTCTTTTTTTTTTTTTTTTGATCATGGCTTTCAGGTATTACAATAATTTTAAAATTATCTCTCCTGGATCTATTCTCCAGGTCAGTGGTTTTTCCAATGAGATATTTCACATTGTCTTCCATTTTTTCATTCTTTTGATTCTGTTTTATAATTTCTTGATTTCTCATAAAGTCACTAGCTTCCGCTTGTTCCATTCTAATTTTTAAGGCAGTATCTTCTTCAGTGGTCTTTTGGGCTTCCTTTTCCATTTGGCTAATTCTGCCTTTTAAGGCATTCTTCTCCTCATTGGGTTTTTGGAGCTCTTTTGCCATTTGGGTTAGTCTATTTTTTAAGATGCTATTTTCTTCGGTATTTTTTGGGTCTCCTTTAGCAAGTCATTGACTTATTTTTCGTGATTTTCTCGCATCACTTTCATTTCTCTTCCCAATTTTTCCTCTGCTTCTCTTACTTGATTTTCCAAATCCTTTTTGAGCTCTTCCATGGCCTGAGAACAATTCATATTTTTCTTGGAGGCTTTTGATTTGGGCTCTTTGACTTTGTTGACTTCTTCTGGCTGTATGTTTTGATCTTCTTTGTCACCAAAAAGATTCTATAGTCTGAGTCCTTTTATGCTGGCTGCTCATCTTCCTAGACTTCTGACTTTTGAGCTTTTGGTTAGGGTATGACTGCCTTCAGAGTGGAGAGTGCTTTGTCCCAACTTCAGGGGTGTTGTGCTTCTGTTTTCAGAACTATTTCTATTCTGAAGTGGTATGACACCCCTCTCCTGGCCTATGCTCTGGTCTGGGAGTGCAGGTACTCCTTTCTGCCATGTAACTACCAGGAGGATACCCTCTCCACAGTCACCACAATCTCTGCCACACCAGTGCTCCTACCCCAAGAACTGCCAACCAGGACCATGACCCAGATCCAAGCAGGGCAAAGCAAGAGAACCTTGCCTCAGCACCAGCAAAGCTCTCACTGCACTCCCTCTCCAATCAGCTGCTTGATTCCTCCCACCAGGTGGGCCTGGGGCTGGAAGCAGCCATAGCTGGAGCTCTGGAAGAAGCCACAGGAGCTTCCTGCTGCTGCCACCACACCATCTCCATTGCCCTGGAGCTGGGGCTGCATCGTGCACTTCTCTCACCCAGATCGAGTAGTTTTCTCACTGACCTGCTCCATTGTCTTTGGCATTTGTGGGTTGAAAAGTCTGGACAGTGCCACAGCTCAGTGATTCAGGGCCCTGAGGACTACTCCACCCAACTCCCAGTATGGTCTGTCCTGGTACAGCCTATGGTGGGCTGTGCTCTGCTCCCAGTATTATGAGATAGACCCTTCCCAATGACCATCCGGGCCGTCTTGGGCTGGAAACTTGTTTCCCTCTGTTATTTCATGGGTTCTGTAGCTCTAGAATTTGTTTGGAGTCATTTTTATAGGTGTTTGGAGGGGTTTGAGAGAGAATGTAAGCGAGTTCCTGTTTTCAAGCCACCATCTTGGCTCCGCCCCGACTTTTATGATTATATTGGGGATCAAGGCACAAACCCAAAAGAGAATAACTCAAAAACATCTATAATAAAAACATCAAAGGAAAAAAAAACTTGCCCACAAAACAACTAAAATCCCCCAAAGAAATGATGAAAAGGGTGGTCAATAGTCCAAGCAAAGGAGGGAGGGCATTTTAGGCATGGGGACAACTAGAGAAAATTCCCAGAGCAGAGAAATGCAGTGTCTTGTTCATGAAACAGTCAGGAGACCAGTGTCACTGTATGGAAGAGTACAAGTGGAGAATTAAGGGGTAAAAAGACCGGAAAGGTAGGTGAGAGCTAGATTTATAAAGGGCTTTGAATGACTAACAGAGTATTTTGTAATTGCTCCTTGAGGCAATAGGGAGCCACTACAATTTATTGAGTTGGGTGGGCCTGGGGGTGGTGGTGACATAATCAGAAGTGTATTTTAGTAAAATCAATTTAAGTGGCTAACTTAAGGGTGGATTGGAGTGGGGTGAGACTTGAAGTAAGCAGACCCACCTGTAGGCCATTACAATGATCCAATACCAAGGTGATGAGGGTGTGCACCAGAGGGGTGGTAGTGTCAGAGGAGAGAAGGGGCGTATATGAGAAATGCTGTCAACATGAAATTGACAGGCCTTGGAAACACCTTGGATATAGGAAGTGAGAGATAGTGAGGAGTCCAGCACGACTCCTAGGTTTCCAGCCTGGGGGTCTGGGAGAATGCTGTTGCCCTCTACAGTAATAGGAAAGGTAGGAGAGGAGAAGGATTTAGGGAAAAAGATTATGAGTTCTGTTTTGGACAGTTGAGTTTAAGATTTCTCCTGGATATCCAGTTCGAATTGCCTAAAAGGCAGTTGGAGATACAAGATTGGAGATCAGAAGAGATTGGGACAGGATAGAGACAACAAGAATCATCAGATGATATTTAAATCCATGGGAACTGGTGACATCACCAAGTGAAGTGGTATAGAGGGAGAAGAGAAGAGGGTTAAGGACAGAACCCTGAGGAGTACCTCCATACACAAGATTAGAAACTATGACCAGGCTGGAGTTATACCAGAAATGCAGGGTTGGTATAATATTAGGAAAACCACGAACTCAATGAACCATATTAATAACAAAATAAGCAAAGATTATATAATTCTATCAATAGATGCAGAAAAAAGTTTTTGACAAATTGTAATAACCATTTCTGTCACAAACAAATCATCAGAACACACAGGAATAAGTGAACCTTTCCTTAAAATGACAAATAATATATTTTTAAAAGAGCTATGACTATTTGTAATGCAAATAAACCAGAATTCTTTCTATTCTAATCAGGAGTGAAATAAGGATGTCCATTGTCATCACTTCTATTTGACACAGTACTAGAAATGTTGGTATAGCGATAAGGAGAGAAAAAAGGAATTATTAAAGGGAATGACCATAGGTCTGAAAGAAACAAAATTTTTCTTTTTGGAGATGACATGAAAGTGTACTTAATGAATCCTAAAAAGTCAACTAAAAACCTAAAAGAAAAATGAATAATTTCAGCAAACTTTCAGGATATAAAATAAATCCACACAAATCATTAGCATTCCTAAAAAATACCCAAAAAGCCAGCACTACACGGAGACATTCCACTTAAAATTACTACAGAAATACATAAAATACTTCATAATCTTTCTTCCAAAATACACATAAGAACTATAACTAAAAACAACTGTTTAGGGAAATATAGACCTTAATAATTGGAAAAACATTAATTGCTCATGGGTAGAATAAGCCAATATAATAAAAATGACATCGCTACCTAAATTATTTTATTCAAAGCCATACCGATCCCCACCAAAAGATTTTTTTTAAGAGAAGTAGAAAAAAAAGATCCCAAGTTTCATTTGGAGAAGAAAAAGTTCACAAATCTAAAGAGAAACAGTAAAAAGAAATAGGAACAAAAAGGACCTAGCAATGTCAAATCTCAAATTATACTTCACAGTAGTAATTATTATAGCAATTTAGACTGCTTAAAAAACAGAGATACATCAGGTAGAATGGGTTAGGCATATAACAGATAGAAACCAATAAATTTAAAATTCTAGGTATTTGATAAACAAAAAGACTGTAGTTAATGAAATAAGGATTCACTACTTGAGAAAAATTTCTAAGGAAATTAGATTTAAACCAACACTTGGATTAGCTCTAAATGAGTATACTACCTAGATGTAAAATTAAATAAACAATTTAGAGAAACACGAAAAAAAAAACCTATGGAAAGAAGAAAAGTTCATGACCAAATAAAGGATAGTACCAAGGATCACAGGAGATTAAAATGGGTCATTTGGGTTATATAAAATGAAAAAGGTTTTACAAACACAAATCTACTAAAGCTAAGATTAAAAGGGGAACAATTAACAGGGGGAAATTCTTTGCAAAAAAGTTTCTTTAATAAAGGTCTTATTTTCAAAATATGTAACGAACTGATTCCAATTTAGATGGAAAAATAGCCATTCGTCAATTGATAAATGGTCTGAGATGAAGAGGTCGTTCTCATGGGGAAAAAAGTCAGGCTATCTATAGCCTTATGGGGGAAGAATGCTCTAAATCCCTATGAATTAGAGAAATGCAAATTCAAGCACTTCTGAGATTCCACTTCACATTCATGAGGATGGTAAAGATGACAGAAAAGGGAAATCATGAATGCTGGAGGGGCTGTGGGAAAACAGGCAGATTGGTACATTGTTGGTAGACCTGTAAATTGGCACAACCATCATGGAAAACAATGTGCAATGATATCCAAAATGTTACTCAATAGTGTAAAGATGTACTATTGCTAGGCCTATATACAAAACAGATTGTTAAAGAAAGAGGAAAAGGTCCTATATACACAAAAATATTTATAACAGCTCTTTTTGAGGGGGCAAAAAAAAAAAAACAACTGGAGATTAAAGGGATGCCCTTCAGTCGAGGAAGGGCTGAATGAGTTGTGGTATATGAATGTGATGGAATACTATTGTCCTGTAAAAAATGAAAAAAAAATACATTTCTTCAGACACCGAAATACTTTTATGAACCGATGCAGAGCAAAGAGAGCAGAACCAGGTAAACAATTTGTACTCTAAGATCAAGAATATCATAAGAAACAATTTTGAGGACTTTTATAAACTGATGAAGAATAGAATGAAGAGAACCAGAAAAACGATTCATTCAATAACAACTCTATGAAAAAGAACTCCGAAAATTGTAACAATTCTGATCAATATGATGATCCTGCATCATTCCAGAAGAGTGATGATGAAACATGTCATCTATGACAGAGAGCTGATGGATTTAGGGCGCAGAATAAGACTTATCTACTTTTATGTTCAGCCACTGAGGGAATTTGTTTTGCTTGACTACAAATACTTGTTATAAGAAATTTGTTTTTCTTTTCTCTCCTTTCTTTTCCTTTCCTTTTCCTTTTTCCTTTCCTTTTCTTTTTTTGCCAATAGTGTGGGGGTGGGGACATGTGAGAGAGAAAACATTTATTTTAATTTTTAAAATGTAGAGTGGTGGCAGGGAGGCCACAGATGTGAAATGTTGCATTTCTTTTCAGATGAGATCACTATATTATTAGTTTTTACTTAGTTGTTCTACTTTGTATGAGACTTCTCATGAAGTAGGAGGAATCTGTGTTTATAACGTAAAAAAAGTCAATGAAACTTTAAAAAAAAAGCTTTTTAAGTAACAGACAATATGGGACATATGGTAGTGGGCACAAGGTGAAGCAGAGAGCACTCTTGCCATCTGAGGAACAAGCTATGCCATCATGCAGAAAGTCCTGGACCACCTTTGGAGCATCTCTTTCAAGAGGCTTAGCCACCACTGGTGAACCATTCCATGAAAAGTCAGTTTTAACTAAAACTATTTCAGGACATCTCAGAGTTTCCCAAAAGCTTTTGAGGGGAAAATCTGACTTCACTTCAACATTACAACAGTTGGTAAAGAAGCACCAAAATTATCAAAGTCTTTGCAAACTAATCCTTGGTTATTCTATTTTAAAGTCCACGTATTTCAAAAGGAAAAGGCACAATGTAGGAAACAGAGGGCAAAACTGCCCACTGTACTTTTAAAAACATTTTACAGAGAGAGAGACAGAGACACAGACAGAGAGACAGACAGAGAGAGAGACAGAGAGAGGGAGGGAGGGGGAGGGGGGAGAGGGGAGAAAAGAGAGAGAAAGAGAGAGAGGGAGGGAGGAAGGGAGGGAGGGAGAGAGAAAGATATTAAAGGAACTTTCATGAAAGGGCTTATTCTTTGTGCGTGTGTATGTGCCAGAATTGGCCTCAAAACACCCAGTGCCTAAAGATATCATGTTTATTATAGGTGCCAACTTTCAAAAGAATTTGTTCTATGTACTTTGGCAAGAACAGTGATACTATGACTATAAGAGAAGTGAGTGAAATATGGAAAACCTCATGTGTGGACATGAGTTTCTTTGGAGAGCCTGTTCCCACTTGGATACAACATCCAAGGCATGATGCCATGAAGTGATGTCTGCTCTTCAAAGAGGTTACTTCCATTGAGGGGAAAAGACCAAAATGACAAAAGAAAAAAGAAAAAGAGCATTAACATATAGTTTGTTTGTTCCTCATAATGGACTTATGGCTAGTCTTCAACCACAGGACCAGCACTCTCCCCTCCTGTGAGTATCCATGAAATATTTAAGCTTACAAGGGAAGTGTTGATTAAGGGACTTTGGTCAAGTCATATCACTTTTCTGAGCCTCAGTCTCTTCACCTGGACAATTAGAGTATTTATAAGATGACCCTGGGCAAGTCACTTAATTTCCCTTGGACTCAGTTTCACCATCTTATAAAACGAGGAGGTTGGATGAGATCGTCTCCAACTCGAAATCTAATGGCCATTTCAGCTTTAAGAGCTAATGATTCTGGCTTTAAAAGAGTCTATGATTCTGGGTGTTTAAAAAAAAAAGTTTGGAGAAGGCTTATTTTGAATGAAAAAGTGGTCCCGACCAGAATGAATTTTAGCCCAGGTCACAATAATTCACTCTCATATTCAAAAGAAATGATGCTAATGAGGGTAGATGGTTCTACAGGTGTGTGAGGATGATGTTTTTTCATAAATGAAGACAAAAAGCATTTATTAAGCACCTACTGTATGTCAGACAGCGCTAAGTGCTGGGGATACAAAGAAAGTCAAGTACTGTCCCTGCCCTCCCGGGATTCACATTCAAACGGGGGAGATAATATGTAAACAACTAAGTACAAACAAGACATGTGCATACAGGGTAAAAATTAGAGGTAACGTCAGAGAAAAAAAAAAACAGCGGTGATGGAGGAAGGGAGGAAGGAAAGGCCTCACTACTGTTGGCCAATCCATCCAAGTATCTAGTGCAAATGCTAATGTTGAATCTTCTGTGTAAGATCAGGGAAGAAACAAGCATTTATTAAGTGCCTACTGTGTGCTAGGAAATTTATATGTTCTCATTTGATCCTCACAACAATCTTGGAAGATAGAGGCTATTATTATCTCCCTTTTACAATTGAGGAAACTGAGTCAAACAACGGTTAAGTGACTCGCCCAGGGTCACACAGTTAGTAAACGTCTAGGTTCACATCTGAACTCAGGTCTTCCTGACTCCATGCCAGGGATCCATCCATTGCCTACCAGGGCTGAGAAAGCCAGTGTAAAACCAGAACCCAGCATACACCAGAGCAACAAGGACCACTACTTGTAGTTCTTTGAGTCCGATACAGGCCCAAAGCAGAAACCTGTCCATTCGGAGATGGAACAGATGGGCCCTGCCCAAGTTTAAAAAACAAAACAAAACAAAAACTTTCATTTAATAGTCATTTAACTCTGCCTAAAACTAAAGAGAATAAACACCCCTGGGTGTGAACACATTCTGCCACCTTCCTCTAGTTTTCAAAGGCAAACGCTGAATATTTAGCAATTCCTTTCAAACAGGTTGCCGGTTTTGTTAATTCTAGTCAGATCTGTCAGAGGAAACCTGCTATTTGCACGACTGTTTCAAAGCGTATTGATTGGGTGGGTCTGAACATCCCTAAATGACTCTATGCCCTTGGGTAGAGTCCATCAAGCTATGTGCAAACACAGACAGATTTCCACTATGAGTCATGGTACCTTGCCCATAGGAGGTGTTCAATAAATATTCATTCACTTGAACCGATTCCCACATTACAATAGCTCCCAAGGACTTCAGAGCAACAGAGTATTCACAGACCCTTCTACTATGCTACCCTTCTCCCAGGGACTGACTGAGGCCAAGGTCCATTAAGGGTGAACAGCATCAGGAGAGCAGTTATAACAGAGCAACAGTTGAAAAATAAGGAAGGCAGGGCAGCTAGGTGGCATAATTTGAATAGAGCACCAAGCCCTGGAGTCAGGAGGACCTGAGTTCAAATCTGATCCCAAACACTTGACACACTTACTAGCTGTGTGACCTTGGGCAAGTCACTTAACCCCAATTGCCCTGCCTCCCCCCCTCCAAAAAAAAAAAAGAATAAAAACAAGGAAAGAAGAAAAATGTTGCTCAAAACCACCATTCCGGAGAATCCATAGACTCACAGGATGGGAGAACTGAAAAGGACCTTTCAAGTTCATCCTTCTACAGATGAGGAAAATGAGCCAGAAGCAAGAAGTGATATGTCCATAGTCATCCAACTAATAAGTGGCAGAAATGGAACTTGAAACCATGTCTTAATACTTGAGCCAAGGGGCAGCTAGGTGATACAACGGACAGAGCACCAAACTTGGAGTCAGGAGGACCTGAGTTCAAATTAAGCCTCAGACACTTATTAGCTGTGTGACCTTGGGCCGGTCACTTAACCCTGTTTGTTTAGTTTCCTGTAAAATGAGCTGGAAAAAGAAACGGCAACACTCCAGTATTTTTGCCAAGAAAACTCCAGTCATCCAAAGGAAAAAAGTCCCTTAATCACTTTGTGAACACCCTGAAAGCAGAGATTTGGGACGGTGGGCGGGGGTAAGGAGATGCTTTCTGTGAATCCTCAGTACTTATTACAGCGCCTGGCACATAGAAACCCCTTCACAAATGCTTGTAGGCCTGACCTTACTATACCATGCTATCTGCAAGAGAATACTGTAGGTGGGAAGATTGAAACTACTGCTTGATTGTAGGTGGGAAAGTGGCAGGGGGAGGTTGGGCCACAGAGGAGTTCACGTGAGGGGGAAGCCTCAGTATGGAGGCAAGTCTATCATCCAGTCCTGTTTTCATTTTTTAACATTTTCTTTTTGAAACTTAATTATTAACAAACACAAATATTTGAATGTACGAAAAAAGAACGAGAGGATTGCATAAGGAACTATTGACTTCTGACACACACACACACACACAATTTTACAAGGCAGTGACAAAAACAAAATTTGCCCCAACAAAGAAGCTCACAAGATCCTGTTTATGTCAGATTTATACACAGTCCTGCCCGGCCTCCCCTCAAAGCATGACAGACCTAGAATGGAAGAGACCCTAGAGACTATCTGGTCAAACCCCTGCCCATTTTACAGGTGAAGAAATCTGAGGCCCAAAGAGGTTTGAGTGATTTATCCAAGGTCATGTTAGGATTCACATTCAGGTCCCTTGACTTCCAATCTCTTTCTCTCTTTCTTTCCAATACCTTGAAAGGCTATTTTAACCCTTGATGGCCTTGGAGCAAGACTGCACATACTAGATGGCCCCCGCATGCTCAGTCGGGGTGACCCTCACTTCCTGAATTCCATCCCAAAGGAGAGAAAACTCTGGAAGGTTTGTCCATCCTGGGAAGGCTTCAAAGTATGGTCCCAGTAACAGACTGACTGTTTCCCTGAGGACCAACCTAGTTAGTCACAGAGGCACATCACCTGTAGACTGACCACCTGGAGATGACTTTTTTTTTTCTTTGCCAGGACAGCCTATGATGAGAGAAGTCCCAGGGCAATAATTTCTCCAGCCTCTCTCCCAGACTCAAAGAAATAGGAAGGTAGATTTAGAGCTGAAAGGGACCTTAAAGATCATCTAATCCAATCCCCTGATTGTACCAATGAGAATTTGAGTGACTTTGCTAGGGGTATACAGGTAATAAAGGGAAGCAATATTGTTTTAAGAGACAAAGTCATTTAGACTACTGCAAATACCCAAATGAACTACAAAAGACCTATGAAGTAAGACACTATCTGCATCCAGAAAAAGAACTGACAAATAGAAGTACGTATAGAAGGACTTTACATATGTGTGTGTCTGTGTATATGTGTGTGTATTATATACATATATATATATATATATTTGTGTCAAATGGGAAGAAAAAAAGGAATAAAAAGAATGTTACATGATAACTTTATCATATATTTGAAGGGAATAACAAGTTGTATGTAATAGATTTGCAGTTTCATATACAATCATCTTTTTAAAAAAAAAATTCTACTACATTATAGAAATGGTTGTTTTATTTTTTAAGTTCAAAATAAAATAAACAAAATTTTAAAATTAAAGGAAAAGAAACAAGCATTTATTAAGCACCTACTATGTGCCAGGTGCAGTATAAGCACCTTTTTACAACTATTATCTCACTGCATCCTCACAAGAACCCTAGCAGGTATGCACTATTATTATCCCTATTATACAGATGAGGAAACTGAGGCAGGCTGAGGTTAGGCGGCTGGCCCAAGGTCACACCACTAGTAAGTGTCTGAAATCAGATTTTAAGTTAGGTTTTCCTGACTCCAGGTCCACTGCTCTATCCACTGGGTCACCTAGCTGCCTGACGATAATAACTTATGCTTACGTGACACTTTAAAGTTTAAAAAACACTTTATATGAATTATTTCAATGGATTCTCACCACAAGACTGTAAGGTTGGTGCATTATTATCACCATTTTACAGAGAGTAAAACTGAGGGGATCTCAAAAAAAAACCCATTAACTCAGTAGTACTAAGGATTACTCTAATTTCAAGAGGCACAGTAGGAAGTGAAAGGGAGGTAACAGCAGCCGCACTATACTCTGTCCCAGTCAGAGAACACTGGATTTAGTTCTGGGTCATGTTAAAGTTGGGATTTGAAGCTAGATCCTCTCATTTAAAAACAATTTAAACAAAACAGAAGCATAATGAATACTTTTATTGCCAACAGGTAGGCATGGGGCACTGCACAAAGAAAGGGTACAATAAACATTTATTAATTGCTTGTTTAATATGTACTTATAATAAACTCAGATACAATGTATATAATAAAGGAATACAAGCATTTTGTTTAAGAGATGGAATTATAACTAGCACGGGAAAGGTGGCGTACTACACCCACCCATTTGGAGTTTAAAGGGGTACCCTTGCGCTTCAAAAAATAATAATAAGGCAATGTTTACTATGTGACATATACAACATGAGGTGTTAAGGTACAGTGAAAAGAACAATGAATTTTTCCATTTGGTTTAAGCTCCCTGAGGGTAGGGATTGTCTTCGGCCTCTTTTTGTATCCCCAGCACTTGGTAGAGTGTCTGGCACACAGTACGTGTTTAACAAATGCTTATTGACTGATTAAACTGGAGTTGAAACCTCAGCTTTTCTATTCTCCATCTACATGATCCAGGGCAAATCATAACCCTCTAGATCTCTATTTTCTCATTTGTAACATGAAAGGTCTGGATTAGATGACCACTAGGTTTCCTTTTGCCTCTAAATTCTATAATGCTGGGTCTTGGAGAAATTTCATTGATCATAAAACTTAGAACGATGAGGGCACTACCTTAATTAAACTGCTCTAAGTGATGCCCCATAGGGTGACCACAAGGCTACTGAAAACCTAGCAAGGAAAGGTCCCAGGTCATTTAAAACAGGAGGAGAAAGGTTCTAACCTAACCCCAGGCCAGACCAGTGGCACACCACTAGTGATACCTACCCCACTGGGCAGGGGACGCTTCCTTGTATGACTCAAATATGCTTTACGCCACACAGCTGCAGGCCTCATGCCCTGGCTCCAATGTTCTTCAAAAGGTCATTTCAAAAGCAGGCAATCACTCACAAAGGAGACTGCTAATTCCAGGCAAATAACTCCCTATTTCAACCTGGCTTACAATCCATTCAAGCAGAAACCATGCCCAGGGTTACAATGGGGAAGTAGGGTGGTATGGTGGAAACAGCCCTGGATTTAGAGTCAGAAATCTGGGGTTGAATCTCTGCTCTTTGAGTGAATTAATCTATCTCTGGGCCTCAGTTTCCTCAAATGTAAAATAACATTCTCCAATGTTAAGTTAATGTTAATCTAAGTTATAAAAAATAACTTTGATGAAGTCTAAAGGTCCCTCTGAAATCCTGTGGAAACCTTTCCTCACCTTTTCTGTCTCAAGAAGTACACTCTGGTAGGAAAGGACACGGGGGGAAGGAGCATCAGAAGGATGATGAGGCATGCAAAAAGGAGTGGAAAGACCCATAACTATAGAGGAACACTTGGCAAACAAAATGGTCATCCCAAGACTAAGAAGCTCAAGTTAGTAAGAACTAAAAAAAAACCCCAATCACAGCAAGACACATATGCCTAGCTTTCTATGTTTGAAATCAGCGAGCAATTGAGTTTGTCTCTTTTTCTGAAAATGTGGACATCAGGCTTCCTCTGATTTTCATCTGACCACATGCATTAGCTCACACGAACACACACCCTCCCACGCACACAGAAACAACCAGCTTACCTTGCTTAACCATTTTAGCCCTGGTATTGTATTTGAGTTTATTTGTTCTTCCAGCCACGGGCGCATTCGCATCCTTTCCACAGGCATAGTTCCCTTTTAAAGAAGGAAAAAGACCACATCAGATGGGTTTGCAGCTAGATTCGCAGTTACAGAAGAAAGTTCTGCGTCTCTGATGTCTACCTCTATCTCCAAACGTATCATTTGCAGAAAAAGTAAATTCAGGCTCTTTGTCTTGGAGACACTCATTTATCTTCCATTTCAGGCTCAAAATCCGCCTTTCCCTTGAGTGGGAGAGGGGACAGCATCAGTCACCTGGTCCATTTATATCAGCTGTCAGGTGGGACTGCCAGCTGGATCCCCCCAAAGACAGATGCCTAGACAGAAAAATCCCCTAAAACCAATCTATTCATCTCCCTTGAGGCATTACACATCACACCACCTTCACACAGAGACAACTGCAGACACTTAGCTTGTGTTTTATACCAGATAACCAGTCAACTTAACAGATATTTTTAAATATCCCATTTCTACACTTCAAAGAATGGGGAGATGACCATTAACGGCATAACTAGGATGAGGAGGGACTGTGGTATTATGAAAGACCCTCTGGCTCTAAGCCAAAGGACATGAGTTCAAATCTCACCTCTGATACTAGTTGTGTAAGCTTGGACAAGAAACCTAACCTCCTCTGCTATATGTAAAATGAAGGAGTTGAATTAGATGTCTCTTCTATCACTAAATCTGCGATGCTGCAATTCTGGCAAATATCTGGAGCCTTTATGGTCATTCCAATCCTTTTTGGTATCTGAAGTACCGTATTTGGTTGTTGTCATTCAGTCATATTTGACTCTTTGTGACTCCATGGATCACAGCACACCAATACTGTCCATGGGGTTTTCTTGGCAAAGTGGTTTGCCATTTCCTTCTCCAGTGGACTAAGGCAAACAGAAGTTAAGTGACTTTCCCAGGGACACAGAGTTAGTAAGTGTCTAAGGACTTGAGGTCTTCCTGACTCCAGGCCCAGTGATCCACCTACTGAGCCACCTTAGATACCTCATATTGTAAATATGCTCTAAACTGCTAACATGGCATTTTGAAACCCTAAATTAATCATTCATTTTAATTCTCATGTGTCCCTTTGACTTGCCACTATATTGGAGCAAGCGAGTACGTATAAACACTCCTAAGTACTGTATCTAGCCAGCCTCAGACCACATCCTGTCATCTTCCAGAAGACTTGGGCCCACCCGGACAAATAGTTATCTGCCCCATCCTCACCTTTGCCACCTCTTCCCCTCTCTTTTCCTTTGCTCTGGGAACAGCAGTCAAATCAATTTGACAAATTGCTACTGGAAAAAGCATGACAACCTTTTGACCTATGGATCCACGTACAGGCCCTGTGTCATCCCAGACCAATACTCTCTTCCTTCTCCATTACATAGATAATAGATAGAAGGACAGACAGATTAGAAAGATAGATGGATGGATGGATATGGGGGGGGAGAAAGAGACTGATAGAGATCAATATACAGGAAACAAAATAGAGATAGAGATTGATTTATCAATATACATAAAATATGATATAGATATCTATAGATAGATCTATCCCATGTAAACCTCTATCTCTATATAGATATACTGACATATATCTATATATCAATCTCTATTTTGTTTCATACACATACACACACATATGTGTATATATAGATATATATGTACACACATAATTTCAGAGAGAGTTTCCTCTATTAGAATGTAAACACTTTGAGAGGTCAAGGAATGTCTCCCTTCTGTATTTGTATCCCCAGCACTTAGCACACTGCCTAGAACATAGTAGGTAAATGTAGTAAATGCTATTTTTCATTGATTCATTCATATATCCTAGATAAAAACTGTCCACTTTCCAAGTTCTCTAGTATTCTGTCACCCTTTTTGCCTTAATCAAACATTCTCTGTTGCTTTCTCTCTTTCATCCTATCTCAACTCTACAAATTCTTTTATACCTAGAAATTCCCTTCAAACAGCCGACACAATTCTCTCCTTCAAGATTCTCTTTTAAAATTCCTTTTTAAGAAGTCTTTCCTGATCTACCTTCAATAACTAGTAGGTTTTTAAAATTAAAAGTACATTTCTGATTTCTGGGGATTCTCATCACTCATCCTGTGTCCACACAGGGTAAAAATGAGCAAGCTGTAACACATTACAGGCAAAAAAAATAACGAAAGAGCAGTGATGTATAAACAAAGTCGTCAGAGAAGTGTATAAACAGGAAAAAAGATGGCTCATTCACACAGAGAGAGTGTGGAATGACTAGTGGATAGCCACCCACACGCTCTATTAGTATCCACACAAAGTTGCAGGAATGAGAGGAAGGTCCCAAGCACATTAAGTGGATCCCCTATTGCATGGAAGACATGGAAAAGATTTGTACAGGATGCATAGACAGTGGATGAACTGTCATCTGCCTCATTGGGTGGAGTTCCCACATTGATGAGATCACAAATCGAGTGGATATCTGAGTAATAAAATCTAACCCAAGACGTAAAGGCAAAGATGATGCCTGACTTGTTTTTCAACAAATTCAACATCCAAGGTAAAATAAGACTAACATATTTCAGGTAATTTTCCTCCCTTTCCCTTATAAAAATTAACCCGCTCAGCATTGGAACTCCTGCCCTGGGGTTAAGCTAAACCGATTGGTAAGTAAAGGAGCACAAAGCCACCTAAACCACTCACTATGTGGTCCCACACTAGAACATACTTCACATCTCATGCAGTCATCTACACAGCCATCAATCGGCTCCCTGTAACAACCACCTGTAACTCTCTGAACCAAAGCACCCTTCTCTGGACATTACTCCCTTATACTTGTTATTTCCTCCACTGGAATGTAAGTTACTTTACTGAAGAAACTATTGTCTTCCATTTCTGTATTACTCCTGTCTAGCACATGGCAAGGTAGATATTTAATATATGCTTTTTCATTCATTCATTCCTCTTCATCATCCCATTTTCCAAGTCTAGATTTTCAAAAGTTGGCTCAGATTGAGCTGTGCAGCACCTGACAACCTGGACTTCCAATAGTTATCACTTTTTCAAGGATACATGCTTCCCTTCTTACAAAGGATATCAATCAACACATACTAAGCTTAAAAATCCAACATGAAGCCATTTAAAAGATTATTAAACCAATTAAAGATATAGTACAGATTATCCCTCACATGCAAGATTTGTGACTCAAACTTACTTTTTTAGTATTCTCTCTCATTACTCTACTCCAAAACCAATCACTTCAGACCAATAGGTCTTCTCAAGACGCCCCCAAACTACCTTGCAGTGGCCCACAGCCATGACTTCCCTTCCCACTTGAAATGACCCTCTTCTCCTCTCAGCCTAGCTAATACCCATTCTTCAATATCCAGCTCAAGATTCACCTCCTACCTGTGGAATGTTCCTACACCAATCCAGCCCTACTTCTGAAGCCTGAGATCATTGACCTGGACCATTAAAATCATAAATTTAGCAATTTATTCTGTATTAACTTATGAAATTAGCTTGGGAAATCTTTATTGTTCTTTATTATAGTGCTACTTAACTTATTTAACTTACTACTATCTCAGTGTTAGTAACATAGCAATTATAATATTAGCAAATAATAGTATTATTATCTGACATATGTATTTTTTATCCTGTCTCCCCAACTAGAGGAGAATTGCTACTTAAGAACTAGAATTCAATCATTTTTTTTTTTTTGCAGGAAGCCTCTAGAGGTGACTGAATATGGGAGCCATTGGGCCAGACCTCAAGATAAAGAGCCAACTCTTTGTCAGAGACTGGAGAAGAGGAGACCTTGGGACATTATGTCAGCATTCTGAGAGGAAGACAATGGGAAAAGGAACTCATGTCACATGGCCTCGATTTTCTCAGTTAAATAAGAGTCAAAGGGGAGAGGGGAGGTGTGGAAGTCTTGAGGAGGGAAATGAATACTTCATAGCAACACTAAACCATTTCATTTGTTACTTACGTTTAATTTTATTTAATTATGAAATTTCTTATTATGCTGTACTTGATAGATATCAACAAATGCAGACAAAGCACAGAATAGTAAGACTGGATAGCAAACTGCAAATCTCCATTCTATCTACCTAGATTTTTTTCTAAGTATATAATAAATTCAGCTTGCTAGTTCCAGAACTGTCCTTGTCTGTATTTCACTCTAAAAATATTTTCTGTTATCTTCTGGCATTTAAAAAATGTTTCACAGACACACTAATATTTCTTCTTTTCTTTTCCAGCACTACTATCACTAGCCCACCTTTGCTCTCTCAAACAGTCCCTCTCAATTTTTTTTTTTAAAACTTCCCTTGTGATAAACAAGCAGAACCAAGCATAAACAAACTCCACAGTTTGGCCATGCTTGACAATGGCTGTCTCATGGTACTGAGCTTCAAGTTAAGAACCCAATTAGGAAGAGTATAAGATCTTTGAGGGACTATCTTTTGCCTCCTTTTAAATCCTTAGCACAGTGCTGGCACATAGTAGGCACTTAATAAATGTGATTTTTTAACTAATTGAATAATATTTTTGGTTCTACCAATAAATGTTTATTGATTAACTTAATGATACATTTTTGTACTCATACTACTACCAATAATACCAATAATAATTATCAGAATTTACATAGAATCTTAAGGTTTGCAAAGTTCTGTACATATGTTATCTCCTATATTTCTCACAGCCCTGGGAATTAAGTGAATAAAAGTGATGATGCTATAGTGATGATGAGCTTTCAGCTGATTTAATTTGAAGTGTCAAATGAAGTTTAGTGTGCTGGAAAATAAGGTTGGTGTAGTAGAAGATTTGGAGCCAAAAGTCCTGAGTTCAAATCCCGACTCTCCTAAGCCTCAAACAAGTCATTTTATAGCTGTGTGTGTGTGTGTTTCCTCTTATCTAAAAATGAGAGGTGGGATTAAATGGCCTTCTAGGTTTCCTCTGATTCTAAATCTATGTTTTTACCTTCTAAAAAACAAGGTAACATTACTAACTCCAACCATCCTGAGTAATGCTATTTGCTGATTTACCCACACTATTTCCTGTGCATAAATAGCATTTTCTGACAAAATGAACTTACTGCATCAGACCTATTGTCTCTACAAGCCCATACTATCTCATGCATAAATGTAACAGCCTCCTATCAGTCTTATCTCTTTCCTACTTTTCTTACATGTGACTGGTAAGTTAATCTTCCTAAATTAATGTTTTGATAACATCATTCCCCTGTTTAGAAATCTTTTAACAGTTACCCACAAAAAACTCCTTGGCTGAATGAATAAATTAAAATTTATTTTAAGTGTTTACTATGTGCTAAGTATGGGGAGAGCCCCCCTACCCTACCCCACAGGCACGTCAAAGAAAGGAATCCAGTCCCTCCCCTCAAGAAGCGCACACTCTTAACCGAAGGAGACAGGATATAAAAGAGAGTTCAGCTATAAGATGGATGAAAATACCCAGAAGACCTAAGGGTTCTGTGGCAGGGCAGTTTTTCAGTTACATTGATAGGTCAGATGATAGTGCCCCAGAGTCTGCTGGGCATAGAAACAGAGCAGGTGTTAAGGTTTAGAGAACATTAGGATGCAGTAGCAGAAGTGGTAAAGCCCAGTGGTCCTCCATGCCACCAGCATAAAGATAGCACCTCTCATCTCACTCTACTCTTTCTATCTGCAGCTCTATTTGACTCCAACACCAGAGATGAAGGTGCCCTTCCAGGATAAGCTGATATCACCTAAAATCTCCTCATCTTGCTGTTTAACTCAGCCTTGGAACCTCAATACTTTCCCAAATTTCTGTCTCCTCTCTCCTCTAACTGGAAGGCTGGAGGCTGAAGCATTAAATTCCTCTCCTTTATAGTATAAGGCAGGACCTGGACTTTCCCACTAACTCTCACATGCATGGTGTTCCTTCCCCCCACCCCCATTCCAGCTTCCTTTTATATGTTTTCTTCTCCCATTAGACTGTACGATTATCACAGTGACTGGCACATAGTAGATATTTAATAAAAAATTATTAAATTGAATTGACTCCTAACCCATCCAAGGGATGTGAGCCGTTGAGCAGACTGGATGGGTCTGGTCAGTCTAGGGCCAGAGGAAGGGGGTGACAGGAAGGCAAGGGAGAAGGGCATTCAAGGCCTTTTATGCTCCAAACCTGTTTTTCCTACCTTTTCTTCTGTTATTCCCAAAAATGAAAGCTCTAGAGTCTAGAGTCTAACCAGGCTAACAACCCCAATATAATAAAACTTTTTTAAACTAGGCAACAAGGTTGAGGTAGGATTATCTGGAACTGGTTGGATGATACTGATGGCAACCTAATGTTAGAATGGGGCTTGGCTGAAAGGCACCATTATGTGGGGTATGCCTACTTATGATCAGATGGTAAACTCCCTGAGGGCAGGAATTACTGGCAGTCCTAAAGCTGGATCTCCACTTGTCAGTTATGTTGTAGAAGGGAGTATTTTTCAGGTATTGGTTGACTATGGATGGCTACTAGAGTCCCTCTGAATTCTAAAATTCTCTGATTTTATTTATCTGTATTATATCCCTCCATGGTAACCGTCACGGTGCCTATTACTTTGTAACTGATCTCATGGAATTTTAGAGCTGGATGGAACTTTAAAGATCATCTTTTTCAAATCCCTCATTTTACAGATGAAGAAACTAAGGCCAAAGAGTATAAGTGTTTGCCCAAGGTTACACAACGAACTTTGCATAACTGGAAGTACACGTACCTCCCACTTCTAGGTCTCAAGCCAGCCCTTTTTGCTTGGAGGCTATGTTGAGCAGATTTCAACATACCTCATTTCATCAGGAATGGAAAGCAAATTTGCATCGAATTCACATTCTAAAATGTGAAAACCGGAAATATTGCAAATAGAACTCAGTTACCTTATCTGTAAATAATAATAATAATAAATAATAATCGCATTGTACTTTATGCTCTCTAAGATTACTTCCAGTGTTCTGTTTCTAGGATTCCATGAAATCATAAATCCATGCTGGAAATCAGACTGAATCCAATCAGGTTATTAAGAGTTTCTTGGCATCACTGTCACTCCTAGTTTCTCAATGAAGGGTTTTCTCTTGGTTTTATTAGAAGGAATTGTAATTAAAAAAAAAAAGCCCTGTTTCACAATATGGTCTACTCTGGTGCCCAGCTATCATTGCTACCAATAGAATTCATTTTTCAGTTTTAATTGGGCAGAGTAATTGATATGGAGCCTGCTAGGGTCCTCTGCTTAACACAAGTGAAATGTCAATGGGGAAAGGAAGGGAAGCGGGAAAGCATTTATATAGTGCCTATTATGTGCCAGGCACTGTGCTAAGGACTTTTTACAAATATTGTCTCATTTGAGTCTCACAACAACCCTGCATGGGAGTGGATTACAGCGGTGGAAGTTTAGAAGTTCTGATTTGGACTGAATGAAAATACTTAACTCACTCTACATAGCTAGTCAAACTCAGAGAACACCTCATCTCATCCAGCCAACCAGACTGAGCATTTTGCTTGCTCAGTGTCTCCTTAGGCTTGAAACTGAATGGGCATTGCCTTACCCAAAGTAAGAACGTGAAAAGACCTTAGTTTAAAAAGGTCAAGGTCTCCCACTGAATCCTGGGTCATCTCTAGTTGTTGGGATTGATGTCTGGCCAGAGCCCACATGGCTCTGGAGGAGAAAGTGAGCCTGGTGACTTTGCACAGCCTTCCCTCACTCAAATCCAATTCAACTGCAAGTTCTGTCACCATCTTCCTAATGTCATGGTCCTCTTCGAGAATGAAGGGCAAACCACAAGACTTGGAACAACACCCTCCAGAGACCATGTCTCCCTTTCTCTCTCTAGGAGAGTCAACTCATTCAACTTTGGAACTCCCATCCTACAGCTAAGTGGCCCTGCTTGGTGAGACAGTAAGTACATACTCAGCTCTCCCAATAAGCCTTCTTCTACTTTTCTCCCTATTGCTTTGAGAATAGTAACCTCATCAGTACTACCACTGCTTCTGGAGAGGGTTTGACAATAAACCACCTTATAGCTCTACTCACCATCTTTGGAACACCTAGAACACAAAAACTGATTTCTCTAGCAATCATTCCCCTGTAGCCTGCCTCTCCCTTTTAGAATGTGAACTGCTGAGTGAGCAGAGCAGAGCCAGGAGAACATTATACACAACCACAGATATATGGATTCTGTGAGGACCAACCCTGACAGACTTCGCTCTTCTTAGCAACACAAGGTACAAAGACAACTCCAAAGGACTCATGATGAAGAATGCTGTCTACATCCAGAGAAAGAACTATGAAATATGAATGCAGATTGAGGCATACTTCATGCTAGCCTTCCCCCTCCCTTTTTTTTTCTTTTTCTCTCTTTTGTTTTTTTTTTTTGGTCCTGTTTCTTCTCTCACATGATTCATTTCACTGATCACAGTTCTTCTCCATAACTTGACTAGTGTGTAAATTAATTCAATGCGAAGTTATACGTGGAAGCTATATGGGATTCCATGTAGTCTTGGGGAAGGAGCGGGGGAGGGAGGGAAGAAAATCTGGACCTCAAAATTATGTAGAACCGAGTGTTGTAAACTGAAAATAAAAAAAAAATGCTATATATTAAAAAAAAAAGAATGTGAACTCTTTGAGATCAGAGACCATCTATCCCCAAAAACCTGTGTAGTACCTGGCAAATAGCATGTGGTTAATAAATGCAGTTTTTTTCATCCATTCATTTGTTCTTTCATTTATTTATATAGCTTTTACAAGGCACAACTGATTAAAAATTAAGAACTAAGCTTTCTTCCTCTCATGCTACTCATGATATCTCTATCTGAGCCTCAAATTCCACATAATAGTAGCACATTTTGGTACCCACTAATTTGACCAACAGGAAGCTAGCTTGGCCTTTGATTTTTCTGTAGTTGACCAGTCAGAAATTAGAAAGTCAGATTTCAAATTCAAAAATACATGTTCCTTAGAAAGGTATTTTCTGACATTGCCCACTGTCAAGGTTTTTAAATTGTTTTAGATGAAAGAAAGAGGAAAAGTGCTCATGTGTACAAAAATATTTATAACTGTACTTTTCATAGTAGCCTGAATGGAAAACTAAGTGGGTGCCCATCTACTGGGAAATGGCTAAACAAATTAAGGCACAAGAATGTAATGAACTGTAACTATGCCACATAAAAAGACAGGAAGACCTCTTGAACTGATGCATTGTGAAGTGAGTAGAACAGTATACACAATGGTAACATTATGAGGAAAAACTCTGAAAAATGTAGAACTCTGATCAATGCAATGATAAGTTATGAGTCCAAGAGGACTAAAGATGAAACATGCAACCTACTTCCTGCTATAGAAGTGATGGATTTAAAATGCAGTATGAAATATGCATTTTTGGACAGGAGGAGATGTGTTTTGCTGCACTATGCATATTTGTTAGGAAGATTTTTTTTAAATTATTCAATGCGGGGAGGGTTAGGGAAGAGAGAGAAAATGTTTGTGATATTAATATAAAAAATGAAAGTGTAGAGGTGGAGCCCAGATGGTGGAATAAAGGCAGGCACTCACCTGAGCTCTCCTCCAAACTCCTCCAAATACCTTTAAATAATGATTCTAAACAAATTCTAGAGCAGCAGAACCCACAAAAAGACAGAGTGAAATAATTTTCCAGCCCAAAACAACTTAGAAGGTTGGTAAGAAAGGTCTGCTACACCAGAGTGAAAGAGTCCAGTACAGGCTTCATCAACACATACCAGGCCCCAGCAAATCAGTAGCAGAAGTGGTGGTTTCCAGATCTCTGAACCCACAGCCGGTAAGGGGGTTGGACAATGGGTCAAAAGGAGATTTACAGGAGTCCCTCTGCTGGCACCAGGGGTAGGACTCTGTTGCATTGCCTGTATTTGGATCTGGGTCACAGTCCTGGGTCTAAGTCCCCATGTGAGGAGAAGCACTAGCACAGCAAAGCTTGCAGCTGTGGAGGAACAGGGACTCTGGTCACAGTTCCAGGGTTGAAAAGAGTTGCTTATGGTTGCTCACAAACCAGTGCATAGTACAGGAAAGTACTAAACACACCCCTCTATAGATCATACTATCTTAGAAGAGCCAAAAACTTACAGATCCCCAGAATTACCTCTGAAAATAGCTACACTAAAAACATGAAGCTTGGGACAGTGCCCCCTCCACTTGGGAAGCAGAGTCCTACTCTGCATAGAATTAAAAATCAAGAAATAGGCTGGAAAATGAGCAAACAATAGAATAAAAAATTCTGACTACAGAAGTTACTATGGTGACAAGGAAGACAAAAACACACACTCAGAAGACACAACAAAGTTAAAATTCCTACATCCAAAGCCTAAAGGAAAAATATGAATTGGTCTTAGCGCATGGAAGAGCTCAAAGAGGACTTTAAAAATCAAGTAAGACAGATAGAGGAAAAATTGGAAACAGAAATAAGAGTGATGCAAGAAATTCATGAAAAAAGAGTCAACAGCTTGGTAAATGAGGCACAAAAAACTACTGAAGAAAATAATACCTTAAAAAGAGAATAGGTCAAATGGTAAAAGAGGTACAAAAATCCAATGAAGAGAGGAATGCCTTGAAAAGCAGAATGGGCCAAACGGAAAAAGGATATACAAAAATTCACTGAAGAGAGGAACTCCTTAAAAATAGAACTAGCTGAGTAGAAAAGGCAGTACCAAAACTCACTGAGAAAATAATTCCTTAAAAGTCAGAATTGGGCAAGTAGAAGCTAATGACTTCATGAGACATTAAGAAACAATCAAACAAAGTCAAAAGAATGAAAAACAGAAGAATATGTAAAATATCTCATTGGAAAAATAACTTACCTGGAAATAGATTCAGGAGAGATAATTTAAGAATTATTGGACAACCTGAAAGCCATGATCAAAATATGAGCCTAGACATCATCTTTCAAGAAATTATCAAGGAAAACTGCCCTGATATTCCAAAATCAGAGGGTAAAATAGAAACTTTAAGAATATACCAATCACTTCCTGAGAGAGATCCCAAAATGAAAACTTCCAGGAATATTATAGCCAAATTCCAGACCTCCCAGATCATGGAGAAAATACTGCAAGCAGCCAAAAAAACAAAAAACAAAAAACAAAACTAATTCAAATATTGTGGAGCCCCGTCGGTTTAACACAAGATTTGTCAGCTTCTACATTAAAGAATTGGGGGGCTTGGAATATGATATCCCAGAGGGTAAAAAAAAAAGCTAGGACTACAACCAAAAATTACCTACCCAGCAATACTGAGTATAATCCTTCAGGGGGGGAAAATAGATATTCAATGAAGTAGAGGACTTTCAAGCATTCCTGATGAAATGCTGGATAGAAAATCTGACTTTCAAATACAAGATTTAAAAAAAGCATAAAAAGGTAAATAGGAAAGGGAAATCATAAGGGATTTGATAAGGTTAAACAGTTTACATTCCACCTTTGGAAGAGGATATTTATAACTCCTAAAAAACTTTTTCATTATTAGGGCAGTCAGGAGTATAGAAATACTCCTGAGATATAAAGCAGAGGTGTGAGTTAAATGTGATGGTATGATTATCTAAAAATAAAATTAAGGGATGAGAAAGAAGAATGCACTGGGAGAAGGGGGAAAGGAGAGGTAAAATGGGATAAATGATCTGACAAAAGAGAGGCCTGAAAGAGATTTTACAGTGGAGAGGGGATTGGGGGAAGCAGGAAGGGTAGCATATGAACCTTATTTTCATCGAAATTGGCTCAAAGAGGGAATAATATACACACTCAATTGGGTGTAGAAATCTATCTTACCACACAGGAAAGTAAGAAGGAGAAGGGGTAAGAAAAAGGGGGAGTGGAGTTGACAAAAGGGAGGGAAGTTTGGGGGAGGTAAAAGTCAGAAGCAAAACACCTTTGACAACAGACAGGATAAAAGGAGAGATAGAGTAGGATAAACAGGAGGAAAACAGGATGGAGGGAAACACATAGTTGACAATCATTACTGTGAAAAAAAAATTTACAATGACTTTCTCTGATAAAGACTTCATTTCTTAAACATATAGAAAATCAAATCAAATTTACAGAAATAAGATCCATTCCTCAATTGATAAATAGTCAAAGGATATGAACAGGCTGTTTTCAGACAAAGTATTCAGAGCTATCTATAATCATTAAAAAAATGCTCTAAATCACTATTGATGAGAGAAATGCAAATTAAAACAACTCTGAGCTACTACCTCACATCTGTCAGATTGGCAAAAGTGATACATGTTGGAGGGGATATGGGAACATTAAAACACTAATGTACTATTGGTGAAGTTGTATACTGATTCAACCATTCTGGAGAATGATTTGGAACTATGCCCAAAGGGCTATAGAACCACACATACCCTTTGACCAAGCAATAACACTACTAGATCTGTATCCCAAAGAGACAAAAAAACAAAAAGGGAAAAGACCTATGTGTACAAAAATATTTATAGTAGCTCTTTTGGTGGTGGCAAAGAATTGGAAATTGAGAGTATGTCCATCAATTGGGGAATGGCAGAACAAGTTGTATATGATTGTAATGGAATACTATTGTACTTTAAGAAATGGTGAGTAACATGCTCTCAGAAAAACCTGGAAAAACTTACATGAACTGATGCAAAGTGAAATGAGCAGAACAAGGAGAACACTGTACACAGTAACATCAATATTGTATGATGATCTAGGACGTTTGATGAAAGGTGCTGACTATTTCCAGAGTAAGAACTGGTAGAGCCTGAATGCAGAACAAGGATACTTTTTTTAAAATTTTATTTTTCTTCTTTGGTTTTATTTTTTTGGTTTGTGTTTTCTTTCACAGAATGACTTACATGGAAATGTGTTTTGAATGACTACACGTGTATAACCTATGTCAAATTGCTTGCCTTCTCAATTGGGCAGGAGGGAGAGAATTTGGAGCTCAAAATTTGAAAAAAAAATTACATGTAATTGGGAAAAAATTAAATATTAAATAAGATTTTTAAATTGAGAGTGTTCTTATGCAGCAGGATACATCTATGTTATGCGACATTTTTCACATCAAATAATACCACAAACTTGTTGTGGCTGGGAAATTAAAGTTATTTCCTTGAAATGTCTTTTTTTTTAATTTTCAAGAAAAATGCTGAAAAGATAAGTTTTAAAGTGACTTGATATTGTCATTGCTTGAACTTTTACCCAAAAAATGCCTTTAGAAGAGTTCACAAATGGAAAAGATAACATTGATCTCTCATCTATTGGAAAAGAACAAACATTTCTTAAAGTCCTCATTACATATTGGCTTATACGTATCCGAAGTGGATTTTACTCCATCGCCTGACTGCACCTTCCTCCAGAATACAAAGCCAATTCTCTACTTTGGAGCTTAGCTTAAATATTAACAGAAAAGACCAGCAGAAGCAGAAAGTAATCCCCTTTTGAAAATCGACTTTACTCAATTAAAATTTGTACTCAATTTCAAACTACATTTATGCAGTGACATGAAGTTAACTGTGTCCGTGTCCTTCAAAACAAAACAAAAAATATCCATTTATTTAAGACAGTCAGCTTTGAGGCATCAGTATGTATCTAGAAATTTCCAGAGTAGTTTTGATCCTTTGAATTAAAGTCCTATAAAATGATCTGTCTGTCTCTGTCACTGTCTCTCTCTCTCTCTCTCTCTCTCTCTCTCTCTCTCTCTCACACACACACACACACACACACACACACACGCAAAAAAAAAAAACCCAAACAAACCCTAATATCATCATCAACCAGCGAGAGATGAAGAGTTGTCTAGGGTTGAAGCATTCCAGCTTGTAATCCCCACTGAGTCCTAGGCATGAGCACATATTTCAGAAGATCTAAGTTCAAACTCAATGCTTATTACTTATGAGACCTTGGACGTATCATTTAACCCCTGGAGCCTCACTTTCATCATCTGTAAAATGAAGGAACTGAACAAGATGGCCTCTGAGGACCTTCTTGTTCCAGCTCTATGATCTAATGATGTACTAGGTAAACCAAAAGTCATAAGCAACTACGTTAAGCCTTTGAAAAGGGTGGCAAGGCCCACCACTGGGCTACTGTGACAAAGGTAGATGGCTCCCACAAACTTTTTCAGGAGGCACATGAAGATACAAGAAGAGGGGTAGGAGCTCAATGGAGATGGAAGCCTAACCTTGGGCACAGGTATTGTGTTTGCTGAAAGAATACACAAGTATCTGCGAAAATAATTGTCCTGCACTTGCTATGGGGTCAATTACTGCTAAAATGTATGGTTAAGATTTAGTAACTCCAAGATTTTTTGTAGGGAGAAGGTCCTATCAGGTTGGATGATCCTTGGGGCATCCAGGTTCAGGTTTTATAGCAGTGCATCTGTCTGCTTATGGCAACGTCCCAGAACATAGTCGATCCTCAACTTTCGCAGGAATACCGTTCCTAGAAAACGGCGGGCACAAAAGTCGAAAACGCAAATGTTGATACGTTGAGCCCATGATAAATATGGGGCTAGATTCCTTCAACCACCAAAAACTGTAATCTTTTACTAGAGACTGCTGAAAATACACTTTTCTGCATATAATCCTTTGCAACAAAACATTAATTCTGATAATATGTACTTTTCCTAACACAATGACATGAAATAACCCACAAAGTTTTCATTTCATAAAAATTCATTTTATGGAGAGAACAGACAACAAAGCACCAGACAGAGAAGGTCAGGGGCAGCAACGTAAGAAGACCCTCGAGCTATAAAAGAGAAAGGGGCAACACCTGCCATCTGGAATCTCCCTTTCTGCTCTGTGTCCCCATGAAAAGTATATACCTTGAGATGAGTCTCGGTCCCTGTGCAAGTCTGAACTCCTGCCTGAGGCAGCTTGCTGTTCACTGGGGAGACCCTTGCTTGGCCCCACAAGCACTGGAGAGAGGGCAGGAGGGATCACCCTCTCATATACCCACAAACTTGGCCGCTTTTCATCATGCACTTGAAACCTTACTTTAGCACTTTCAGGAGCAGATTCACAAACACTTTTACAAATACTTTCCTCTTTTTTGCAGCATAGCATCAAGTCTGTCATTTTTTTTCTTTACTGTACATAGCTGTGAATGTGCTCTGTTGTCAACATGAAAGTGAAAATGAGGTTACTAATAAAACCACATGAATGCTTGAATTCACAAAAATTAAACAGACGGATGCTGAAGGATGATTGTAAATGGCAGCCAAGTGGAACCAAATGAAAAATGGCACAGTGTCAGGGAGACATCACATTGACTGAACCACCAGGTAAGGTGAAGGCTCACTATGTGGACAACAGTAAGGGGGAAGACCCCCTGAGATGGTGCTTCCATGCTTCAAGTAGGATTTTGACTGCAAGCAGCCCCTTTTCCCAGGTCATGGTTATATATTTTCTGCATCAGTCCACTTGCTGGAAAAGAGTGTACAGAGCTGGTGAGTAGAGAGGTGTGAGCAGTGTGGGCCAGGTGAGAGCAATACCATGCTGATGATGCATGTTCCAGTCTCCAACATGAACTTTTTGCAGCTCCAGAAGCATGAAGGCAGGGGCTGAGATAAAACAGTTTTTCATATCATCAAATGCCCCTTCTTCACCTGTGTCCACTAGTAAGCTTTTGAGTCTTTTGTTACTGCTATTGTTTTTCAGTCATTTTAGTCACACGCAATTCTTTGTGAACCCATTTGGGGTTTTCTTGGCAAAGATACTGAAGTGGTTTTGCTATTTCCTTCTCCAGCTCATTTTATAGATGAAAAGACTGAGGCAAACAGTGTGAAGTGACTTGCCCAGGGTCACACAGCTACTAAGTGTCTGAGACTGGATTTGAACTCAGGAAGATGAATCTTTAGCAGATCCATAAAAAGACACAACCTAGATAAAAACCTAGGGATTAGAAGCAGTAATATCCTGCAAAGTCTGCATCTTTTATGGGGACAAGGGTCACCCAATGCAGTATAATCTCCACCAACTATACAAGTTCACGTGCTAGGCATTGTATCTCCTTTTATCAATTAGGTTTTGCTTTTTTTTTTAACCTATAGAAATTAAAAAGATAGGCAGCTGGTGAGTGAGATCATTTCCTTCTACATGAGTCCTTGAACTGAGTTTTAAAAAATAAGGTTGGAATTCGTTATAACTTATGACTGATTAAACCAGAAAAGCTATTTTTAGACTAGAATGTAAACCAGCAAAATCCAACATTACTATATTTTAATATTAACTGCATAAGTCAATATTTAATATGCCACAAATGTACTAAAATGCTTATTCTCAACAAATATATTTGTTGATCTGAAATAAACTGAAATATTTATAAGATAAACACTGAAAGCCAATGCAATTTAGATTGGATTGGGAGGAAGGAGACAAGATTTTGTTTTATTTTTCCCAGGTCTGCCATTAACTAGTTTCACTACTTTGAGTATTTCTCTTTCCCTTCTTTGCCACCCCTAGCTACATAACGAGAGGACTGAATTAGATGATACAATTAAAACAAATAAACACACAAACCACTAAGTATGAAACCTAAAAATAAGTAAGCCAAAACACGAGGGATAGAGACATAACCCCCTGGAAGAATGGTGCACTTTAATAGTAAGTTGGTAAAACTAATGTCTTCCATTATAAAGGCATTTTGTTGCTGACTGTCTTCATTAGTGCAGCTATAGTCAGTATGTGTTTTACTTTTCTGGATCTGCTTCATCCATTTCGTACCACTTCATATAAGTCTTCACGTATTTCTTTAAATTTTTTGTATTTCTTATGGAACAATAATTTTCCACTGCATCCATATACCACAAGTTGTTCCACCACTCCCTAATTTTTTTCATTAAAAACACTGCTGCAAATATTTCTAGCCAATATTTTCTCAATGTCACTCTAAAAATGTAGGACCCTCTGAAACAACAATGTTACTTGCAGCTACTGTGGAGGTGTAAGGCCAATAACACCAGCACACAGGAGGGCTGCTAGCACAAGTTCTTTGATCTGCTTTTCTAAGGAAACCAACTTAAAGGGGTTTACAATATATGTGTGTGTGTGTATGTATATATATATATATATGTATGTATGTATGTATGTATATCATTGACTTAGTTCAGGAGGAAAAGTCAGCACTCTGAACCTCAGAGCAAATACGAACAGAAATTACAAGCAGAAATTATCAACACAGCAAAATAACACAAATCAACAGACAAGGTTCTATCTGTCTAACAATAGCAACACATACACAATTGCCAGAGTGAAAGAGAGAGAAGCACCAACATCTGGGTTTTCAAAGCCAAGGGGCTCTTTGACAGCTACCCAGAGTCTCCATATCAACAGTCTTCCAATGAGTGAGCCCCAAACAAAGTGCTAACCTCAGAGAATATATATATACTTCTTCAGGGTCAGAGTGCTTCACACCTCTCCTGATCTAATTAGCAAAAGGGTATGGGCCTTCCTACAAACAAGGGCAAGATTCAATCAAAGGGACTTGATTGCCTTAGTGATGAGAAGGACTCCAAAAGAAAAAATAGAAAAAAGTCTGATTGTTTGCCCTTATACCCACAAAAAAACACTTTTTACTCCATGCAGAACATAAAATACAATGAATCATTATCTAATTATTTCTGGTTTCAAAATCTTATTTGTTTTATTAAGGTTGTACTTGGGGCCAGATTTATATGTCAAAGGCCCTAGTCAAAGCTGCTCTCGGGGTCTCTCTCTCTCTCTCTCACAAGAAATTGTGGAATTGTTTGTAATAAAAACCTACCATTTGTTTTCTCCATTTTTGCCAGATAACACAATTCTAGCAACCATCAGTTTATTTGCTTTCTGATATACAGACATAGAGCTATCAATCCAAATTGCTTTAATTTCCCACCCTCAATGAGAAATGCTGTGTAAGTCAAATTAGTGCTGTTTGAAATGTGATTTGTTTCTTTCTACCTGTTTATAAGATGCTGTCATTGAAGGGCTGAAATTTGGCAATCAAATTTCTGTGTGAGTTAAATTTGAAATTCCTTTCTAATGGTATCCTATGGAATCTAATGACCGACACTTTGTCCTCAGTTTTCAAGACTTTCACAAATTATTTCCTAAAATACAGTTTTCAAACCCTGCTTCTTCATATTTTTCTGAGAGACCAGCAATTATCAATTTACCTTGCCTAGCCTTGTGCCGTAGCTCCATTACTTTCATTTTCAGAGATCACAAGTCTACTTCCATTTGTTTTAGTAAGTTTTATTAAATTCTTTTTTGGTTTGTTCTGCATTATTTTTTGTCTTCCAAGTGGGCCCTTCTATTCCTTAGAGAATCCATTGATTAATTAAGATTTTCTACCAACCGTTTCAAGCTATAGTCTCATATTTGGGTGTTTTTCCTCAATAGCATTTTCATTGATCTTATGTCAGTTTCTCTTACTGTGTTCATTAATCATTCTGAAGATTACAGTTTTACTTCTGTATTGTGTTGTTGTTACTTTATTGCTCTTTCTCCACAGAAATTTCTTCCTTGCCTTCTCTAACTCCATGACATTTATTCATTTATTTAAGTCACTTTTTTCTTGTTTTAATCACTTTTCAGTTTTCTACAAAGATTTTTTTTTCCTTTCTTTTATTGTTGTTTTTAACTTTTGGGGGAATATTTCCTCCTTGAGACGATTAAGTTGAGTTGGGCTTAGAGATAACCATTTACAAAAGCATCTTATCAGCCACTCCAATCCCCAATCCAATTTAGTTAAACCCATATTAAGTGCTTGCTTCGTACAGAGCACACCGGAGATACAAAGATAAATAAGAAAAGATTCTGATGGAGCTTATGATATAATAGCTGGAGGTGGTACAAAAGTGGTTAATTTGGCAAATCTGTGACCTCTTCAATATGGGTACTCCTTATATTGATATAGATGGAATCTCTACCATAGATTTTTATAATGTGTAATTTACACTCATTTCTTCCCATATATCATCATCAGAATATTGAATGGAGGCCTTATTCTGCTTCTTTGAGTATCTCAGGGGTACCAACAGATATACCATGTTATCTGTCCAACCACTGTTTCTCATTTGTGCTATGGTCTATCTCCTTTTTCTAGCTAAACATGCTTTTCAATAATGTCTCCTCTTGGATATGGTACTTTATAACATAAAATAATATACACAAATAACCACAAAACAAATCATGATTAATTACATAAGAGAAGCATAAGCAGGATATTATAACAAGAAAAGAAAGAAAAGGAGAGAGAAAGAAAGAGAAGAAGAAGAAGAAGAGAGAGAGATCTTAGTTTTAAAGCAAAAAGGTGGGCCATATCCCCAAGAAGGCACTGCTATCATCAAAAAGCAGGTTGCTAATCTCTCCTATATCTCTGTGACCTTATGACAGAGAAGGAGATTACAAGGGATCTCAGAGACCCTAAAAAGGAAATCAGAATGCTGACCTGTTACAGTCTTGTGAACTCTCTAATATTATAAGGCTTATTTGAGTATTGTGGAAACACAATCAGGATGACACAAGATCTGGCAGCTTCTACATTAAGAGATCGAAGGGCTTGGAATGCGATATTCCGGAGGTCAATGGAGCTAGGATTAAAACCAAGAATCACCTACCCAGCAAAACTGAGTATCATGTTCCAAGGCAAAATATGGAGTTTCAATAAAATAGAGGACTTTCAAGCTTTCTCAGTGAAAAGACCAGAGCTGAATAGAAAATTTGACTTTCAAACACAAGAATAAAGGGAAGCATGAAAAGGTAAATAAGAAAGAGAAATCATAAGGGACTTACTAAAATTGAACTGTTTTGTTTACATTCCTACATGGAAAGATGATGTATGTAATTCATGAGACCTCAGTATTAGGGCATCTGAAGGGAAAATATATATATATGTGTGTGTGTATATATATATATATATATATATACATATGTATATATATAAAAGAGAGAAAGAAAGAGACAGACAGACAGACACAGAGGGCACAGGGTGACTTGAATATGAAGGGATGATATCTAAAAAAATACAATCAAATTAAGGGATGAGAGAGGAATATATTGAGGAGGGAGAAAGGGCAAGATAGAATGGGGTCAATTATCTCACATAAAAGTGGCAAGAAAAAGCAGTTCTGTAGGAAGGGAAGAGGGGGCGGGTGAGGGGGAATGAGTGAATCTTCCTCTCATCGGATTTGACTTGAGGAGGGAATAACATACACACTCAACTGGGTATCTTACACCACAGGAAAGCTGGAAGAAGGAGATAAAAAAGGGGGGATGGTAGAAGGGAGGGCAGATGGGGGAGGAGGTAATCAAAAGCAAACACTTTCAAAAGGGACAGGGTTAAGGGAGAAAACTGAATAAAGGGGGACCGGATAGTAGGGAGCAAAATATAGTTAGTCTTTCACAACATGAGTATTGTGGAAGGCTTTTACATAATGATACACGTGTGACCTATGCTGAATTGCTTGCCTTCTTAGGGAGGGTAGGTGGGGAGGGAAGAGGGGAGATAATTTGGAACTCAAAGTTTTAAAAGCAGATGCTAAAAAAAAAGGTGTTTTTGCATGCAACTGGGAAATAAGATATACAGGCAATGGGGCATTGAAATCTATCTTGCCCGACAAGAAAGTAAGGGGAAAGGGGATGGGAGGAGTGGGGTGACAGAAGGGAGGTCTGACTGGAGAACTGGAGAACGGGACAACCAGAATACACGCCATCTTGGAGTGGGGGGAGGGTAGAAATGGGGAGAAAATTTATAATTCAAAATCTTGTGGAAATCAATGCCGAAAACTAAAAATACTAAATAAAAAATGTAGATACTATAAACAAATAAATGATTAAAAATAAAAATAAAAAAATAAAAAATAAACCCACAAGTGACACACAGACTTTCTTAGTACCATAGCCTATAGAATGTGGTTATGTAAACTCTTTCCCCCTTTCTTCTGTCTCCTGCTCTTCCTCTACTCTCTCCCCCCCTTCCCTCTTTTTCTCTCTCCCTCTTCTTTTTTCTCTCCCCATCTCTGTCTCTTGCTTCCCCTCTTCCTCCTCTTCTTCTCTCTCCCTCCCTCTTCCTCTCCTTCTCTCCCTCTCTGTCTCCTTGCCCCCATCTACTGCACCATGCTGCCTCTCCTGTGTTTCAAGGGGTGGTCAAAATCAATCTAACAAGGGCTCCAAGCAGGACTAAATAACAGTCTATGCCTTTCAGGAAAGAGCTATACAACCTGGAGGAGGTTCATAAGCAGCAACTTAAGAAAGCAGGGTGCAGGACCAATGGATGCATGACAGAAAGAGAAAGGTTTCTTTATCAGCAAAAATAAGGGGTTGGAAAGGGAATTTTTCCCCTTGGTGGAGAGGTAGCAGGATCCCTCTATACAGAGGAAAAGCTCATTCTGGAAAACATTAGATAGGAAAACCAGAGTTGTACCTATTTTATCTGGGGATGAGGAGGAGCTAAACAGCTCAATCTAAGCAAGCATGCTCAACTCCGGAAGATTCTCAACTCTTTGCCATGTTTAACAAATTACTCACCATCAGTTTATAGCTCAACCAGACACTGAGGCTTTTTTCAACACAAAGAGCAATACACACACAGGTGAATTTGTGCACTCGTGCGTGCGCACACACTCACACACACACATGCATTTTCTGAGTGAAACCCCAATTGAGTGTCAAATATCCAGGCAAGGAGACCTGAGTTTTCCATGTAGGTGAGGAGCGACAGGCCATAGTTCCTTTAAAACATGAATTCTCCCTCTCTGTGTGGAAACAGTGGCTTAGAGAGGTACAAGGAGTCCTCATGAGTTTTGCAGAGATAGAGTACATTCTCTTCATGGGATAACGACAGAGATGGCTTTTTTGTTTTTTTAAAGAAATAAAGATGATTCGCCTCCAACTATTCTCTTCATGGCCACTTTTCTAAATGCTGCATTAATTGATAATTGCATGCCACACTGGGAAATTATAAAAAACTGAAGGGTGGGTCCCAAAAAGTATTGCATGAGCTCTTTGCCTGGGGGAACACTAAGAGAGAGTTCAGAGAAATAAAATATGCAGCCTGAGTGACAGTGATTTAAACATCCTGTCTCTGGAGTCTTTAGTACTCCACATTCTTTGGCAGGACACAATTGAAGTTTTCACCAAAGCCCCAAAAGTTGGCATTCCCAATACAGTTTCACTTTCTGTACTGCCCATATTCCCTTTTCTCAGTCAGCCAGAACTTTAATTAGCCCAAAGGTACAACAAACAGCTTCAGCAACTTAAATGAACTTTTTTGGGCATATCTTCAGCAAGTGGTTCCTTCCAACGCCAGCCTAGGTACTGATTTGCCTTTTCCCTAAAACATCAGTAAGAAATATTTGCCCCAGAACATGATAAGCACTTTGAATATTGAAAATGTTCCAGAGAAAATGAAAACATCACTAATAGAAAGTGAAAGTCCATGGAAGTACTTAGGAACGAGAATGGCAGAGTGGGGAAAGTGCCGTTCAGGAAGTGCCATCCTATCACAGACTTAGACCTAGGAAAGACCTTGGAAGGCATTGGAAGTCCAATCTCCTCATTTTATATGTAAGGCCCACAGAGGTAAAGGGCTCCTCCGGCTGACTTTACTATTATTACTATTAATTCCTATTATCATTACTAAACTCCTTCTGCAGGAGCACCCTTCAACTAGTTTTCGAGGTGTTTATAATGGCGGGTTTTCTTTGCTTCTTTCCTCTCCTTCACCTCTCATATTTCCCATAATTGATCAAATCTCATTACTTCCATCACCACCATATCTCTCATGTCTGTTCCCTTTTCTCTATCCTCTCAGTCACCACCTTAGTACAGGACATAAGTCCTACTCACCCGAACTACTTAAACTTCCCAACTTTACCATCTGTCTGCTTGTTGTCTCCCTGGGATATTTAATCAGCATTTCAAATTCAACATGTTGAAAATAGAACTCTTTATCTTTCCTCTTATAAACCTAGTCCTCCTTCACATTCCCCTTTTTTTCCTTTTTACTACTGTCCCTCAGAGAACCCAGAAATAATCATGGGCTCTTCCCCCTTCTTTCAATCCCTATATGCAATGGGTTGCTAAATTCTGTTGATTCTACCTCTTCATGTGTCCCATCCAATCCTCATCTATGTACTCAAACCACTACTACCCTATTTCAGGTCCTCATCCCCTCTGTCCTGAACTACTGCAATGGCTTCATCACTGATGTCTTTGCATTTACCACACAGCTGCCAAAATAATCTTCCTAAGACACCGGTCTTACCATGATACTCTCACACTCAAAAATCATCAGCAACTATTGCTTCTGGGATAAAACGCAGACTTCTTGGTTCACCATTTAAAGTCTTCCTCCATCTGGCTCTAACATAGGTTTTTCTGCCACAATTCACATTACACATCCAGGCATAGCAGAAATAATAATAATAGCTAGCACTCACAACCACCCTGGGACCACAATTATTATCTCAATTTTACACAATAGGAAATGGATTCAGACAGAAGTTAAGTGACTTGCCCAGGATCACACAGCTAGTAAGTATAGTCACTCTTCAACATTCATGCATTTAACTTCAGGCATTCCCATGATTTCACCAGTAACTTCATTTTCACTTTTGCGTTAGCAACCGTGCACATGGGCAGTAGAAGTACAAAGGGTGCAAGTTTGTGGAGTGGCCGTATTCCAAGACCCGTAAGGGTCTCAAACAGAGCACAAAGCAGATGCTGCTGACATATTATTTCAAGCTGGATGGGCAATCTTCAATGCTATCCACCAACCGTGAACATCAGTGGCATAGGTGTTGTCGAGACCTGACCAGTTTGCAACCTCTCCCTTGGTTTTCAGAGGGTGGTCAAGGTAGGTAGAAAGGTTTACAGCAGTATAGCATACAGCACAACACCCTTACAACACCATCTGACACAATGAAAAATAAGACTTAGATTAAAAAAAGTTTTAGTTTTAAGAATTCTATTTGCTGTACAGTATTTATGGTACCGCAGATTCCATGTGTTATCAAAAGTGAATACTGTCTGAAATCAATGTCTTTTTAATTGAGATCTTAGCATGAAAGGTCCCAGAATTCTAGGGAATTACTAGTGAGAAAAAAATGTTTTACATGACTCATTTTATTTTATATACTGTATTTTATGGGTTATTTCATGGTTACTGTGTTAGGAAAAGTGCATATTATCAGAATTAATGTTTTGTTGTAAAGAATTATTTGCAGAAAAGTGTATTTTCAGCAATCTCTGGCAAAAGATTACAGGTTTTTGGTGGTCATGGGAACCTAACCCCCTATTTTACATAGGTTTAATGTGTCAGCATTCATGTCTTTGACTTTTGAACCATTTTCTGGGAATGTTAACCACATGAAAATTGAGGACTGACTGCATCTGAGGCAGGATTTGAACTTGAGTTTTCCTGACTCCAAGTCCAGTGTGCTAATCCCCCATACTATCTAGCTGCCTAAAAAAGGTAGAGATAGAGTCCGAAACACTTGCATTCAAATCCTGCTTCTAATATTTATCTAATCTCTATTTTTTATTTAATTTATTTTTATATATTATGTATGTCATATATTATATAATTTAAATTTTATTTAATTTATCTAATAAATATGACACTTGCAAGTTGCTTAACTTTTAAGAGTTTCCATCTCCCAGTCTATGAAATGGAGGTAATAAAATTATTAATAGGACCCCTTTATGTCATGAACTCCTTTGGAAGTCTGGTAAAGCCCATGGACCCCTTCTCAGAATATGCTTTTTAAATCCATAAAATAAAATATATAAGATTTCAAAGGACACCATATATATTATACATATACACATATGTACATATATGTGTTTGTGTGTGTATGTATCTACGTTGAGCGTTATTTTTTAAGTTCAAAAACCCTAGGTTAAGAAATTTTGATCTAGAGGAAGGCTCCGTTTGAGTGGAGCCTTTATAGAGGATAGGGAGGCGACCATGGGCAAGAGTCACATAGGATAAGAATGTGTGGGTGGGCTGTGAGCTATACTGTTGGCAGGAGCCAGCCTTCTTATACCTTATTCCCAACTTCCCTTGACATACTCTAGAATTTAGCTGCAGTGACTTCCTTACAGTATTCCATTCTCCATCTTGCCTTTTCATTGGCAATTCATGCCTCAAATCCTCTGCCTCCTCACCTCCAATGGGCAGGACTTGAGAGTATTGTGGGCTGCGAATGGCCTGCCATCTCTGTTCTAGAATATCTCGTAAAGTCCAAACTTTCATTTTACCCATAAGGAAACTTAGGGCCAGAGAGGATACTATGGTTTCTCAGGCTTCCTTTGGGACTCAATTCAAATCCCACCTTCTGAAGCAAGCTGTTTGAAGTCCACCCAGATGCTAATGCCTTTCGCTACCCTTCATTCCTTTCAGACCACCTTCTTCTAATTATTTACATGCTGTCTCTCTCATTAGACTATAAGTACCTTGAGAATAGAATAGGGTTTGTCCCAATACAGTGCCTGGTATATATTAAGTATTGAATAAATGATTGTTGACTAATATGTGTGTGTGTGTGTGTGTGTGTGTGTGAGAGAGAGAGAGAGAGAGATATAAAAGAAAAGAACATTTAAGTAATCAAATAATAAGGCAGATGCTCTCCTACAAACTCATCCAGCCTCTTGAATGACCCCCAGGGAAGTGATGCTCACTTACTACTTCCTCAGACATGAAGTGAAGCAGATATCCAGAGGTCTTTTCCAACTCTACTACTATGAATTGTGGTATGGAGGAAGAAGCAAAATAAGAGGAAATATGGAGAATTCCTATTTGGGATGAGGGATACTTAGCCTGGAGGATAAAAGATCTGGCAGAAGGGAATGGAGGAGGGGAAGAATGCTTTCTTTAGGTGTTGGAGGATGGTCATAAGGAAATAGTATCACAGTCGGTCAGTCATTTGTTAAGCAACTACTATGTCCCAGGCGCTATGTTGAATCCTGGGGATACAAAGAAAGGCAAAGGGCAGTGCTTGTTCTCAAGGAACTTACTTTAGCCTCAGAGGGCAAAACTAAAACCAAAGGGGAGAAGTTGTAAAGAAAAAAATTTAGGCTTGACATCAGGAAAAATTTCCTGGAAATGAGAGCTGTCCCAAAGTGCACTGGAATACTTTGGGGAGTGGGGAGGCTTCCCTTCACGGGAGATCTTCAAGCAACAGTTGGCTGGACACTTGTCAAGGATGCTATAGATGGAATTCTTCATCAGGTATGGATTAGACAAGGTAACCTTCAAGATCCCTTCTAACTTGGTGAATCCATAACTTTCTAGATAATAGAATCATTGAATTTAGAGAGAAAAAAAGACTTTATGGACCAGTGACGTCAAACTCAAATAGAAAAGGGAGAACAATAAATCATACATAAGGATCCTTGTGAATCACATATTGACTTATTTTTAAATGGTAATATTATCTATGTTTTATTGTATTTTTATTTATTTTGTTAAATATTTCCAATTACAATTTAATTTGGTTCACTTGAGAATCTTGTGGGCCACATGGAATCTGTGGACTACTTGTTTGATACCTCTGTTATGGGCTACAGAGTGGAGTCCAACCATTCATTTTACACATGAGGAAACAGGACTGGAAAGGGTGAGTTATCTGTGGTCACATCACTAAAGAAAATGGACCCAACATGCAAATGTAAGATATTAACCTCACCACCTTACTTCATGATTTTCCTGACTTGTGAAGCTAGCATTATATTAATGTCATACGTATCATTTAGCACCCTGTAAGAGCAAGGATGAAAATAGCTCCATCAACAAATCTATGGATCATTAAATATTAACTCTGTGGATGTGAATATTATGCATTCTAAGAACTTAAAAGAAAAGCACATTTCAGATGCAGCTTAAAGAATATTTGATAAAGGTACTGTAGTTTTTCAGTCAAATCATTTAGACTCAGGATCACAGATTTAAAGCTAGAAAAGACCTTCGAGGCCACCCTCATTTCCCAGTGTAGGAAACCGAAGAAGGAAGTAATGTGCCCAAGGTTACACGTGTAATAATACAAATGACAGGTGCGATTTGAACTCAGGTCCCTTGATTCCAGAACCAGTATTCTTTCTGGTGTACCACACTGTCTCCTCCTCATGTTATTAGTCAAAGGGGAAAACATATCTTTATAAGCTTAAAGGGAAAAAAAAAGGAAAAATAGTTCTCAAATATTATCCCACTCACACCTCTGGAAAGTCCTGTTCTTCTGAACATCAGAAGAATTCCCTTTCCATTTCAAAATAACCACATTTTTCTCTAAAAAAAAAAATTAGTGTAGGCATTATGAGTATCTAGCTACAACCTTAGAACCAAAGAATGTCCAATGGGAAGAATCCTTAGAGATCATTTAAAACCATTCTGGTTTACACTTGGCAAAACTCTCAACAAATCTATAAGATGCAAGGTGGAAATAGTATTAACCCCAATAAATGGATGAGCAAACTGAGCATGAGAAAGGTGAAGTGACACAGAAATGTTGGAGGGAGGGAACTCTAAGCCAGGTGGTCTGGCTTCACCTCCTCATTTTACAGATGAGCAAACTGGAACACAGAGAGGTAAAGATGACTAGACCAACATCACCGAAGTTAGTGGCAAAGTCAGGAAAAGAATCTCAGTTATTGAAAAATGTACTTAGAATTCTCCTCTTCCCAAATGTACCCTTTTTTGCCTTCTCAGAACCATCTTGTGTTTTGATATTCTAGGATGAGGATATAAGCTATTTTTACTCCCCAACACTCTAGGGTCTGCTTGACCATGTGCCAGGATTACTACTATTTTAGGCAGTACTGGTTAGATGGAGGGTGTGTCTCAATTCTCTTCTACAATTTGACAATTGCATTTCACCACATGGCTTGTGAAAAATATGCATGTATGTGTAAAAGCTGACCGAGTGTTTTTGAGCTGGGTTATCATGCAAAAAAACTCTCCTAAAATTTTCTTCCAAGCTATGAACTGATACAACCGTTCTAGAAAGCAATTTGGAATCATGATAAGAAAGTGACTAAAACATTAAGACGAGAAAAAAGAAAATGTTCAATATAGGCAACGAGGAAAGAAAATTATCTTTTTTGCTGATTACATGATAACACAGTTAGAAAAATCTAAGTGATCAGCAAAGAAACTACATGAGACAACAGCTTCAGCAATTTGCTGACTGAAAAATAAATACACAAAATCAACATCGTTTATATATAATAATAACAAAATGTAGGCATCAATAACAGAATGGGAGGTCCCATTCAAAATAACTACTAATTGCATAAAATATTTGGAAATCCATCTATCAAAGCACGCTCAAAATCTGTATAGATACAAGTACAAATGATTCTTTTAAAAAAAATAAAGAACTTAAAATGCTGGAGAAATATTCAGTGTTTATGACTGGTTCAGGACAACATAAGAAAAATAACACCATCAGAAAAATCCATTTATACATTTCATGCTGTATCAACCAAACTACCAAGGGGATAATATATATGGCTAGGTAGAAGAATTTTTTAAAAGTATTTGAAGGTCAAAAAGATCTAGAACATCAAGGAAAATAATGAATAAAAGCACAAACAGGGGAATAGCACTTCCAGACATAAAACTGTATTATAATGCAGCAATAATCAAAGCAATGTGGTACTTATTAAAAATGAAAAGTAGATCAATGAAATAGATTGGACAAAAGAAGAATGTAAGTCAATAACTAGTGCTCGAGAAATCCAAATTAGACATTACCTAGAAAAGAATTTCCTTTTGGACAAAAACTAGAAAAACTGGCAGAAATTGTACATAATATTTATTCCACAATAAATTCAAAATAGGTAATAATCTGATTAATAAACATCATACCACAAAAAATTAGAAAATAAGCAAATCATACACCTTTTGCAGATATGGATGAGGAATGAATTCTTAACCAATAAGGAAGAAGAGCTAAAATGGATAATTTTGAAATTACATGAAGTTGAGAAGTTTTTGCACAAACAAAATTAATGCATCTAGGAAAAGAAAGGAAGTGGTTAATATTGGGGGGGAGAAATATTTATATCAAATATCACTAATAAGTGCCTGACATCCAAGACAACCCACAGAAATACACAATACCAAAAGCAGTCAAAGGATATGATCAAATTGTTCTCAAAAAAATTACAAACTGTTTGAGAGAATGTGCCATATCATTAATAACAGTAGAAATACAAATAGAACAATGTGTCTGACAACCAAGATTTCTCTATCACTGACAGAAGGAAAGGAAACAAGCATTTATTAAGTACCTACTATGTGCCAAGTGTAACTACTGTATAGTGAAATCACCAATTTTTTGAAATACTGAAGTACTATTGCAGACGTCTAATTGATTGCAGAAAGGATCCAACTCTTGGCACTTATGTATAAAAATAGAAATTCTCTGAGAAACAGAATCCTCCTACATGGGCCATTAGGGAGTCTCAATTAATGCTGGAATATACAAATGGTTTCCAAACTTGTTCAGACAGTTGCCTCCTTACGCAAGAAAGGTCCTGTGTTATAATAGAGAAAATACTGGAAACCTGGATTACTGGCTTGCTTCTAACACTAGCTTTGTGATCATGGGCAAATCAATCATTTAATACCTCTAAACCTCATTTTTTTTACCTATAAGATTTTTTTTTAACCTATAAGACTACTTTCCTCAAAAGAATCTTCAAAAGTGTTATAGAAATATGAGTTCTTCTTAGTAAGACTATAAAGAACCTAGAAGAGGTATCCAGGATGTAGGACAGAGAGTTGGCTTTAGAGACCAGAACACCTGGGCTCAGGTCTCCTGTCTGACACATATTGACTGTGTGACCTCAGGTGACTCCCTAAGACTAAATAGTTGAGCAAGGGCCCATCTGTATAAATAGAGTGTTCCCAAAACAAATTAAATCAGACATCCTATTCAAGGAGGGGGAAAAAAAGAAAAAAGAAAAGAACCTAGGACAAGCTAAAAGAAAAAAAATACTGCGAGGAGAAAATAGGCCATTTCGCCTATGCTTTTGGCTCTCCATCCTTACTCACTTAGTACTACTTAGGTACCTAAGTAACTCAAAGGGTGGGGTTGGGGGGAGGGTTGTCTAGTAGGGATACAAGAGAAAGCAAATGAGGCAACTACAACTAGGCCACAAAGAGGAAATCACGAGGCCTTAGTGTTCTATTGAAGAAAACAAACACACATTCCTTGCCTAGGGATCATTATAATTCAGGGCAATTCCAACTACAAAGATAAACAGCTGGTCCTAAGTTTTCCATGCTAAACTAATGTTGACAAAGGAAGAGCAATCCTTGCCAGAAAGCTGAAGGTCGCTTCCCCCAACACTGTGGGAGTTTACTTTAGGTGACAGGATGTCAGTAAGGTATATCGAAAAGATGTGGGGATTTGTAGGTAAGAGACCTGGGTTTGAATCCTGACTCAGCTAAGACCCTTACTAGCTTTGGGATCATGGGCAGACCACGGGTGAATCAAGCACAACACTGACCCTCAGTGTTTTTCACTTGTAAAACAGGACTAATCACACTTTATTACTTCACATTGTTGTTATTCAGAGGTAAGTGTAAATCATATGGAAAATACTCTAGAAATGTTGTTTAAGCTAAACCAAAGTCAGGGCTACCCCAGAAAATTCCGGATGGAGAGACACTGAATCCTTTTAGACCACCAAAGCCCTTAATAAGGTCTTAATCCAAATTAAGAGATGCAGAGTGTACAGAGCAAAGATTAGAATCTCCATGGTATATGAAGCAGCCTTTGCCCATGAGAAACTTATGATCAGATGAAACAAATAATAAATGGAGTGATCGCAATACAAATTAAATTAGAGATCCCATTCAAGGAAGGAAAAAAAGAAAAAGTGCCTAGGACCAGCTAAAAGAAAAAAAAAATGCTGCGAAGAAAAAATAGGCCATTTCCCTATGCTTTTGGACACTCTGTCCTTATTCTCTTAGTACTACGTTTTGTACTTATATATGTATGGGTTGGGGAGAGAAGTGTCTACAGAAGAAGGAAATGCAAACAGTAATTGAAGGGGTGAGGCCCTGAGATTAGGTCAACCCTACAGAAGATATACTACTCCTAAGGCCACCACTCCTGTTGAGGTGAGGATGGCCTCTTTCCTAGACTACTGTAAAAACTTCCTAATTTGTCTCCGTTTCAGGTCTCTTCCCAGCTCCTATCTAAGAAAAACTGAGGAGGCATGAGATAGATGCCCTGTGCGCCACTCATGTAGTCACTATCAGTACAAACTCTGATGAAATCTAGCCTGGCCCATTGCAACAGCAACCTCTTGGACCTCCCTCTTCTCCAGCCCATCCTCCAGACAGCTGCCTAAGTAATACTCCTAAAGCATGGTAGCACTGACTGTATCATTACCCCTGCTCAAAAAGCTTCATGACTTCTCTATTGCTCTAGGGGAAAATACAAAACTCCTCAAAAATACAAACTTCTCAGTCTGAAATTCTAAGCCTTCCACAATTTGGATGCAACCTGTCTTTCCTAGCATATTTCACATGCATGTTAGAGCCATGCAGGCCTCCTAGCCTTAACTAGACTCAGCATCCCATCTTCCATATGCACACGTTCCTGCAGATTGCTCCCCATGCCTGGGGCTGCACTCCCTGCTCATTTCTACCTCCTGTATTCCTTAGCTTTGTTCAAGGTCCAGTTTAAGTACTACTTTGCATCAAAAGTCTTTCTTGAAACTTCTAGCTATCAATTCTCTGTCTCTGTCTCATATTGGGAAAGATGGTCCTCTTCCAGAAGGAAGGACAAACAACCACCACATAGGGTATCAACCACATAGGGTATCATACCCTTACCTTCAGGTGATCTGGCCAAAGGAATGTAAATTTTGGTCTCTGAAACCTTTTTTTTTTCCTTAAGGACCCTAAGTTAAAGCCAAATCACTCTAGTTCTCATTGATGGGTCAAGCCCCACTTGGTCATTGTTTGGGTCCATAAAATATACAGGCAATAGGGTATAGAACTCTATCTTGCCCTACAGGAAAATAGAAGGGAAGGGGATAAGAAAAGGGGGCGGGGAATAATAGAAGGGAGGGCATATTGGGAGAAGGGGTAATCAGAATGCATGCTCTCTTGGGGTGGGGGGAGGGGAGAGATGGAGAGAAAATTTAGAACTCCAAATCTTGTGGAAGTGAATGCTGAAAACTTTTAAAAAGTAATTAATGAATGAAAAGGAAAAAAGAATGAAGGACAAACAACAAAAACAACATCCACTGGGAGGGATACAACAGGACCCTTAGTCTAGAAAGATATACTGGAACCAGACCTTGAGGGCCAAGTTGAAGATTTAGCTACCCTCCTTGAAGAGAAGTCATGCATTTCAATTTTATTATGAGTGCTACTTCAAAAAGCTTGTTGTGTTATTATAATATATAGTATTACATCTTATCATTATAATAGAGTATATTAAGCTATGTCAAATTGTAGAAAAGCAAAAATGGTTCAAGCACCATTCAGTAACTTCACAGGGCTGGGATTATGGGACCACAGGATTGAGTTACTCAAAGGAACTTAAAAAATAATCGAGCCCAACCCCCTCATTTTATGGATGAGGGAGCTAAAACCAAAAGAGGGAAAGTGACTTTTTGAAGGAGGGAGGAAGGAAGGAAACAAACACTTATTAAGGGCCTACTATTGACATTTGATCCTCACAACAACCCTCTGAGGTAATGGCCATTATCATCCCCATTTTATAGACGAAGAAACTGAGACAGACCAAGGTAAAGTAGCTTGCCCATGATCACACAGCTAGGAAGCATCTAAGGTCACATTTGAACTCAGATCTTCCTGATTCTAAGCCCAGGGCTCTATCTACCTAGCTTTCTCCAGATGAGCCAGCTCCAATAAGTAGTAAGTAACAGAACTGTAACTTGAACCCAGACACTCAGCCTCAAAATCTAGTGTTGGCCTATTATACCATGTTGCCTCCCCGCCCCCCATACAAAATATAATAAAATAAAATATAATCTCAAAGTAACCTTCTAAATCCTATGATCCAATGAATTTCTCAACATCTTCCTTTCCCCCACCCCCAACCCCCCGCCCCCGAAAGGAACTGTTTTAGTTTTTCATTGAATTCTAATAAGGCAAGAAGTAAAAAAGCGAGCTGTCCTTTTTTTTTTTTTTGGCAAGGCAATCAGGGTTAAGTGACTTGCCCAGGGTCACTTAGTAAAGTGAATTCAATTTAAGTGAAAGAGGGCTGTGCAAAATCACCAGCCTCATTCTCTCCCCAGTAACTATCTGGGTCCAGTGACAAGACTACAGATGGCTCTGGATACAGTGGGAAACTTTGGCCTTTTTAAGCTAAGGTCCTTCCCAGCTTAGTAAGTGTCAAAGGCCACATTTGAATTCAGGTCCTCCTACCGCTGCTTTATCCACTGAGCCATCTTAGCTGCCCTACAGGCTGTTTTTTTTTAAAAGTATTCATTCTTAAATTTCTAATCCCATTATGATCACAGCTGAGGCAACGTAGGGTAAATAGAAGAAAGAGCATTGGATGTGGATGGAGTCAAAGGACCAAAGGTTCAAATCCTAGCTCTGTTTACTATCTGGGTGACTTTACTCAGAATCTCAGTTTCCCCATCTGCAAGATAAAAAGCTTGTACCAGATGACCTCTAACGTCTCTTCCATTCCCAAATTTTATAATCCTATGAGCCATAAGATAGCAGAAATTATAAATGTGTTACAAACAGCTCTTAGGATCTGATGGCATTAGATTCTGCAATTCAGCAAGACCAGAGAGAACAGAACACAAATTCTAAGACAGATGCACTCAAGCACATAGTATATTTTTCAAGCATTCTTTCCATAAGGTAGAAGGGGGAAGGAGGGAGAGAAAGGCACAATTTTTTCCTTAATAAGCATTTCTTCCTAACGATGCTTTTGCAGGGAGTGCAGCAAAAATATAGCACTTCTTTTTTTCCTCGTAAATGCTTTATTGATGCTTTTTTTAAAAAAAAAATTGTCACTTTTCAATGACTCTTCTGCCCCTAACAGAACCTTCCTTTCTAATAAATATGCAAAATCAAGCAAAAAAAAAAATAAAACAACACACCAACCATTTCTTATTTTATACCTATAGTCCATCACCTCCTTGAAGAGAGATGGGAGTCACACTTTACCACTGGTCCTCTAAAGTCATATCTGGTCATTGTATCAGAAGACTTTAGAATAAAGTAGGAAAATTTCAATATATTGATTAGTATTGCTGGCTTTTTTAAAAAAAATCTTTTTTTCTCTATTATGTTGTTTTGTTGTTCTTCCTGCTTGAAGAGGACCAAAATGTCATCACTATGTCAGGATCAAGGTACAGTGTGTCTGACTGTGGCTGATCAGACCAATACAAGCTCAGAAGGCTCCACCACAGGTCAGGTACAATTAGTCCATGTGAACCTTTGGAGTAGTTATCTCTAAACTGATACCTCTCAAGGTTTTTTTGAGCTAGTGTACACATCTCACATTTCTTTATCATAAGTACAATGGGAAAGATAGGTGATATAAAAACAAAAATATCTATTTGTAAAATAAACCTAATAGGTCAGATTTGAAATTGAAAACACTTTACTCTATTGTGGTCATTTTAGTTCTGCTCACTTAGTTCCCTGAATCAGCTCATACAAGTTTTCCTAAGTTTCTTGGACTTCAGATAAATTGATCTGGGGGCAATAACACTGCATTACATTCATATGCCCCAATCTGTTCAGCTACATTCCACAGGTACCCACTTCTCTTCCAGTTCCAAGGCACTCCAAAAAAAGTGCTGCTAGAAATATTGTTGTGTATCATGGGACCTTTCCTTCTGTCCTTTGACATCTTTGGGATAGATGCCTAATAGTGGTATTGCTGGGTCAAAGGTTATGTACAGTTTAGTAACTTTTTTTAGTATAATTTTAATTATCTTCCAGAACAGTCAGACCAATTCACAGCCCCAACAACAGTGGCCTTTCATTCTTCATTGAAAGCAGCAAGCATATTTTAACAGGCTGAACAATAGGCAAAATGTAAAAAGATGAAATTTAATAGGGACAAATCTGAAGGCCCAGACCTGGATTCAACAAGTCAAACACATGGGTATGGGATGGGAAGGCATGGCTAATCCACAGTTCATTTGAGAAAGAACAAGTGGTTTTGGTGAACTCCAAGCTCAAAGTGAATATACAAAAGATAGGCAGTCGAAAACGCTACTGGCAAAGATGAGGTAGGTGAAGAAGTGGGAGGGAAGAAAACATTCAGAACCACAATCTCAAAAGTTACTATTTCTTATCCTGTTAGAGTATTTTTCACATGGAAAGTGTGGATTTTTAGAAAGACTCCTAAGAAACCTTGTTTGCACAAATTTTCTGAATTGACAACAGAGAGGTTCCATGGACACCAGATTGGCCAGCCCTTCCTCAAGAAAAAATGTCTCGTAGTAATAGTCTATGTCCCCATGCAGGGTGCTTCTCATAGAAGAATTATCTTTTCCATCAGTTAAAAATGAGTGACATCCCTCTCCTCCAGGTCCACTCATTACATGGGCTCCGTCCCTTCTTGAAGCGAACTTCTTTTCACCAAATGGCAGACCTAGCCTTTAAGTAATGGCGAAGAGGAGGAGGGAATCAGCATCTTTTAAGTATGTGCCTGGCACTGTGCTAAGTGTTATTACAAATATTATCTCATTTGATCCTCACAACAGTCCTGTGAGGTGCTATTATTATCCCCATTTTACAGAAGTGGGGAAAGAAGGGGATGAACACTTATTAAATGTCAACCATGTGCCAAGGACCGTGCTTAAGCATTTTACAAATGTTATTTCAGTTGATGCTCACAACTCTGGGACATAGGTGCTATTATTATTTTACCTTTTTACAGTCGAGGAAACTAAGGAAGACAAAGGTTAAGTGGCTTTCTCAAGGTCACACAGCTAGTAAGTATCTGAGGCCAGATCTGAGCTCAAGTCTTCCTGCTTCTAGGCTCAACGCTCCGTCCTCCGCACCACATGCCTGCCCATTGGATGGAAAGAGTCTTGGGCGAGGGAGTAGAAGACTTGAGTTAGGGGTACAGATTCACGATGTGAGCTTAAGCAAGTTTATTAGCCTCACTGTCCTCAATGATAAGAGGACAGAATGCTCGCACTCAAAGGATTATGGTAGGGAGCAAATGAATCAGTCTATAAAGCGTTTTGTTAATATAAAGTGCTATTTATCTAACTGGATTATTTTGAGTATAGGTCACACTTTTATCCAAAATCTAGCTTATAAAAACTTAAGTGACTTCTATAATCTCCCTCTTAGATCCATTTATTTCTCATAACCACTGCTTATCAAAGACAGTGATAACATAAATAGATGAGACATAGAATCAGAAAGTTTCCTAAATCTAGAAGCTCAAAGGGATTTCATCTAAGACAAACCCTCTTACTTCAGAGAGAGGGCAACTTGACCAAGATAGAAAGGGGCAGAGCTAAGATTTGAACCCAGGTACTCTGACTCCTAATCCAGTGCTCCTTCTACTATACAATGAATTAAAAGAAATGTTAAGAAAAACTTTAATTATTTTTAATATGGTTTAACTGTGGAATTGTTTTTCAGATTTTATTTTTCCTTTCGAAGAGATCTGATTTCAGTGGTATGGTTTATATTTGGAGATCATTAATGCGTTATTATTAAGAGAAAGAAATGGCAAACCATTCCATTATCTTTGCCAAGAAAACCCCAAGTGCTGTCACGAAGAATCAGACATAACTGAAAACGACTGAGCAACAACAAATTATTGTTATTATTAATGTTAAGCTGAAATTCTCCACTCAATGTTTCAAGAGATGTAAAACTCAACTTCAAAAAAGTAGAAAGCCAGGCATTATGTTTAATAGACAGTAAAATATATCTGTTTACTATATATTACATCATATTATATTGTATTGGACTATGTTATATTACATTATATTGGACTGTGTTATATGGTATTTTATTACATTACATTGTGTTATATTATGTTACATTACATTACATTATGTTGTATTACACTATATTAACTTAAAAACAGCCAACCAATTAAACTCACTAAGCTCAAGACCTAGTCCCAGAGGTGTCACAGGATTTGAGGACAGGTAAGTGGGCTGTTTGACAATGGTATTGTGGAAGGTTAGCTCTAGCCAGTCACTTGAAAGCAGGTATAAGGTCCAAACCAGAGCTGTCTTCATACCATCCAATAAATGTGCAGCCATCCAGATCAAGGTGACTTGGTCTTGCTGTGGTCTTCAAGACTGGAAACGTCCTGTGACAAGTCTAGACTTACTAGAGTTGCTCCTTTCTATCAATGGATCCGTATCTGAAACCAAAGGTTTTGGTAAGAAGCAGGCTACCCTCCAATCACGGTATCAAACAGCTACTGGCCACTCCATACTCATTCTTTACCTGACAGCCCTCTTCCAAAATGAGTGAATAACAGATGCTTGACAGCACTGAGTTTAGAACCAACGGGAGTCTCCTTCCTTCCTGATGCTCTTATCTATAGAAAGGAAGCTCCTTCAAGGCAAGGACTGTTTAATTTTTAACTTTGTATCCTCACCATCACAGAGTAGAAAACAGATAGTGAATGCTTATTGATGAACTGAATGATCTACTTCCTCAAATGAAGAAATGACAGTAATATAAATGAGGAAAACGTGTACAGAGAAGATGAAAAGGGGGACAGATAGGTAGAAGTCACGAAATAAATAGTAATGTATCAAAATTACTTCATTTAAACCTAGTTGTGGGCCCCTCCTGACCCTGATAACTAATAGTGGTAGGGTTCTTTTACAGTATGCCTTTATCTCTGATACACTAAGCAATCCACCCAATGCTTAGTCAAGTGCTATACCCTTCAAAATCATCCAATAAATGTGACCATCTGATGAGAGATGCTATCCAAATTGTCACTTTAACAACTTCCAGTCTCTGGAAAGAAAGTGGGGAAACCCGGGCTGAATGGACAAGAGGGTACATCCTGTGGACTTTATTCTATTTCAATGTTCTGATTAGAACCTAGTTTCCCTCATCCTGATTTAAACCCAACAACTTTTTCAGAACAATGGCAAGACTGAAAATTAAAGCATTGAGTGATAGCAGCTTCTAACCATGATCTTAACAGATAGGAAAAAAAAGGAACAGAAGGTGATGCTTTGGTCTCTTTGACAGGGCTGATTTTTGAAAGAAGTTTTCATTCTACAGCCCTAAGCACCCGTTATTACTATTTTGGGTTAAAATTAATTTTGTTCTGAAAAAGGGAAAAAAAACTATTCTGATTTACATTGACTTCTACAGAGAGCAGTAACCACCTGGACGGTAACTTGCTGAAGGCACAGAAGTAACTTAAGAAAAAGAGTCCAAAACACAGGGTTATGTAATTCTTATTTCCCCTGCCAGTAGAACTCCCTTCAACTATTTCTTACAAAATATGTATTAAGTCTTATCAATTTCCAAATGGTAACCGGAAGCCTAACGGGAAAACTGTGACATATCACCATTCACCCTCTTTTCCCTGAGCCCTGGTCTTATTTTGTCTGTTTCTGTATATATAACCATGTTTGTTTCTCTTGATAGCACCTAAGGCTCTGGAAGGCAGGTATTTCTTCACCTTTGTGCTTCTAACCATAGTAAATAAATTAACATATATAAAGCTTCAAACCTTAAAGCACTGCAAAAATGCTAGCCATCGACGCTGTTGTTATAACACGTTTTGATTTATTGTATTATACTTGTAATTATTACTACAATGTTATTATTACCACTACAAATTACGAATTATTGGTGCCTGCCTGCTTCTTCCCCCTCCATCACCTTCCACTGACTACTACCTCCAACTAAGGTCACATCTAAGATCCAGTCTTGGAATTGGAAGGTACCTGGTACTTCCTCTTCCCAAATCCTAAATCTCACACCTCTCTGCTTTGTCTCTCCCTTATTTGCCCTGCACTATCTGGTAGAAGAAACAGGCTGTTTTCTTATCTAAAGGGCAGCTCCAAAATTTTTATTAGCAGAACGAGGGAAAACTGATCATAATTATGCATTTACTCTTGATTTTCTAGAAAGAAGACAATGTAGTGGAAAAGCAGAGGGCTAGGAGTCAGAATCAAGCCATGGTTGCTGTTGGCTTTGGGTCAATTCCTTTATCTTCTATGAAACTCAGCTTCCTTAACTACAAAATGAGAGAATTAGATTGGGAGATTGCTACGGTCACATCTAGCTTTAATTTTCTGTATTTCTGTGATCTTAGAGTTCAGAATAAAGAAAAGCACGATCCCTAACAAGAAGGTAGATCACAATGCTTAGAAGACTGTTAGAAAGTACAGCTCTCTTTTTTTTTCACTCATCCAGCCATCATGGTAAGAGCTTGGTTATCATCTCATCATCATGTGCTTTCAGAAGACATTCAGAATTAAGAGGTTTCTGGCCAAGAAATGGAAGTATAATCATCCCATTCCTGAACAAATTTGAATGAAAATGAAAATAATCATCCCATTCCTCAACTACTTTGAATGAAAAGGGAAAACGGGTCATAAGATCAGGTACAGCTCAAAGAGAGGACACTGGAGAAAAATCAAGCTGGGATTATGATGGCCAGGGGGAGAGACAAGATGATGGAGTAAAGGCAGAGACTCACTCACGCTCTCCCAAATGCCCCTCCAAACAACTTTACAATGATGCTTCAAAATGAATTCTGGAGCTGTAGAACAAACAAGCATGGGGTGAAACAATTTTCCAGCCCAAAACAACTTAGAAGGTTGGTAGGAAAGGTCTGTCTCACTGGGGTAAAAATGGGGTACAGTCTAGGTTAGGCCCAACCTGGCAAGCCAGCAGCAGGCCTTCTAGACAATTGAATTAGCAGCTGCTTCTGGAGCTCTCAGCCCACAGAGAGTTAAGAGAGTCAGACAACTGGTCAGCAGGCAACTACTAAGGACCCCTTGACTGGCACTGGCTGCAGCGCATTGTTGAACTGCCCATACAAAGTTCCAGGTCACAGTCTCAGGGCAGGGAAAAGAAACAGCACACTAGTGCTTATAGCCCCAGGGGAGGAGGGACCCTGATCATAATCCCAAAACAGAAAAGAGAACTTGTAGACTCTCACAGACCAGAGCACAGGCCAGGAGATCAGTGACCACATCTAACCTTAGATCATACCACTTTGGAAAAACTGAAAATTTACAGGTCCCCAGAACTACTTATGAAAGCAGCAGCACAAAAAATCTGAAGTTTAGGACAATATCCCCTCCACTCCAGGAGCAGAACCCAACTTTAACATAAAGTTAAAAACAAAGAACCTGGCCACAGAAGTTACTGTGGTGACGGGGAATAGTCAAATTACAGAGTTCCCAGGTCAAGAAGATAAAACTGCAAGCAGCCAGAAAGAGGCAATTCAAGTATCATGAAGCCACAGTCAGGATAACACAAGATTTAACAGCTTCTACAATAAAGGATTGGGGGCTTGGGAGATGATATTCCAGAGGGCAAAGGAGCTAGGATTATAACCAAGAATCACCTACCCAGCAAAACTGTGTTAATCCTTCAGGGAAAATGGACATTCAATAAAGTAGAGGACTTTCAAGAATTTCTGATGAAAAGACCACAGCTCAATAGAAAATTTGACTTTCAACTACAAGACTCAAGAGAAGCATAAAAAGGTGAACAGAAAAGTGAAATCACAAGGGATTAAATAAGGTTAAACTGTTTATATTCCTACGTGGGAAGATAATACTTGTAAGTGCTAAGAACTTTATCATTATTAGGGTAGTTTAGAACATGTATACATAAACAGACTGATGGTTGTGAGTTGACTGTGATGAGATAACATCTAAAAAAAATTAAAGGGTGAAGATGAAGGATGTACTAGAAGGGGAAAGGGAGGGATGGAATGGGTAAATCATCTCATGTAAAGGAGGCAAGAAAGAGCTTTTACAGTAGAGGGGAAAATGGGAGAGTGGTAGACAACACTTGAACTTTACTCTCACTGAAACTGGCTCAAAGAGGGTATAACATAAACACTCAGCTGGATGTGGAAAATCTATTTTGCCCTACAGGGAAGCAGGAGGGGAAGGAAAGAAAAGAAGAAGGGATGGTGACAGAAGGGAGGGCAGATTCGGGGAGGCAGTAGTCAGAAGCAAAACACCTTTGACAAGGGACAGGGGGAAAGGAGAAAAAAGGATAAACGGGGGAAATAGGATGGAGGTAAATATACAGTAATCATAATTGTAAAAAAAAATTACAGGAAGTTTCTCTGATAAAAACCTCATTTCTCAAATATATAGAGAACTGGGTCAAATTTGTAAGAATACAAGTCATTCCTCAACTGATAAAGATCAAGGGATATGAACAGGCAGTTTTCAGACAAAGTAATGAAAGCTATGTATAGTCATACGAAAAAAAAATCCTCTAAATCACCACTGATTAGAGAAATGCAAATTAAAACAACTCTGAGCTACTACCTCACACCTGTCAGATTGGCTAATATGACAGAAAAGGAAAATGACAAATATTGGAGGAGAAAGGAAAAAGTAGGACACTAATATACTATTAGTGGAGTTGTGAACTTGTCCAGCCTTTCTGGAAAATAATTCGGAACTATGCCCAAAGGGCTATAAAACTGTGCATACTCCTGGACCAAGCAATACCACTACTAGGTATGTATCCCAAAGAGATTAAAAAGGACCCCTGTGTACACAAATATTTATAGAAGCTCTTTATGTGGTGGCAAAGAATTGGAATTTGAGGGAATGTCCATCAATTGAGGAATGACTAAAATTCTCATATAGGATTCTGATGGAATATTACTGTGCCATAAGAAATAAAGAGAAGGATGCTTTCAGAAAAACCTGGGAAGACTTACATGAACTGATGCAAAGTGAAGTGAGCAGAACCAGGAGATAGAGTGTACACAGTAATAGCAATAGTGTACAATGATCAACTGTGACTGACGTAGCTATGCTCATCAATACAATGATCCAAGACAATTCTGAAGCAATGATGAAAAATGCTATCCGCCTCCAGAAAAGGAGCTGATGGAATCTGAAGGCAAATTAAAGCATATTTTTTTAAACTTTATTTTTCTTGGATTTTGTTTGGTCTGTTTTCTTTCACAACAAGACTAATATGGAAATATGTTTGGCATGACTGCACATATATAACCTATATCAAATTACTTGCAATGAGCGGGGAGGAAAGGGAGAGAAAGAATTTGGAACTCAAAAAATTTTTAAAGGAATGTTAAAAATTATTTTTACATGTAACTGGAAAAAAATTTTTATGTTTTTTAATGGCCAGCACTATGAAAGAAATTCTAGACCAAGTCCAAACTACCACTCCTACTATGCCATCCCTCTATCCATCATCTATCCATCACCCTTTTCATCACCCCACTGCCCCTAGTATAAAGTAAATATCACTTCTGTCTTCCCATTTTGGAAGCTGTCTGCTAAGGTGAAAATATTTTTTCAAAAATTGCTTTTGAATTTGTTCTTGCCCTTAAATGTTTTCACAAATTGCATTCATGTGTTTGGTAATATGCATGTTTATGAGGTATATTTGTTTTGTTTTGTGTTCTGAGGAGTTAGAAGAGAGCACCTACCTCACAGGGTTGCTGTGGGGATCTAAGATTTGCAAGCCTTCTCTGTAAGCCTCTAGTGCTGCTAATCAGGAGCTGTCTCAGCCAGATTATACACAGCTAACTGTGCCAATTTATCAAACTCACAGTCAAAAAAATAATGCTTATTCCATAACATAATCCATAACAATAAGCCCATCTTCATTCTTTTGTTGGGAGACTGTAATCAAATGTTGGAAATTTAAAAGTTTCGGTTATTTGTGGGTTCAGGAAAAACACAACCTTTGTAGGAACTAGACCTGCTCCAGATGAATGGCTTCACAATGTTTTGAAGATGCAATCCCCTTAATAAAAGGACTTCTACCAAAATAAAAAAAGTGCAACCAGCACTTGTTCATTCCTGAGCATCTGCCTTACATGAGATGCCATCTAGAATAAGACAGCTATCACACGGCCTCCCTTCTAGGCCAGGAGTTCTCCCCCTTTTTGTCTAATGAACCCCTCTGGCACAATCATAGAGCCTATAGACCCATTATCAAAATAACATTTTCAAAACATCAAATAAACCACATAAGCTTACAAAGGGAACAAATTAGATTGAAACACAATTATCAAAATATTCAAAAACAAAGACCCCTGGCTGAAGGGTTGGATAACACGGCTCTGAGGTCTTTTCCATTTCTAAGAACTTCAAACTCTAAGATTTTTAGTTCTCTATGATTCTGGAAAGAACCAACTTCCTGCTGAGGGTCCTCCAGAGGTAAATCTACGGGAAATGGTTCCCAAGCCCAGACCTTGCTGTTCTTCCTGTTTCCTGAGCAGGAATAAGATGTTTGTCCCCATCTCTGGAAGCAGGTGAGTCCCTATAAGGACACTATACATCAGGAGTTCTTGTCTTCAGGTCCATGAACTTTAAAAATGTTTGTTTTGATCAAACTTATTTCAACATACTGGGTTTCCTTTGTAATCCCATGTATTTTACTGCAAGCATTTAAAAACATTATTCCAAGAAGAAGCTCATAATTTCACCAGACTGCCAAAAGAATCCATGCCACAAAAACTTGTTAAGTGCCACTGTTGTCCAGGGAATTCAGAATTTTGTGGAAGGGTGAAACCAGGGCAGTAAAGGGAAGCAGGGGACAGTATGTATGCAACACAAGATCTCATAAAACTGGATGCTATAAAAAGGAATGAGTTCCCCTTTTCCCTGGGACCTTTCAAGTTGATGCCTGGTGAATATCTGTCAAGAATTATGGAAAAAAGATTTGTGCATTAACAGGGATACTGAATTCCATGACCGACTAGGCCAATGTTTACTGATCCTTTATTCAGCAAAAGGAGCACATGTATATAATACACATTAGTACGAGCTTGACAAGTGTTTGCTGAATGAATGAATATAAAGAAAAGAATAACAGAGGAAGCCAATATTGGCTGAACTTCAGAATTTCTAAACCTTAAGAGTCATCCTCACCCTTCCTGGCTCCTTGAACTCACAGACCGTCCCAGAGTTTATCTTTATATCCTACAGAGTACCTAGTACCCTGACTTACATTTAGGAGGGCCCAAAAAATGTGTCGAATGAATAACTGGCATTGAAGCAATGTGTCAAACTCAAATAAAATTAGGAGACAGAATAGGAAACGTTGGTGGCTGTTGGACACCTCTGCATTAGAACACTTAAGACAAATTGACCAAATCTTAATTATAGTTTCTGGACTTCAGAGTCAAAAGTGATGTTTATGATGAAGCTCCACATCCACAGTGACCATATTCTATAAAGCAAAAAATCAGACCTATAATCTAAGAAAAAGCATATTGTTTTGTTTTCGCGGGGGAAAGTCTTTGTTAAAAAATAATCTTTTTCTCTTGAAATTGAGTCCTACAGCCAAATGGTAACTGGGATAGGGCATCTGAAGGAGGTATGAGGCTTAGGGCCTCTCTCTACCACCGAAGAAGCATTAGGTAATTACTTACCAAGGCAAGAATCAAGGAACTCACTATCTTTTCGGAAAGGCTTTGGACCCCATCACAGATCAAGATCTTATGAAAAGGGCCTGGGACTGAAGGCAGAAGACTCGAATTTTTGTTAAAGATTTTCTACTAGCTAGCTAAATTTAGCCATCTAAGAAACTGAACTTTCTAATGAACTAAAGATTTACAAAAGAGGCTCAGGAATCAGATAAGCCACATGACGGTTCTATGCCTCAATCTCTTCATTTATAAAACAGAAATCAGATCTGGTCCACTTTCTTTACAGAATGAAAGAAAAAATTAATAATGAAATGAGTACATAGATTTTTAAATGCTCTCACAAGTAAGAGCCCTATCAGGAGGCCCAAAGCTGAATGAGATAGGCCCAAAAAACTTCACAATGCTGACAAGTTTTCTACACACTGAAAGTTCTCCATGGTAGGTAGGCATTCAGAAAACTGTGCCAACCCCACTTTACAGCTGTACTATTTTATGTCACTGTGGTCTTACAGATTCAGCCTCTATTTCTCATTCCTCTATTAAAAGTTTATTATATTTGTTCTTCCATCAGGGAATATTTCCTGAGATTCCACAACATTATGATTAAATGCTGATAGAAGGCGTTCCATTTGAGAATTTAATTCCAATGAATTATATTGACAAGAAAGGTCTTTACTACTTCAAATGGAAATATCCTTGGCTTTAGTTTTTAACCTATTATATGTGCCTTATTTTTTTAAGACAACAGTAATTTACAGAAATACCTTTTAAAAACATAATGGAGAGAGTGCATTGCTTCAATGCTTGTATAGGATAACAGAATCACAGATTTAGAACTGGAAAGGACCTCCAACCCCATCACTGTTAGTGACAGGGAATGAGGAAACTGGGTCTCCAAGAGAGGAGGGGACTTGCCCAAGGTCACACAGGTAATAAGTGACAGAGGCAGGATTTGAACTCAGGTTGTCTGACTAGAGAGCCAATGTTCTTCCTACTTTACCACTTCAATGAGTGTGTGATCTCTTCTGCTGGCACTCATCCCAATGAAGCAGGCTATAACCCATCCAGGCGTGTCTTTCCATCCTGTGTCTCAATTCTCATTCATGTTTTTCCATAAATAGTCCAATGAGGTTCTAATTAGTAGTCACACTAGGGTTTTTAATATGCCATCAATCCCATTCATTATCCCTCACTCTCAAGGCACAATTAGCCCTCCTCCCTGCTATACATAGCTTCAATGCATGTAAGAGATTAGATCAAGGACCTCTCCAGCACACATCTTTATATTGTCCCTTATTTCATCTGCACTTCTTTCTTCATTCTCCTCATTTTCTTCTCTTCTTCTTCTCTGTATCCTTCTTTTTTTTACCCCAAAATTGTCTTTCCCTATTTTACTCAAGATGATAGATGAACACAATAGGCAGTCCATCTGACTTCAAGTCAACTGGGCAACAGGAATTTTTGATCCACTTGGCTCTTCCTGAGCCGACTGTCAGGCTGATTTGCTCTGATCTGGGAGGGGCCTGTAGCATTCCAAAACTCAATACAAAAGCACAATGCCCACTGCAAAAAGAGACATGAGGAGAACTCCACTACTGTGAATCCTTCTTCCACTTAGGTCATGCTTGAGATGCCTTCTAAGATGCTGATGAACATTTTGAATAAACCAAAGTAATAAAATAAAAATAACCAAACTGGGCTCAGTGCCCAGAAAAATAATCAACAGACACTATAAAGTTAAAATGAAAATTTCAAAGAAAAAATTTTAATGAGATGCTGGAATATTCAAAGACATACACCAAGATGAATTTAAAGCCGGGGAGAGGTTAGAGGGAGAAGGGAAGGAGAGCCATAAGTCTTCGGACTTTCAGCTGAGCACAAACCATGTGCCACACAAAAGATTCAAGTTATGATCAGCAATGACTGTAAGGTCAAACAAGATGAATATCTCTATTCTCCAAACACAATTAGTGGAAAGTATGTAATTCCACTCCTATCAGGGTTGATCGCTAATCCCATCACTCTTTCTTTGTGTCTCCCAAACATGGAAAATATACCTCATTATGCCACTAAAAAGCCAAGTGAAGAACTGAGGAAATCACTTGAATAACCCAGCTTAATAATGCCCAGATGATTTATTTGTATTTGCTGCCTATATTTACTAAAAATAGTAGTTCAGCAACCCATTTCACTATAAACATGCAGAAGTCCTAAAAGATATTTATTTGAAATGGTTTTTATATTGAATTATCATAATTCAGCTGTTGAATTATGCTACACAATTTAATTTTAATGAGATCTTCAATAAAGATATAAGCATACTGGTAAAAGAAGTGGGAAGATGAGCAATCTAATGAATTCATTCAGTTTAGTCGAATAATCCAGAGATTGACAGTCTCCAGCTCTGATAATGGAGGTACCTATTTTTAATGATTCTGGTGCGGGATGTGCATGACTAGTCCACTGCCTGGGGCAGAAGGCTTTAGAGAACCATAGAAAAAACAAAAATTTGAAGGAACCTTAGAAATCATCCAACCTTGGTACAAAACATGAATTTTCCCTATTCCATCCTTGACAAATGGATGGTCATCTGGTCTCTCCTTGAACACCTTAAGTAATCGAAAACTCTCTACTTTGTGAAATCTATCTCCTCTTAGGACAGCTGTAATTGTTAGGAAGCCCTTCATATTGTGACTACATCTGCTTACCTGAAGTTTCCACCCTGTTGGTTCTGGTTATGCCCACAGGAAAAACAGAGAATAAAAACAATCCCTTTTCCACATGATGAGCCTTCAAATATTTCAAATAAACTATTATACTCCTAACCTATTCTTTTATGACATAGTCCTTAGATTCACATCTTTCTAGACAATGGAGACTCACTTAGAATCTACCATTGGTATCCAAATTATTACAAATTTCCCCCATCTGTGTCATTCACAAAAACAAAAGGTCAATGACAGATCCCTTTAGATCTATTCAACCTATTCTGAATCTAGATAGCTTGTGTGATAATTAACCTCACCTCACGTCTCCACATCAGTCTAGTAAGCCTGTCCAAAAAAGAAATGAGACCGAATGGTTCTAACTTATCCTTATGATACCCATGGTGATGCCTAGTGATCACTGATTCCCTTTCAAATTGTTCAAAAAACATCATCCTAATAAGCTATGCTAGAATTTTGCCCGGTATAAAGCAATAAAGCTCCCGTTCCATAGCTTAAAAAATCTATGCTCTTCTTCTTTGATGACCGAAATAAATAAAGGCCCAACTCTTTTCAGTCTTTAGCTTTTATCACTACACAGGAATATATTAATCTTTAATATCTTTTTTATCTGTATCCCTAAGGAATCTTACATAAGCATCTTTTCTTCTATCACATAATCACCGAATTTTCAAGGAAGAAGAGAGCTAAGCCAGTCCAACCATGAGTCAGTCACAAGGTATCGGCAAGTCTTTGCTTATTTTACTCAAAGTATCTGGTGAATCTCTAAGTCATTCTCAATGAATAAGTCCCAGTGGCATCAACTAACAATGTCCATAAGAATTGTCTGTCTGATATGATAGCATCTCAGTGAGTCACCCATTCATAGTTTATGCAAATGGGGTTTTCTCAAAGCTCCTTGTCCTTTTCACCCTTATCTTTATTCTGTATTAGATTTCTTGCCTGAATTATACAGACCATACCTCTATCACGCATGTTACTTGTCACCACTATCTTAAGAGAATAAAACAAAATAAAGCAACTACTCATTATATTTTTGTTTTTTGTCCCCTCATACTTTCTCTATGTTTAAAACTGCTGACTGTCATTCTCAAATACAAATCTGGATCTTTCCAAAGGCGGCAGTACCACCCAAATGCTAGGCACTACTGAGGATTAATAGGTACCTTTCCCCTTCTATCAAATCTTGCTGTTCAGCTGAGCATTCAAAACCTTTGAAATGCCTTCCTTGGGCCAATGATTTTTAAAATGTATTTATCGACATAAGTATTTAGAAGAGGGCCTCCAGTTAAAGAATATGATGTTTAATTATGTCAGAATTGGTGAGCGAAAACAGTAAAGGATTTGGAGCCAAGAGGGCTTGGTTTAAATCCTGCCTCTGCTACTTACTGTGTGAACTTGGGAATCCTATTTAACCTTCCCGGGTCTCAGTTCCCTCATTTTTAAAACGAGAGAGTGAACTAGATGATCTCTAAAGTCTCTTCCAACTCCAAATTCTATGTGTTCTCAAAACACTGTGGTGCTTTTAACTATAATTTAAAAAAAAAAAACTTTGCTTAAAATACTTTTTTTAACCGTTCTTTTTTTTGACCTGTGTTTTCTTTTGCAACATGGCTAATGTGGAAATGTTTTACATAACTGCACATGTATAACCTGTATCAAATTGCTTGCCCTCTCAAGAAGGAGGAAGGGGAAGAAGGAAGAAAATTTAGAACTCAAAATTTTTTTTAAAAAGTTTTAAACGTTTGTATACATGTAATTGAGAAAAAATAAAAATAAGTAACATATGTACTTTTAAAAAATCTTTGCTTAAAATAGAGGAAAACCCATTTTCTGCATTGTACCACTGCTTTAATTTAGCCCTTTTAACTCTAAACTTCTTTTTTTCTATCACTAACCACAGTTTGTCTTAACCACTCTCTACGCTCTGTAAGCCATCCTCCCTACCAGATTAATCTTCTTTATGCATAGATCTGGTTAGGTCACTATTCTGCTCAAAATCCTCTCTATGGCTATTGAGCAAAGTTGAAACTGCTCTACCAGAAATTCTAGGTCCTCCATGAAGTAGTACCATCATCTTTCTAGCCTTATCTCATATGTCTCCTTTACATTCTCAACTAAAGTGGTCTACTTTGTCTTCTTCCCACACCCAACGTGTCCAGTGCCTTTGCTACGTCTTATGCAGTCTTCTTTTTCATTTTATCACATATTGAATTTGCAGACATCCCAAGATGTGGTTGCTGTTTATCAGTCACTTTCAAAGAAGACCAATGATGTCATGAGGTTGATGTTTTAACTCATGGGTAAATTAGATTTAAGTGAGGCAGAGTTGCATAAAGTCATCAATCTCTCTCTCTCTGTCTCTCTCTCTGTCTCTCTCTCTGTCTCTCTCTCTCTCTCTCTCTCTCTCTTCCACAGTCGCTGAAGTCCAGTGGCGAGACAAAAGTCAGGCTAACTAGTGATAGCCTGGGATTCAGTCTATGACCTTAGCACCGTTGATACCTGACCAAGCTCTAAGTGCTCCACAGTGCTTGCTTCAGCCACCTTCACATCCAATGCAACAAACTGTTCTCATCCATCCATTTGGCAGAAGAAGTCTTTACATGTGCGGGGTAGACATGCCCCTAACTCACCAACAGGTCTGAAGCCTGTCAGTGACCCCAGTTGGGGCCGTCTGCTGAAACAGTTTTATCAGGGTGTGGCCACTGTGCATGCCACATGCTTCTTAGAGCCACAGGTGAAAGGTGGACACCAAAGGTCGATGAGCAGCAAGCCCTCACACCAGAGGCGCTAGTCCTCCTGGAATACCCCATTCACCCCAGGCATCCCATAAACCCTAACTCAAATGTCAACTTTCACAAAACCTTCTCTCATCCCCTCAGGTTGCACAAAGCCGTCTGGGGGAAGAGGGAGTATATCCTACACTTTCCCACAATAATTCTTTATTCACAGTATCCACTCCATCTGGAATGCTCTCCTCTTCAAGTTCCCCTATCTGTCTTTTAAAGGCCCAACTCAAATGCTACAATGTCCAGGAAGTGACTACAAAGTCACTGGCAGTTACCTCCAGAACTGAATCTCTTAGCATACGCTATTACCTTTATGCATTTATTATATGCTAATTTGTATTAAATTACCTATGAAAATAAATTATTTCCTCTACATAATTATAAACCACTTGAAAGCAGGGACAACTTATTTTGTATCTCTCCCAGTCTCTCAGCTTATTACTGACAGTACGCATAGTAAATCCAAATCAAGAGACATTTATTAAACACCTACTACATAGCAGTATGATACAGTAGAGAGAGGGCAAGCCTTGAGTGTTAAGAAGATCTCAGTTCAAATTCTGCCTCTGACACATACTAGCTACATGACTATGTTTCTCCTCAATAATATTTTTCCTTCACTTCCCATATGCAAGTCACCCTTACCAATGTGCTACAGCCTACTCAGGCATTTTCCCTATTTGGTTGGTTATAACTTTTGATTCCTTCCAGAGTGTGGTGTACAATGCCATGTAGCACTGCCATAAGAATAAGAGTCGAAAGATGAGCGTAGCCATATGCCTCCACTTAAAACAACTGCACAATTCCCCAAATGTTATCCAGTCTGATCTTTTCCTCCTACTTGTGTCTGGAAATAATGGTATTTTAAAAACCAAACAATATCCCGACTCTCCCACTGAAGTCACACAGGGTAAAAGAATGTGCCCTCAAGTTTTGTGAGGAGAATATTTCCCAGTAAATACTGCCATAATGAATGAAGTTGAATTCTCTCACTTTACAAAAATCCAGGAAAAGAACTAGAATGAGATTTTTTTTTAAACTGTGCTTCTGAGACTGTCTATACACAATAAAGTGGGGCACCAAAGTAATCATAGGGATTGCTGAAGCAAGAAAATCTATTATAAAAGAGAAAAAATTGGCCCAAATTATCCAAATTGGCTTTTTGTGTTAAGTGAAATTCACTAAATAAGTACTGAGCCCTCCATTTTATATTGAACTTATAGATGGTATCTTTAAGCTCACAAACAAAATAGAAAAAAAACATAGTAAGAAAATATGCATTTTGCGGGGTCTTTTACTATACCTGTTAGTTGCCACAAGGCCATTCCCCTCAAAACCAACTGGAGCCAGTGTGTTTCAGAAAAAGAACATAACTAGAAGAGCTGACAAGGGGATGGAAACAGTGAGTCATGATAGCCGGGGGGAGCTAAAACAGGCTCAAGTTAAAAAGGCTTTCTGAGTTGCAAAATTCACCAAATTATTTAATTCCCTGCTTTACTTGACCATGAAAATTGGGCCACTTTGTCAAATCAAAAAGTATCTATTAAGCACCCACTCTGTGCCAGCCACTGTGCTATGTGTTGGGGATACAAAGAAGGGCAAAAGGCAGTCCATGCTCTCAAGGAGCTCATGGTCTAATGGAGAAGACTACATGCAAACCACAATAAGATACATATATGATAAACTGAAAATAATCCAGGGCATAAGAACAATCCAATAAAAATGGCTAAATGCAAGTTCTATGCCCAATGTAGGGCTGAATGAATGGAATGAGTTAATGAATGAATGGAACGGCCAAAATGAAAACTTCTTTTTCTCCTTCAAAGGAAAGATTTTTTTTTTTGCTCTAATTATTTGTCATTCATTCAATAAGCATTTACTAAGCCCCACTGTATGTAAGTCACCCAGGTAACAACGAAACAGTATCCTTAATGAGTGTGCCTTCCATTGGAAGCAATGAATGCATTATATTCCCAAGTAAGAATAAATCAAGGTCCTGGGTGATAGAGGCAAAGGAGAGACCCAGATCAAATGCCTTCTCTAAGCATACTGGACTGGGGTGGGAGGGGAGAAGAGAATGCTTAGGATCACGTGGTTAGAGCTCCTACATTACTTTACAAATGAGTCCCAAAGAGCTCATGAACAATTTGCTCCAAGTCACATAGTTAATAAGCAACCAAGCTCAGATTCCAATGTAGGTCCTCTGACTCCAAGTCCCATGGGGATCAGAGAATTAACAAGAAATTATCCAGGTATTATAACTCCCTCAAATTTCTGCTTCATTTTATCTTCCCTTAATATGTTTTTGTTATGGATATAGTCCAAAGAAGCTTATTAAGTGCTGTTAGCCACAATTTATTTAAAAATTCCCAATCATCATTTGGAGATAAGCAAATAAAAGCTTTTAATTATATGGAAAATCCCTGTAATAGCTACTTCTCTCCAATGATAAATATTCTGACCTCCTTCTAGTCTCCTGGTACTTTGGTATGCCTCCAATCACAAATGCTGAGCAGAATGTGGGGAACAGAAGCAATATCATAGGGATAGGGTCTTGATCTAGAGAGCTCAGGCAATACCAGATGGGTCTGTGACTTGTGCAAATGCATTAGAAGATCACAGATTCAGAGATGAGACAGTCATTACAAGTAATCTACTCCAACACCTTCGTTTTACAGTTGAGGAAACTGAGGCGAAGGTGAAGTGGTTTGGCCAAGGTCATATAGCTAAGTGGCAGAGCTGGGATTTGACTTATCCTCAGACTAAATCAAGCACTCTTTCCAGTGCTTCCCACTTTCGATTAATACCCAGTTCTCCTACTTGAATATTGATAGCTACTGTAAAGAACAGAATAAAAAAAATAGAGAACATTTTAGTCTTTCTTGAAATCAATCACTTTTCCCCAAAATCTGAACCTCCTCCTAACTTCCCTATTCCTGGCAAACGTGTTGCCCTTTGCCCTGGACACACTCTTGGAATCTCTATGATTTTATCCTTCTCTCCCTTATGAACTATCACAACCATTAACTCTAAATCTTTTCAATTCTCTCTCTTCCACCTATCTTCTCCTTTCCAATCCCACTGCCCACACACTCGCTCAGATCCAAATTACCTTTCATCTGGACCACTGTGATAGCCTTCTAATCAACCTGCCCGCCCCCATTTCAATTCATCTAATACACCTGTCAGATTAATCTTCCTAATACCCACATCTGAACACAGTTCTTCAGAGTTCAAACATCTATAAATGAATCCTCAGTACCTGTCAATATACAAGACCTTCCACAATATGCTATAATTTATATCTCCCTATCTGGTACCACTGCCAACCTTCATGTACCCTATGCTTTTGTCAATTAATAACCAATTCTCAAACAAGTCCCATGCTTTCATCACTTCCATCTGTCTAAAACTGCTCCCTCCCAAATTCTGTCTATTGACATCCTTCAAGACGTTGCTGAAACACCATCTCCTCCACGAAGCCAATTCTGATCCCTCCAGCATAAGAGGCTAGCTCCCTCCTCCTGAGTTTCCTAACATGCTGAATCACCCTTACAGTTATTTTGTATTAGTTATTTACATGTATCATCTCCTTTCATCAATAAGCTTTTATAAAGCACCCACCATGCGCTAGGTACTATGCTAGAGGTCAAGGATACAATGAAAAAAAAATTAAACATCCTCTGCCCTCTAGGGGCCTACATTCTTTCTACGAGATTATAAACTGTATCTTAGCAGTGCTTTACATGTTGTAAGCGCTCAATGATTTTTTATTGACCTGAACATGAGCAATTAATTTAGTTTTTAAAGTCTTCCATCCAAAAGACTTACACAAACTGATGCAACGTGAAGTGAGAAGAACCAGGAGAACGCTGTACACAGTAACATCAATATTGTATGAGGAAGAATTGTAAATGACTTAGCTATTCTCAGCAATACAACGATCCAAGACAATGCCAAAGGACTCATAATGAAGCATACAATCCACCTCCAAAGAAAGGACTGATACTGTCTGAATACAGATTGAAGCATGCTATTTTCACTTTCACTTTTTTTTATTTGAGTTTTCTTGTACAAAATGACTAATATGGAAATGTTTTACGTGATTATGCATGTTTAAACTATATCAGATTGCTTATCATCTCAGGGAGGGAGGGACAGAATTTGGAAATCAAAACTTTTTTAAAAAATGTTTTTTAAAATTGTTTTGACATGTAATTGGGGAAAATAAAATATTTTAAAAGAGACTAACTGAAAATAGAAAAAAAAATATTTTATCCAAGAGAAAGGCTAATCAAAATTTCATTTTAGAATTGGTGGAGGGGAGGGAGAGGAAGGAATGCATGAAATTTTTTTAAATTTTTGTTAGTTTTAAGTTCTTTATCTACCAGAAGTCCTTAAGAACTAACATGTAGTGTTTATGTTGGAAAAATACAATTAAGTAAGCTCTGACACACCGAGCAGCTGGGAATTTCTCTGCTGAAGGATTGGTTTATTCTTCATTATTCTAGCTTCTGGCCTTGTTAAGATGATTCATCTAACTCTGCAAGAAAGACTACCTAAGCATTTTTTAGTTCTTGCAAAAATAGGCTATTTCAGCTATGGGTACATAAATCTTTACTTTCTAACAATTAAATTCAAGCAGATTGCCTTTTGCACAGTAGGCACTTAATAATGCTGCCTGAATCGAATCTGCTTGTCAAATAGGAAGAATGAAGGCTATTTTACAGGGTTATTTTGATCATGCTAGGATTTTATAGACAATTCACTGTCACAGTACAGACAAAAAGTTATTGTATAGACAATTCTCCGTCAAAACCTATCTGGCACCGTCTCTCATTTTTCAACCAATTCTTGTTCACGTCCTTCCATAAATTCTCCACACAGGAGGTTTTCTCTCTGGCGCCTTTAAGATCTAAGGTATATGAGTATGTCTCTTGAGCTATCCATGAGTTGTCTTTCCAACTCACCACGTAACTAGTCTACCACATTTTCTAGGCATATGTGCCTCAAAAATTCCCTTTATTTCATTAGCAAGTCCTCACTGGGAACTCACAATCATTTACAAAAACTTCATCTTATAATAATATACTTCATTCCACAATTCTACAGTAATGTCTATGTTGTTAATGATACACATTAAGTCAAATCCCTGTTTCCGTCTGAGTAGCCCCTCTCCTTATAGCTTAACAGCTTATTAATTGCACTTATTAACTGCTGTTACTCGTCTCTAGGTAAGTTAGTATACCAAAAGATAGGCTGCTAAATCATTATTTTGTCTGGATTTTTTTTAAATGCTGGGACAGGCTCAAAGAGAGAATAACATATATACATAATCAGTTGGGTGTAGAAATTTATCTATTCCCTACAGGAAAGGTAGAGGGGAAGGAGATAAGAGAAGGAGATGGGGGCTGATAGAAGGGAGGGCAGATTGGGGGAGGTGGTGGTCAGAAGCAAAACATTTTTGAGGAGGGACAAGGGGAAAGAAGAAAGAGAGAAGGACAAAAGGGGGCGGGAATAGGATGGAGGGAAATAAACATTAATCATAACTGTGAAAAAAATTTTATAGCAAGTTTCTCTGATAAAGGCCTCATTTCTCAAATATATAGAGAAGTGGGTCAAATTTGTAAGAATATAACTCATTCCCCAACTGATAAATAGTCAAAAGATGTGAACAGACAGTTTTCAGATGAAGAAATCAAAGTTATCCATAGTCATATTAAAAAAAACTCTCTAAATCATCATTGATTACAGAAATGCAAACTAAACCATCTCTAAGGTACCACTTCATTCCTATCAGATTGGCTAATATGAAGGAAAAGGTAAATGATAAATGTTTGAAGGGATGTAGGAAAATTGGGACACAAAGCACTGTTGGTGAAGCTGTGAACTGATCCAACCATTCTGGAGAACAATTTGAAACTATGTCCAAAAAAGCCATTAAACCATGCAATATCACTACTAGGTCTGTACCCCAAAGAGATTTTTTAAAAGGACCTATTTAAACAAAGATATAGATAGCGGTTGTTTTTGTGCTGGCAAAGAATTCAAAATTGAGGGGATGGCTGAACAGTTGTAGTTTATGATCATGTTGGAATTATTGTGCTGTAAGAAATGATGAGTAGGCTGATTTCAGAAAAACCTGGAAAGACTCACATGAACTGATGCAAAGTGAAGGGAGTAGAACCAGGAAAAGAGTGTACACAGTAATAGCAATATTGTATGATGATCAGCTATAAATGACTTAGCTATTCTCAGCAATATAATGATTCAAGACAATTCCAAAGGACATATGATGAAAAATGCTATCTACCTCCAGAGAAAGAACAGTTGGAGTCTGAATGTAAACAGAAACATACTTTTTGTTGAAACTTTATATTTCTTGGGGATGTTTTGAGGCGGGGGGGGGAGGTTTGTGTTTTCTTTCACAATATGACTAATATGGAAATGTTTTGCATGACTACATATGTAATATCAAGTTGTCTTCTCAATGTGGGTAGAGAATTTGGAACTCAATTTTTTTTTAAAAGAATGCTAAAATTGTTTTTACATGTAACTGGGGAAAATATTTTTTTTTGAAAAAACGCGGGGACAAAAAGCAAAGGCGATCATAACTTTTTGTATGCTAAATATCTCTCATGCAGAACAACAAAACCTAATCTTCTTCAATAAATAAGCCACCATGTTCTTAAGAGAAGGTAGAAATGTACTAGGGTTTAGTTGTAATGTATAAAATTCTGGCACATGGTATGGTTGATGGTTTTGTGGGAAGGTAGAAGAAGTAGTGAATTTGGAGCCTGAGGATCTAGGTTGAAATCCCAGCTCGGCTACTTACTAACCAGATGACCTTAGCCAAGTAATTTCACCTCCATGGGTCTCAATTTCCTCATCTGAAAAATAAAGAGGTTGGAGTAGATGACTTTATGAGGAATATTCCAAATCCAGATCCTATCTAACTGATGCTCAGTTATTATATGATTTGAATATAAAATTAGATTATATATAATATATATTAATTAGCTATAATTAATATATATTATATATTTTTGTTTATATATTTTATATTATTTTGTATATTTACATATTATATACAATATATTATATACAATAATTATACATTATATTTATATTATAATTAATTATGATTATAAATTAATTATAATAATTAAGATGCTAATTATATATGACATACATTATATGTATATATAATTGATTTGATCTGAAAATGAAATTAGAAATATGCATTGAGTGCTGAGATACTCTTCCTACCCTCAAGGAACTTAAAAGACAATTTTTATGCATAGCATTATGCCAGGCCCTTTGAAGATAGAAAGTATAAGACACTACCTTGAACCTCCAGGAATTTTCATCTTTCTCTCAAAACGTGTTCCCCCTTTCAATTTCCCTATGTCAGTGGCAATTATCTAGTCTTAATGGAAACCTTAGCGTTATCTCCTACTGTTCATATCCAGTCAGTCAGATTCCAAACGTAGCTCTCCAATGCCCTCATCTGCTCCCACTGCCTTCACCATCCCTTGGCCAAACCTCCTTAGCACTAATTACTCTAGGACTCCACATCTTCCCACCTCTAGCCTCTTCCCTCTCTAATCCATGTGTTAGCCTGCCTTCTACACAGATTTTTGTTGTTCAGTCATTTCAGTTGTGTCTGACTTTTTATGACCTCATTTGGGACTTTTTTGGCAAAGACGCTGGTGTGATTTGTCATTTCCTTCCCCAGCTCAGTCTCCTCTTAAAATCCTGCAGTGGTTCCTAATAAAGTTCAAGGTACCACACATGCCCTTCCATCCTTATCTCCCTCTACCTGCCCTCCAAAAAGTCTACACTTCAGACAAAATGGCCTCATTACCATCCCCAACAAAGAATTTTGTCCCTTTGTGCTTCAGCAACCCCTCACCCCCAAGCTCCATCTTTTGAAGCCCAATTTCAATGTCATCTCTCCCACAAACCACATCTGGTATCTCCAGGAGACGATTCTTCTTTGCCCCTTGGGCCTCACAACTATACTTTGGACCTCTCTCAGGTACTTAGGTCTTATTTTGTTTTAAAGTTATTGGTCTATGTGTTCTGACCCCCTATTTAACTGGAATCTTCATCAGGGTAAGGACTAATTCTTAATTACCCAAAATTGTGCATTATGTATTACAGTCACAAATTTTTTTGGTATTACTGACATGAAAGTACTTATAATCTTTTAGGGGGAGATAATCTATCAATTGGCTTCAATTCAATGACAGCTTACTATGGGTTAGGTATTGAAGGAAACTGAAAGGAACTAATGTGCCCCCTCCCACATGAGGTCCAACCTCTTCTCATTAGTTATTGGCATGTTCCCCATCTTGAAATTACTGTATGTGACTTTGTATATACTGTGCATTTACTTATTCCTGAACATGTGCTCTCCTAAACACAGCAGAATGTAAACCCCTGCAAGGCAGGCACTTTGGGGAGGGGTGTCTTTTTTTTAATTGAATTGAATTAGGGAAAGGGCAGAGGACCGGCATCCAAAGGATGCCTAATTAACAACTCTTTTTAGGTCCACGACTACGTACCCTGTAGCAAGAGTGGGCTTATATTCACTACAATATAACCCAAAGCATGAAAAATAGAACTCATCTTTCCATCCAAAACCACTCTTCTTCCAAACTTTCCTATTTCAGTCAAGGACATCATTACCCTTCCAAGCACCTAGGTTCACAAGCTCAGGGTCATCCTCACCACCTCATACAATCTCACCCCATACATGTACCTGATCTTTTGCCAAACCTGTAGATTCTGACCTACGCGACATGTCCTATATCTGTCCCCTCCTCTCCATTCACAGGGCCATCACTAGAGTTCAAGTATTGATCCTCCTGCCTCACGTCTCTCCCCTCCCCAATGCATCCTCCACACTTCTGCCAAAGCACCAGGTCACAGCTCTACTTCATGATAAACTCCAGGGGCGTCCTCTTACCCTTAAAATCAAATAAATGCTTCAATTTGGCATCCTGATGCCAACCTATCTTACCTTCCTAGCCTCATTATACATTACGCCCCTTCTCATACTCCACAATCCTGCCAAATTAGCCTCCTTGTTATTTTATACACATTCAATCTCTCATCTCTTGAGTTCTGTTATCTCCTATCCCTGGTATCAGACCTGAGTTCAAATTCGACCTCAGACACTTCCTGGTGTGACCCTGGGCAAGTCACTTAACCTCTGTTTGCCTTTATCCGCTGGAGAAGGAAATGACAAACCACTCCAGTATCTTTGCCAAGAAAACCCTACAGATAGTATGGTCCACAGAGTCATGAAGAGTTGGACACAACTGAACAATCCCTAGAATGTGCTCTCTCATCATCACCATCTCTTAGAATCTCTTCAAAATTCAGCTCAAAATACGTACCACCTCTCACATGAAGTCATTACTGATCCCACAATCTGCTAAGTTCTCTCCCAAAAAACTTAACTTTAATCTCCTTTGCATACACATGTTGCTTCTTCAGACAGACTGTAAGGGATAGGATGGAAGTGGAGGGAAGGAATAAGCATTTATGTAGTGCCTACCATGTGCTATGAACTTTTTATAAATATTATCTCATTATATCCTCATGACAACCCTTCAAAGTAGGCTCTATTATTATCCTCATTTTATAAAACTAAGGCAAACAGGGTTAAGGGACTTGCCCAGGGTCACACAGCTAGTAGGCATCCAAGGCTAAATTTGAACTGAGGTCTTTTTGACTCCAAACCCAGTGTTCTGTCTGCTGTGGCACCAGCTGCCTTCCTCTAAGCTCCCTCAGGGCAGAGATGACTTCATTTCTGTTAGCATTCCCAGTGCCTGGCACATACTAAGCAATGAATAAATAGTTGTTGATTAAAAAGTAGTTGTGAACTTTTGTTACGGCTTGCTCTTCAGGGTCTGGGGGTGTCCTTTACCCACTCAAACTACAAATATTTACTAAGTGCACATCATCCCACGGTGTGAAATAAAAAATTACTTCCATTGCAACTACCTATCATAATCAAACAACCGTTTAATATACGCAATGCCTTCCCTTTCTTCTCCCTCTCCTCCTGAAATCATATAAAAATATGGGCTTAATCATCCATGGAAATCTTCCCAGAATGAGATTATTTATAAACGGTTGCTGAGAAACTTTATCTCCCAAGAAGCTACCAAATCTAAATGTAAACTACTGTAAAATGAACTGTAATCCTGGAAACTGTAACATGTGAATATCAAATACAAATGGAAAGATGATGGTTTACACAGTCAAGGAAAAGGGGTGTGTGGGGAATTGGAGAGCAAAAGAGTTTTTTCAGTGTTCCTACAAATCTGTTCAGGAGTAGGGGAGCTCTGATTTCTAATGACTAAACCAGTAGCCTAGGGGGAAAAATTCCTACAGTGAAGAAGGATGCTACTCTATGGTACATTAGCTTTATGTCAATAACCTTGCAGCAATCTCTAAATTGTTTTTTTCCCCCTGATTATATGATCATGAAGCAACTTTCTGATTCGTTTTGCTGTTTAGATCTATCCCCACCCCTCGAAAAAGATGGGGTAACATTTACAAATGATGGCCACAATATCTTATCCTATAAAGGCATTCTGGTTAGCATAAATCCATTTTCTAGAACTTTATCATGATCCATATTAAGTTGATAAAATAAAGTTTCTGTATCTGAAAATTAGAGGACATGAGAATGGAGATTGTAGTGGAATCCCTGGATTCAATTTAAAACAGCTTGTTGGCATCTACCATCTTCAGTTAAAACACTGGTGCCCAGAATTCAGGACTGGTTCTTTATGAAAGTGAATTGCAGGCTCTTCGCAATCTTTACCTCACCTTATGCTCCCAATAAGGGCAGCTAAGTGGTACAGTGGATACAGCCCCATGCCTTAAGTCAGGAAGATTCACCTTCCTGAGTTCAAATCCGGCCTCAGTCACTTTCTAGCTGTGTGACCCTGGGCACGCCACTTAACCCTGTTTAACTCAGTTTCCTCATCTGTCAAATGAGCTGGAGAAGGAAATGGCAAACCACTCCAGTATCTTTGCCAAGAAAACCCCAAATGGGGTCAATGAAGTGTCAGATACAACTGAAAAACAACTGAACCAACAACAAATGCAGGGTTGAACTAGATGGTCTTTATGGCCCCTTCTGCTCTGAAACTCCATAATGCAATCCTGTTCAATTCACTAAAGTTGCATCAAGTTTTCACTACTTGCAAAGCACTACAGGATGCTAAACCACAGACTGCTCTCAAGCTTAAATCTAAATCATGGAGAAAGATGAATGTGGTGGGTATATGAGACCTATAGCTCTTTACCAACAATGATTATGTCATCATGAATGTGCGTGAGTTAGAAAAGGTGGGTTGGTCATGTTGTGAGAAAGAAACAAGACAAAAACAAATACCTAAACCCAACAAGAAGCAAGAGACTTCCAAATTTTGGCCAATGATTCACTTATTTTAGTGTGGCGCTTCTAGATCTAAATATGGCACAAAGTGGGAGGAGGCAATGTCAGCAGTCTGCCACAGCTTAAAACTGCACTAAGACTTTTGAGACACCCTGTATAGGAAATGAAATAATATGTAAAGCACTTTGTAAACCTTAAAGGACTACACAAATGTTAGTTATCATTATTATACTAAGATGTGGTCTAGAAATTTGAATATTTGAAATCTGAATTTCCTTAATTACTTCTTCTCTTTCCAATCAACCTTTCTCTTCTGGAGCTCCTGTGACCCTTACTTTATCATTTCTAGGAATATCTTCGGGGCTCCTTTTAGCAGCATCTTGTGTCGTCCTATGTATCAATCAACATTTATTAAGTGCCCACTATGTGAGGCACTGTTCTAAAAGTTGGGGATACAAAAGAAGTAAAAAACCAAAACAGTCCCAGCCCTCAAGGAGCTTACAATCTAACGAGGAACTTAAAATGTAATAGGCAGACATCCTCTTGTTTAACAAGTCTCCTTCTGAATACAATGTTTGGAATACAGCAGCCTTCTCTGTGGTTCTTGTGGGCCAACATAAGTCAACCTCAGTATCCCTGGTCAAGGAGTCCCTAAGCACCTTAGCTTCTCAGATCTCCACCTCTTTCCTAATGGATTAATCACACCATTGTTCCTTGGAACCAAAAAACATTGCTTCCACCTGTTAGGGTCTAGCTACACCTTTTCAGGGGAAGCTTTTAGCCTATTTCAGATAGAAGCCTTCAGCAGCAATTCCCCTTCATTTTCTGGGTCACATCCTTCGAATCTTCCAGTCTCCTGATGCAGATTAGGATTCACCCCTGCCTCTTCTGAGTCTCTCTCTCTGAAGCACTTTAACCCTTCCCTCCCCTTTCCTCCAATCTTTCAAAGAATTCTTTTTTCTCCCTGACATCCTGAAGTATAGAGGGGTATTTTCCCAGCTTTTTCATTTTCTCCTCTGGTTGAAGGCAAACTTTCACTCTATACATATATAGCTATTACTTTTCCACTGGAAAACAAAACAACACTGCCATCTCTTCGGGTTATTGCAAAATTCTCTTTGCCTTCCACACCTGCTAGAATAGAAGGACAAGCTTCCCACCCATTGTCATTTTGTGTCTAACTGTGTGGCAAACTGCCATGGCCCACTGCCTCTCTGCAATGCATCCCTATTGAGGAGAGAGAGGGCTCACTTGAAGGAGGCTTCACAGTAGGCCTGTTGGACTGTCTCAATATTACGGATGCATAGTGCCTTGCACAGGGAGTGTGGGTTTAAGCCATCAATACAAACAGAATCTGTTCTCAGCTGTACTTTTCCTGAGATTCGCCAGCAGAAATCCAATTATCAGTCACATGGCATCTTTTTTCTATTTCTCTTGCCCATCAAACTTCATTCTGTGCCATATTCAGATTTATATGTAATAAACTAAAATAAGTGAATTAGGGACCAAAACTAGGAAGTCTATTGTTTCTTGATAGGCTTGGGTTTCTGTTTTTGTTTTGTTTGGGGTTTCTGGTTTTATATTTCTGTAATGTACTTTGTTCACACCTCAGTTTAAAGTTAAAAAAAAAAAAGAGGTTAAGCTCCAGCTGACAGTTGATTTAAAAAAAAAAAACTCAACTGCCTCAGAGAAAAAAAATCCCCTGAGGGACCAAGGTAAAACCGACAAACTTCACTATTAAGGTTAAAAAAAAAAAAGCCCTCAGTGTAGAGAGAGGGGAAAGCTTCCCTTCAGGCTGAATTAAAGAAAAAACAGACTGTGGGAGAAAAGGACATTAATTTTTCTCCTCTTTCCCACTCAAGAAAAAGCTCTCAGCAAAGTCTCTCCTACCAAAAGAGGGCAAACCCAGATTTAAATGAGAATTAAATTAAAAGTTTCTCCTTCCTCTCTCTCCCCATCCAAAGGAAAGGACTTCATTCAACTAAAAACAAACAAACAAACAAAAAAAACATATCCATAGTCGTCAAGACAAAAGCCTAAAGAATACAAGGTATAGGAAAAGGTCCTCAAACTGATTTTGATTCCCCAGTATGGGAGACTTAGATTTCAACTCCAGAGGTTCATCAACAAAAATGAACATTAAAAAAGAAGGAAGAAAGGACTTTTGTGATGCCAGAGATGAAAGCACAAACAAATCTAGAAGAGGATAACTCAAAAAAATTTATAATCAAAAATAATTAGAATTCTCTGAAGAAATGATGGAAAAATAAAAGAAACGATACAAAAGAAATGAAAGCTACAGAGGATAGAGTGCAGAAAAAGATCAACAGTTTAACAGAAAAGGAAAAAGACCTTACCAAATAACAAATTCTCTAAAAATCAGACTGGACCAAATGAAAATTAATAGTTCCAGGATGCAACAAGAATTCTTAAAGCAAAGTCAAAGGAATGAGAAAATAAAAGAAAAACAACTGAACTGAAAAACAGATCAAAGAGATATAAAAATCACAGGATTACCTGAAGTCATGAGGAAAAAAAAAAAGCTGGCTATCATATTAAAGAAAATTGCCCAGACATAATTGTACTGTTAATGTATTTCTGCTCAATTTAAACATCTTCCCATCCTTTAATAGGCCCATGTGACCTACTTAAGTCACATGGAAGCCTAAGTCACATGAAGCCTATGGGGGGGAGAAGCTTGTTCAAAGTGTAGGACAGGAAGGGTAGAAGAGGAAGGGTGGAACAGAACAAAGGAAGTTGATGAGAGTAGTTGGAGCAGAGGGAGAGAAAGGAAGCAGGCGGCTAGCTGTGAGTGTTTGTGGGAAGGCCCAAGCAGGGGGAATGCTTTGGGATGGTGGAGCCTCCTGCATTGTTATTGTGTACGGACTTCTTTGTTGCTGTGATGGATTTGGCTTTCTGGTGTTGGGATGTGGCTTTCTGGTATTCGAATAAATGTTTTGGTTCTGTCTTCCATATAGGAGGTCTGTTATATTTTGCAATTCAGAACTAAGCCAGCATATTCATAGTCACTGTCAGTGCTGTGAATATCACATTAGCGATACAATATCAGAACAAGGAAATGTGAAAATAGAAAGAACCTACCAAATACCTCCTAAAAGACACCCCAAAATAAAAACTCACAGGAATGTCACTGTCAAAATCCAGAACTCAGAATGAAAAAAAAAATACCATAAGCATCCAGAAAGAAAGAAATCAAATATCAAGGAACTACAATCAGGATCACATGAGATTTACCAGCTATCATTTTAAAGGAGCAGAGAACATGGAATGAGATATTCCAAAAGACAAAGAACTAAAACTAAAAATAACTTACTCAGCAACAGAGAATAATCCTAAGAGAAAAATGAACCTTCAACGAAACAGAAGATTTTCAAATGTTCCTGATAGAAAAAAAAAGACTGTGTAAAAAGAAAGTTCAAAATATAAATATAGAAGTGAAGAAAAAAATAAAAATGCATCTATGAGTAAACAATATGAAGAGATTTTATAAGGATGAATTGTAAAAGGGTTAATGTCACAAGTGGTTATTGAAACAGACATTGAGACAGAAGTCCTATAGTTCTGTTATATTTTGAAGATATAAGAAAAAAAGAAAAGGGCCTGGGAAGGAAGGATACATTAAAAGAAAATGGGAGACTTTGTTAAGACACATAATTGGGTTGTGCAAGCAGAACTACAAGCACACAAGGAAGGAATATAAACAATTTGGTGTAGAAATACAGTAAAATTCAACGGAGATACTGATAAGAACAGGAAGTGGGGAAAGAAAGATGTGACAGAGAGGGTAGATTCAGGAAAGGATTAGTCATAAGTAAAATAAACCTTACGCTTGGAGAGGGAATAGTGAAGAGAAAGTTTAAAGGGGAAAAAAAGAAAGGATAATAATGAACCAAAAAGGGAGAAAATAGTATAGAGTAAAAAAAAATTAAGAGAATGGAGACACATAAACTATTAACTATCATAACTGTGAATGTGATTAATTCACCCACAAAACAGAAGAGGTTAGCAAAATGCATTAAAAAGCAAAATCCAATAATGTGTTCTTTGTAAGAAACACACAACATAAAGACTTACACAAGATTAAAATAAAGGGTTGGAGCAAAAGCTATTATGCCTCAGCTAAAAACAAAAGAAAAAAGCAGAGGTGGCAATGATAATTTCAGACAAAGCAATGACAAAAACAGACATAATTAAAAGAGATAAAAAGGAAAATTACATTTTGCTAAAATGAAAGCCGGAGAATGAAGTTATTTCAACACTTAACTTATATGTACCCTGTAATGTAGCTTCTAAATATTTAAAAGAAAAACTAGGGAAACAGACAAACTATAGTGATAGGAGGCCTCAATTTATCCCATTAGCCCTACATAAATCTAACACATACACACATGAGCTTGCGCACGCGTGAGTACACACACATACACACACACACACACTAAATGAGAGAAGTTAAGGACCTGAATAGACTTCTAGAAAAATTAGATATGATAAAGCGCTGGTGATTGTTGAATGGAAATAGAAAGAAATGTACATATTTCTCAGCTGTACATGTTTTACAAATTCAATCATGCTTGAGAACATAAACTCACACAAACAAATACAGAAAGCAGAAAATTATATTAAAGTTGGCCACTAAAAAGATTAAAAAGCAACTGGAGACTAAATAATTTACCTTAAATAATTATTGGTTAAAAGAACAAATCATAGAAATGATAATTTCATTAAAGATTATGACTGCAATTAGAAAATATTCCAAAGTTTGGGGGATACAATCAAAGCAGTCCTTATGGGAAAATGAATATTCCTAAACACATTCATTAACAAGACAGAGGAAGATCAGATTGATAAATTGAGAATGTAAATAAAAATACTATAAAAACATCAAATTTAAAAAAAACAGCTAAACATCAAGATAGAAATCTTTAAAATCAAATAAGAAATTAACAAGCAAAATTTAAAAAGAAAAAAATATTAAAAATTAAAGTAGAGGGCAGCTAGGTGGTACAGTGAATAGAGCATCAACCATGGAGTCAGGAGGACCTGAGTTCAAATGTGACCTCAGACACTTGACACACTTACTAGCTATGTGACCTTGGGCAAGTCACTTAACTGCCCTGCCTTCTCCCCTCCAAAGAAAGCAAAAAAAATTAGTGAGGGGGTGAGGTGTTAAGGGGAAAAATAGAAGAGATAAACCATCAGTTTTTTGGTTTAAAATAAGAGGAAAACCAAATTACTAGTATCAAAAATGAAAAAGGAGTTTACAAATTAATAAGAAATAAGGCATATTCAATATAATTCAAAAATAATTCAAAATACTAAAACTATTTTGCCCAATTATATGCCAACAAAAAAAGCTACATGAAGTAAATGAATATTTTAAAAAATATAAAATACCCAAATTAAAATAACAAGAAAGAAAGAAGTTAACCTGATTCCAGAGAAAGAAATTGAAGAAACCATTAAGGAACTTTCAAAAAAAAATTACAACACCAAACGGATTCACAAGTGAATTTGATAAAATATTAAAAAAAATAATTGTGATATTACATATATAAAACCATACACACACAAAAATCCCAACAAATTCCCACTAGGATACAAATATGATCTTGACACATAAACCAGGGAGAATCCAAACAGAAAAAGAAAAGTATATCTCTAATGAACGTAGATGAAAACATTTTAAGGATTACTATTAGCTAAGAAGCTAAAACAACACATAGCAAGGATTATGCACTATGACTAGATTAGGATTATATGAGGAATTCAAGGTTGGATTTAATATTAGAAAAACTATAAACTCAATAAACCATATTAATCACAAAATGAAAAAAGAGCTCATTTTCAAAATGTGCATAAAACGCTTCCGACAAAATATAACACCCACTTCTGTTCAACATGATTAGAAAACACAGGAATAAATGGATCTTTCCTTAAAATGATAAATAGTATATATTTCAAACTAAGAGTTACCATTGTTTGTAATGGAGATAAACAAGAATCCTTTCCAATCAATTCAACTGTGAAACGAGAAAGTCCATCTCTCTTCCATTTGACATAATACTAGAAATTCTGGCTATAGAAATAAGAAAAAGAAACTGAGGGAATGACAATAGGTTAAGAAAAAACATAACTGTCCCTTTCTGCAGATGATAAGATGGTATTCTTAAAGAATGTCATATAAATTAAACTACCACAAAATTACTTTATAAAGATCTAGAAAAAAATAATACTGAAACTGATATGGAGGTTAGAAAAGGTCAAGAATCTCAAGAGTGATAATAAAAAGAAATGGAAACAAAGGGGTCCTTAAAGTGCCAGACCTCAAACTACACTAAAAAGCAGTAATTTTTTTTAAAATTTGGTTAAAAAATAAACAGATCCATAAGTGGAACAGATTAGATATGTACACAACATAAAGAAGCAAATATATCTTACACCCTAGTTTTCAATAAACACAAGGACTTCAGCTACTGGGATAAGGATTCGGTTGACAAAATGTACTGAGAAAATTAGACAGCAATATGGAAGAAATTAGATTTACACCAACGCTTCATACCTTATAGCTCCAAATAGGTATCTGACCTAAATGTAAAAGGCCATATCAAAATCAAATTTGAGAAATACATAAAAAGTTACCCATTTGATCTGTAGGCAGGAAAAAATGTTTTGAAAGCAAACAAGGAAAAGAGAATCACAAAAGATAAAATGGATAATTTTATGAATGAAGGTTTTGTCCAAACAAATCTAATAAAGTGAAGATTAAAAGGGAAATGACTAACTGGGGGGGAGAATTTTGCAGCAATTTTCTCTGATAAAGGTATCATTTCTATGATATAGATAAAGATACAGACAGATAAAGAGAGATAAAGATATAGATATAGACAGATAAAAAGAGATACAATACTCTGTGTGTGGGTATGCGTACACACATTACACATGAAACTGAATATGTATCCATGGAACTGTTCAAATTCATAAGAAAAAGAGCCATTGCCCAATTGATAAACTGTCTGTGGAGATGTACAGGCAGCTGTCACTAAAAAAAAAAAAACCAGGCAATTAATGCTCTAAATCACTACTAATTAGAGATTTACAATTTAAAACAATTCTAAGATTTTGCCTCACAACCATCAGGGTGGTGAAGATGACAAGAAAGAAAAATGGTACATTTTGGATGGGGACTATTGGAAAAGAGTTACTTTGTTGGTGGATCTGTGAATGGGCACAATCATTCAGGAAAGCAGGGTAGAATTATACTCAAAAAGTAATTCAATAGCGGGTACTCTTCAACCCAGTTAATATATCACTGCCAAGCCCATAGCCAAAAAAAGATCAAGGAAAGAGAAAAGGGTCTTTTATGCACAAAAATATTTATAACAGCTCTTTTTGTGGCAGCAAAAAACACCTGGAAACTGAGGGGATGACTATCAGCTGAGGACTGGCTAAATACGTTGAAACAAAGAAATAGGTGATTCCAGACATAGCAAGATTTATATGAACTGATACAGAGTGAAGGAAGCACCACCAGGAGAACAATTCCTGCTATACCTTAAAAATGAACCATTTTGAGGACTTATATAAATTGATGAAGAATGAAATGAGCAGAACCAGAACAATTTATACGAAACAACACTTTAAAAGACAAACTTAGAAAGCTGTAAGAACTATGATCAATAGAATGGCAATTCATGATTCTAGAGGACTGATGATAGAACATTTAACCACAACAGAGAGATGATGGATTTACGGTTCTTTTTATATATATATATATATATATACATGTGTGTGTATACATATACATATATACATATATACACACACATACATGTATATATATGCATATATGTGTATATATGTGTGTGTATATACACATACATATATACACATACATACACACGCATACATATACATATACACATATACATGTGTGTGCATATGTATGTGTACATATGTACGTGTATATGCACATATACATATATGTATCTGTGTATGTGTGTGTGTGTGTACACACACACAAACACAAACAGTCATTGAGAGAATGTTTTGATTGAATATTTATTACCAAAAAAATTTTCCTTTCTTTTTAAAAGTGCACAATGGAAGGAAGAATAAATGGATTTGTTCATTTTTTTAAAATAGAGAAATGGGCAGGGGATAGGTGTGCTACAGACGGGTGTTTCATGCACTTTCAGATGCGGTCACTGCATTACTAAATTTACTTAGCTGTTTAACTTTGTTATAAGACCTCTCACAAAATGGAAGTAATCTGTAAATGTTTATAATGTAAAAACAAAACAAATTAATTTTAAAAAAGTTAAACCTCAGCAACACTACAGAACATTGAAAGTTGGAACTGAAAGGAAACTTAAGAGCATGGTATGTCAGAGTCAGGAGCCTTGGAACAAAGCAGAATGACAGAATTTAAAGGGGCTTCAGAATGTAGAATGTCAGAGATTGAGTGAAGAGACTTCTAGAAACTTAGTTGCAACAGACCTGATATATAGAGTGTTAGAGCTCAGAAGATCTGAGACAAGCTCAGAGATACCAGAGAACATAAGATTTTAGTCAGAAGGGAACTTATGATATGATGATGACAATGATGATGATGATAGCTAGAATTTATTAAGATTAACATTTGCGCATTAAGATTCACAAGGCACTTCACAAATATCTCATCTTATACTACCAAAAAACTCTCAGGGGTAGGCGCTATCATTATCTCCAGTTGATAGATGAGAAAACTGAAATACACAAAGGTTTAGTGACTTGTCTTAAGTCACACAGCTATTAAGTGTTAGGATTTGAAGAGCATTTAGAACAATAAATACTCAAATAGAGAATGTAGATGTTAGAGCTACAGAGGACTTTAGAAATTACCTTATCTACCTGCTCATTAAAAACAAAAATCTAAAAGAAAAAAGACATTTGATCTCCACATCTTTTCTCTGGATCTAAATTCAGGTGTGAACTTAAGAACACAGATGACAAATCTCTCTTCTATCTTTATACGTGGTCTGTCACAGCTTCAGTATTTAGAAATGGAAGGGACCTTAGTCAATGAAAGACTTAGGCACCAAAATGTGCCATGTAAAGTTGTCACCTCTAACCTAGCTCCCAACTTGGTCCAAGTCATAATAAATATCACCACGTTCCTAACTTACAAAAGCTTATGGATAATCTCTTGGTCAGGAGAATCATTATCACTACATAAAAGCATCCTGTCCAAAGGGTCTTGGGAGCAAGGCTATTCCAAATCAGCTAGTCATTCTCTATTTCATAGTAACAAGGTTATTTAAAAATAAAAAGCATAATTTACTTAAGAACAAGAATAAAATGTCTCGTTGCTAAAAATAATTAGGATGATTTTCAGGGATTCATTGATATACAGGTAAAAGATGTTTCACCACTGGCCTCCTCCACCAGAGACCTCTCTTAATATGGTTCATCCTAGTGTGGAGGGGGCCATCTCTTGTCACCCTGATCTAAATCTTGCCACTAGATCCAGGTGGTTCTGGAGAAGAAAGTGAGGCTGGTGACTGTGCACAGCCCTCCCTCACTTAAAATCCAATTCACTTGCAAGTCATGACATCTTCCTGATGTCATGGTCCTCTTCTAGAAGGAAGGACAAACAGCAACCTGTGAGGAGGAGTAGCTGCCCTACTGGGAACCCAATTGGCCAGTTCCAGTTGGGCAATGAAGCTCACTCCTTCCTTCCTTTCTTTTTTTCTGTCTCTTCCTTTCTTCTTTCCTTCCTTTGATCCTTCTTTCCTTCCTTCCTTCCCACTAGATTTCTTTTTTATTAACCATGCCTTAAACCCAAATCGCTCTGGCTCCCAATGACTATCCAATAATAGGTCCCAGCTCAAGCCTCACTTGGTCCTAGTTCAGATTCTGATGGCTCAGAGTGAGTGTAAATAGCAATTGTTTCTATTTTGGCCAGAAATCCTGAGGGTCTTCCCCTCTCAGATTGATTTTTTTTTTTGACTAGGTAAAAAAAGCCATTCTTTGCCTCATTTTTACCTATTTTATCTGATTTTGCATCAGATAAACTGAGACCTGGGAAAGACCTTAGCTTAAAAGGCAGAGGCCTCCCAGTGCAACCAGAGCCATCTTCAGTGGTCCTGATCTGTATCTTGCCACTGGGGCCAGATAGCTCTGGAGGAGAGAATGAGGCTGGTGACTTTGCACAGTCCTCCCTCACTTAAATCCAATTCACTTGCAAGTCATGACATCTCCTTCCTGATGTCATGGTCCTCTTCAAGAAAGAAGGACAAATAATAACACTTCAAATTAGCTAGTCATTTTCTACTTCATAGTAACGACAATTCTCATTTAGTCATTTTTGTAGTACCTTAAGGTCTCCAAAGACTTTCCTCATGACTGCTTATGTTCTGAAATATTCTGATTTTATCAGTGAAAAGATCAAGATCACCAGTTCTCACCTTGTAAGATACTTGGGGAACCCTTTTCCCATTGGAAGTTTCTCTTGGAACCTATATTTTGTGGAAGTGATTGGGTCAGGGCTATAATACCATCCATATCCAAGGTAGCTTCCTTTTCAGCCCCTCTTACATGATGGCTTTTTCCATTACAACGCACTGTCTTTCATTTTTATTGTACTCGTATCCTCAGCATTAAGCACAGTGCTTGGCACACAGCAAACATTTAATAAATACTTACTGACTTAACTGGACCACTGACCTAAAGCCTATCAGTCTTTCTACTAAACCAAGCTGCTTTAATAATTTTCCCTTGAGTAAATGTGCCTACTTGCTAGCTTATCTCTACATCCCCAGCATTAAGGAGACATCATTTAACTTATCCACCTGGACTGTGGATATCTTTATTTTCTCAATCTGTCCCCAACCACATTCCCTCTTCCAGGTGTCAGAAAACCTTTCTTCTTTGTTAGCTTTTCTCCCTCTCTCCATAAATCCATTTTAAGCAGGGGAAAAAGCATCTCAAAATTGCAAAGCATTTGACAAAACGCAATGTTGTGCATATGTACAATTACTGTATATCTGTTTAAGTGCTTGGTCCTTTGGGCCATATTCTAGAGTGTGTCTGGTCCGATCAAATGTTTATCTTGAATTGCAAACTATGAGCTCAGGAAAACAATAGCCTGCAGACTCAAAGAATAGAAATATCATATTCCCAAAGTGTGGTCCAAGGGATACCCTACTAGACCCTTTCAGAGGGCCTATGAGGTCAGGACTATTTTAATTTCTACAGCATTTTAAGGCTCACAAAGCATTTTACCTCATTTGAGCCTCACACTATCCCTCTGAGTATTATCCTTATTATCCTCACCATTATTATTATTTTTTATTATCCTCATTTTATGGATGAGAAAACTGAAACTGACACAGGTTAAGTGACTTGCCCAGAGCTGCTAGTAGGTATCTGAGTCAGGAATTGAACTCAGATGTTCCAGACTCCAGGCCCAGTGCTATCTACTGCACCACCCATCTATCTCTAATAATGCTAAGATGCGTTCCTCTCCAACAGCGTAACTATAAACACAGGTAACCCACAAAAACAAAAGCTTTTGGGAGGCTGTCAATAATTTTCAAGAGTGTAAAGGGCTCCTTGAAAACCACTGATATACTGCCTTTCTTTTACAATCCCTATAGGCCTAGCAGGATGCTAAGCACACAGTAGGCTGTTTAAAAAAAAAAAGACAACCCTCAATTTACTCTAATTGAATTGAGTCAAATCAAATTGAACATACAATTATTCCTTTTATTCAATTTGCTGTATAAATACAACAATACAGTAACAACGGTGAGAACTCTATAAAGTGCTTTATAAAGTGCTTTAAAGTTTGCAAAGTTGAGATTGTGTATATTACCTCATTTGAATCTCACAGCAACTCCGTGAGGTAAATGCTTAAAGGTACTATTATCCCCATTTTTCAGGTAAGAAAACTGAGGCTTAAAGAGGTTAAAAGTAACTTGCTAGTGGTCACACGGCTAATAAAATAAAAATAGTTAATAAATTAATAAAATAAATTAAAAAGCCAGGTCTTCCTGACTCCAAGCCTAGCACTGTATCCACTTTGGAAGCAGAGTAGATATCATCTACAAAACCATAACCAATACATTTTTTTTTCCTGAGCCAAACAGGTCTCACCGTTAAGACAGGTCGAGTGAAAATTCAAGTTGTACGGGGGAATGTCACCGTCCATTCCTCCCACTGACAGGTCAAGCTGGAAAGCACACCGGACCTGAGACATCGATGTAGACAAAGAGGCTCCTCACTCCACCCTTAATTTTCGGGTGTTTTGGGAGTTTGAGGCTAAAACAAAGCAACAGCAATGACAAAATAGCTCTCTTCACAAAGAACCAGTCTCACAAAACAAATTCCTTCCTGCTGATCCTTCTGAACGGAAGAGCCAAAATATCCCTCTCTGCCACCAGAATATCTTCTTTGCGAGGCAAGTGAACCAACATTATCGGAAACTGGTTCGTGATGTTTACGCATCAATTATTTAAATGATCAAGGGTTACAAAACCAGAAAAGGATGAACTTCTGCATTGGTTTGACAGTACACACACATAACCAGGAACAGACCAAGGTAAATGCGAGCATTTAGGCATGCAACATTCGCTCAGGGAACATCTCATCTAGCTCTCTTATTTTGTAAATAAGGAAAGGAAAACCCAGAGAAGTTACATCATTTCACTGCTGTCACAAGGCAGTTATTGCAAGATCAGGGCTAGAACCCAAGTATCCAGACTCCAAGATCAGTGTTCTTTCCCGATACCGTATTTTAAACAGTGTCCACAGTAACTTGACTAGTCTGTCCAGTAGGCTTTGTAAAATGTCAAGTTCCAATGAGTCTGATTAGGAATAATGAAATGATGATGGTGATGATGATGATGGGGACCCCTCCCCCAGCTCCTATTCAAGCAGGAAGATACCTAAGCAAAGGCACAGAGGTGGATGTCATCTTTTAACATGAAAAAATTCAAATAGTACTATTTTTCATAATTAAACATTTCCCTTGATACATTTACATTAAACACTTCGTGTTTAATTCTTTACTGTCTATATTTACTCAAGAGCACAATCCTTCCAGTTCTAAATTTTATGTTCAGTGCTATAGCCAGGGAAAATAAGCATTTAATCCAGAGCAACATTTCTTTTCCTATGGTCAACAAGTACCTGGATTTGTTACTTTAATGATACCCAACAGGATTCTTTAAAAAAGAATTTAAGGAATTAATTCCTTTAAATAAATAACTATAAGAAACCAAACCCACTAGGCAATGAGAAAAAAATAAATGCAGATCAAATGCTGAGCTCTCCAAACTTGAGGAAGCCAGTTTGTATTAATCTGTAATTAGTGGTAATGCTTTATGATATTTACCAACTAAACCAAGTAGTTCAGATGACAGAGCAAGGAAGAATGGGGACAGTTTTTATTATGACATCATTGTTCAGGAAACTGAAATCCATAGGCATGGTGTACATTGCTATCATTTCATTGTGACAACTCAATTTTCTGCCATGGCTTGCCTCAGGTGTACCTGAATGATTATGATGGCATTTCTAAAGTTAGTCCTGAAGTATAGAATGATTTCTTTATTACTTCCAAGCCCAAGAAAAAGAGTATCATGTGGAAAAATGAAAACCATAATCCAATTTTGTTCTAATATAAAAGTTCTTATTATAGCAACACACAATACAGCATATATATTATATATTGCTACATTTTAGGACTGCCATTGCACTCAACTTCTTGCACAACAAACTAAGCTATAGGTTATAATCACTCACTAATTAATCACAGTTAAGTCCTGGTCTTTGCTATTGAAATCAATAGCTGTTTTTCCTAAGATTATCAGTTTAAGCTGTAAAGATTTAATTCGTTGGAGTCCTCCTAGAAAAGGTACAAAGGTAAATTTAAAATGAAATGTCAAACATCCAGTTTGCAAACTTCCTTCATGACTGTACAAGAAGCTAGCTCCATAGTCACTGATTGGTCCATGTTTGGATGATACACATGAAAAGATACCATTTTTAATTGGACAGGTCACATTTTTTTGAATGCCAATCACAGACTTTTTTTAGCTCAATGAAAAGTTGGGACCATTTTCAAACTAAAGAGGCTAGTCTCCAAACAAAGGGCTCACAATAAGAACCAGTCAGTTTAATAACATACATATTTTTAGGCAATTATTAGAATGTTGGTATGTAAGAGCAAACAAATCAAATACGAAACAGCTCTTCATATAGAACTGGTGACTTTTAAACTAGGATTTTTGTCCTAGAAAACAGAATAACAACAACAAAAACAATAACCAGGGGATGGGAGATCATTAAAGATACTTTTCTAGCTCTTAACATTCCATGCATTCACAAGTTGGACAGTCTGTACCCCAACCCCTTTTTTGTGTATAGATCTGGAATTTCATCCCTGCGAGAATTCTAATGTGGAAATTCCTTCCATCAATGTGGATCAACTCTTCTATAACTTAACAGTCCCAGGGAGTTGCCTGGGGAACTGTAAGGATAATTGACTTGTCTATGGTATAGATCAGAGATAGCACTTGAACCCAGATCTTCCTGTCTCAGAAACCAACCTTCTAAACCACATCAGACTGCCTCCCTATGCTCTATGTTGATTGTCATATGAAAAGTATTTCACGTGTCCAGTAGAATGCCAATTCCTTGAGGGTCCTTTTGCTCTCTAATGCCTTGCACATAGCAGAATTAAAAAAAAAAAGTTTGCTGAATTGACTTGTCTAATGGTGAGGAAACCACCTCTCAGCAACATTGTTTTTCCTATTTTGTTACAGCCTTCTCCCATTTTGGGAAAGGACCTCAGACCAGCCATTGCATCCTTCACTCTCTAGACTTCCACATCTCCCCTGATCCTTGACCTCTCCTTTTTCCCTATGGCCTCTGCTTTTATGAATGTCTTTGCTGGTCCACACACTGAGGGCAGGGATTGTATTTTCCCCTTGTAGTTGTACCCCCAGACCTTAGCACAATGCCTGAGACATGGTAGTGTTTAATAAATGCTAGATTATCATTCCTCATACAAGTTATACCTCCATCATTCCTGGAAGTCTGTTGTAGTGTGATAGCATCTGAATTCTTTGAGAGTGGTGAATTTCATTTATTGTGTTTTTATTCCCAGTGACCAACATGTAAATGTTTGCTTTGTTTTCTTAGAGATTTTTTTTTGTATGAGTATCTCCAGCATGCACCTGATCACAGCAGACATTTAATAAATGCTTACTGATTCACTGATGATATAGCAATGAATTTGGAATCAGAAGACCTTTATTCTGCAGTGGCATTCAAAAGCACTGGCCTTGAGTTGGAATCCTGGATCTGCCATCTTCTCTATCATTAGCTAAATTCTCTGAGCTTCAGTTTTATCACCAGCAAAAGAGGTTCTTAACCATTTTGCGTTCCATGGACTTCTTTTGGAAATCTGGTGAACCCTATGGATGCTTTCTCAGGATAATGCTTTTACATAACTGAAGGAAATGCTAAATCCAATTCGAGTGTTAGTGAAATTAAAGATGTAACTTCTTCCCATCCTGGTTCTCCGGAAGGGGAAGGGTGGCCCAAGGACCCCAGGATAAGAATCCCTAGACTAAATGATCTCAGGTCGCTTCAAATTCGAAAATCCTATGATCCCAAGATTCCAAGGTCATAGGATTTTTTTTAAGGAGTTGACAGGGATCTTTATTACCAAAACATTAGACCATTAGGTTCCGAGAAAATTAATGGATAACTGAAAGCCTGACCACAACCTTACTAATTCCTGAAAATCAACAACAGGAAATCCAGCTGTCCTCCACCCTCGCTCGCCATTCATCAAAAGCACATCCAATCTGATCGGCACTTACAGAAGGAAGAGGCAGCCAGCCAATGCCTGGGCCACTCTTAATTAGACTAGAAATGCCATTGCTTTCCTAAACCGAAGGAGCTTCATTTAAGCACGGGAAATTCCTCTTTCCCCTTCCCCACCTCTCCGCAGCCCTAGGGGTACTACCCTGGGGAGGCAGAAGAGCTAAGCAGAATGGGTTAAATTTGGAGAAAGTCTCTCTTTTCTCATGCTGGAACTAGGGCAGGGGCAGCGGGCTGGGCACTGCCCCTCACCTCCTCAAGCAGGCTCCGGTCCCGCCGCCAGGTGTCCCATGCCTGGGGGGAGCTGTTGAGTACCCTGCTGCCTTGCCCGGTTCCTCTGGGGCCGGCCTCGGCTCTGGCTCGCCATTGGCCCGCGGGGCCACCTCTCCCGGCCCGCCTGGGACTAAGCGGGCCCGGGAGCGACGCCCCAGCAAGCCGAGAAGCAGCAGCAATGGCTCTGGGCTAACCAGCGCACCAAGCCGCGCGCGCGGGGCCAATGTCAAGTCCCCCGCACCCGCGCCCCCGAGGTAGCCTGGGCCTGTCCGGACTCTGGTCCCTGGGCACCAGACAGGCTGCGCCCCACGCGCGCGGCCGGGCCTAGCCCCAGGGGCCCCGCGCCTCCCCTCGGTCCGGGGGCCTGCAGGCCGAGCTCCCCGTCGCCGCTCAGGCGGCCGAACCGGGTCCGGGCTGACCCCCGAGCCCGAGGGCAGGGCCTGGGGGAAGGACGTGGAGTCCTCTCCCCGGGAGCCGGGCGAGCAGAGGCCCAGGACGAGCCCCTCCGGCAGGCGCACCAACTATCCCAGGGCGACTCGTCCTCTCCCCGCCCGACTCTCTGGGGTGCCCAGGCCTGGGAAGCGACGACCCCCGCCCCGCTCGGAGCCTCCAGGGCAGCCCCGGTAGATGTGATAGTCGGCGTGGCCCCGGCCCAAGGACACAACCCCACGGCGGGGACGACAGGCGGGGACGCGCGGCTCAACCTCCGTGTCCAAGGAGTCACCTCTCAGCGTCTACAAATCCAAAAGTGAAATTAAACCAACACCACCACCTCCAGCCTCCTCCTCCTCCTCTTCCTCCTCCTCCTCCGCCTCCTCCTCCAAGCACCCCGGGGAGCGACTGCAGAGGCAGCAGCTTCCCCTAAAATGCAGAGGATCCACCTTCGAGATAAATATTCCGGGGCCAGGGCGTCTAGCGCCAGAAGAACATTGTCAACCCCCTCCACCGCTCTCCCCCCCACACAGAGACACAGACCCACGTATATGTCTTCAGAGACATGCCCCCTGCGAGAATACCCCAAACACCAGCACACAGAGAGCCCCCTCGCAGAGACACAACCATTATCTGGAAAATAAATAAATAATTGTTACCTCTCTCTTTCTCACTGTGTGCTTGGTTGTTCAATGCTACCCGTGTAATCCCTGCACAAGGGTTGCTAGGGTTGTGTAAAAAATGGAAAATGAAAACCCGTCAGTGGAAATAATCGCAGGAGCAAAACTAAAAGTTACTCCCTCGGCTTGCCTGTGAACAGTCCAGATCGAAAGCAAAACAAGGAGAGGAAACTGCAAAGACCAGAGGCTGGAAATCCCCCTCTTCCCTCCTCCTCCCTCCGCTCCCCGCTCTCCGCCCTCCGCCCTCCTCCCTCCGCCCTTCCTCCTCAGCCCTGTTTGTTTCGCCTTGTGCAACCGGGGAGGTGGGGAGAGGGGGGCTGGGACGGGGGAGGGGAGGAGGAAGAGGGTGGAAATCAGTCGGCGCTGGGAGAGGTGCGGAAGTTTGGCGGCGCATCTCATTGGCCCGCAGGGCTGCTTTCATCATTTCTCAGAAAAGTCAATTTCATTTTCACTTCCTTTCAACCTGCAACTGCAACACACTGGAGGGGGAGGGAAATCGAGAGGTTTCCACTGAGGCCACAGCCGAGAAGCTGCGGCAGAAACCACCCGGCATCTCACTCCCTAGCTGAAGTGACAAGGTTTGAGCAGAGGGTGATTTGGCGGAGAGGGTGATCTGGGTGGGGCCTAGGGGAGGCCAGAGACTATGGAATTTGGTGAGGATACTGGGAGTTCGGTTTGTTTTTTGTAAAAACAGCAGGTACTTTCGTATTTGGTGGATGGGCATTCCAACCATGGCCAGCTAGCAGCTCCAGCCTTGCTCCTCCTGTGGATTCTAATCCATCTTTTCCCATAAACCCTTCCTGGGATTTTTCCTAACAGGATGATTCTTTTCTTATCTCCTGGCTACAAATTTACCTACCGCTTGAGCTGTGCATCTCTGGTCTCTCATTCATGCTACTTGACCAGTGAATGCACCTACTTTCCCATCTAGATATGCCTTTTTTTTTAATGCTTTTTAACTACTTCTGGGGGCAAATCGTCTTTAGTATCTAATTATAGCCTATGTAAACATTTTGTTGTGTTCAGTTGTGTCCGATACACCGCAGTAATTTGCCGTTTCTTCTCCAGCTCATTTTACCAATGAGGAAACTGAGGCAGAAGGTTAAGTGACTTGTCCAGGGGCACAGGAGTGACCGTCTCAGACCACCAGATTTGAACTCAGGAAGATGAGTCTTCCCGACCCCTAGGCACCTTTTCACTTCTAACGCTGATTCTCCTTTCATGGTTTGCAGTCGTATGGAAACGCCTGAAGGATTTTGATGTTGAGATGGTGGGGTTTTTGTAGTCTTGGGTAGTTTGGAATCGTTGGAAGCACCTTGCAATTCGAGGAGGCAGCCCTGAGCACTGACTCTGATGTCAGAGGATCTGGTTTCACATTCTGTGATGCTAATTACCTGTGTGAACTTGGGCAAATCACTTAACCTCCCTAGGCCTAAATTTCTTCCTCTGAACAACGGGGATAATAGCTCCAATCTCACAGGGTTGTTGTGAGCATAAAATAACATATGCAAAGTGCTTTGCAATCCTTAAGATACTATATAAATGCTAGCAATGTATTATTATTGCCCATTACTGGAGTAATATGATGGGCTACTGACCTAGATGCAAAACACAGCTTGGGCAGTTTTTTCTGCCATCTGTTCCCCCAATGTGGATGGTAAGACCAAATTTTTTTTTACATTCCTGTTAATTTTACTGACAATGACTTTGTAATGTTCCAGATCTCAATAGAATTTGCAATGCAAATAGGAGGATTTGAAGAATTTCTCCATCAACACAGAATCCTGTTTAGGACAAACAATAGTAATAATTATAATAGCTCACATTCATGTAGAGCGCTTTGAGGTTTGCAACATGTTTTATTCCATTATTTCATTTGATCATCTCAGAAACCCTGTGAAAAAGATGTTATTATCCACATTTTACAAATGAGGAGACTGAGGCTGAGAGGAGTTAAATGACTTTCTCGCATTCACACAGCTAGGAAGTATCTGAGTCAGAATTTGAACTGACTCCAAAGCAAGAACTTTTCACGTATGATGCCATGCTCCAAGACACCGGCAAACAGTGTAGATAAACATGCTTCTCCCTCTTTGATACATCACTTGATCTTGATATTAGGTGAATCATTGAACAAAGTCATCTTTGTAGTTATATGTATCACAGAGATTTTTTTATGATTATGATGTACCCATGGGAGGTACCTTATCTAGTCAGAGCCTTCAAGACTGTGTTTTCTTTGCTGAGTCAAATGCTTTCTTAAAATTGATTAATAAAAAACCTGTGGGATCTTTTATCCTCTATATCAGCCTATTGTGTAATTGTAAAGATGTTAATTAACTGCTGTAGAAAATTGTTCACAAAAGTCTGTGCCTTTCTAATGTTTTCATTGAGAATACTCTTGGGGTGGGGAACCTTCAGGCTTGAGGCCACATTTGGCCTCCTGGGTTGTCAAGTTCGGCCCTTTGACTGAATCCAAACTTCACAGAAAAAAAAATTTCATTCTTACGAAGATTTTATAGAGGTGAAGGAATGGAATAGTCACTGTTGAAATGGTACAGCCAGTCTGGATCTCAGTATGGAATTATACCAAAAAAATAGTTAAATTGTCCATATCCTTTGTCCTAGCAGTCCCACAATCAGTCGTATACCTGGAAGAAGTCAAAGACAGAAAGCTCCAGTATACACCAAAATATTCCTAATAGCACTCTTTGTAGTAGCAAAGATCTAAAAACAAAGTGGGTGCCCACAGATTGGGAGAATAGTTGGGAGGGGAAGAGACCTATGGTATATGATGTTATAGAATATTGTTGTGCAGCAAGAAATGATGAATAGGAAGAATTCAGAGAAACATGGAAGAGTTTTCATGAACTGATACAGATTGAAATAAGCAGAACCAAGAGGCCAATGTATACAATGACTTGTAAAATGTAAATGAAAAGATCATTGAAAAAAAAGTTTAAGTCTGAGTAGAAGAAAAACCTGTGAAGGTCTCAAGGAACAGAAGAGATCTATCTCCCCTTCACATCTGAGAAGCAGGAGACTACTGGGTCAGAATATTATCTATCTTATTAGATGTGATCACTGGACTGAATGTCCTTGATTTGTTGTTTTTTTGTCACAAGGCTCAAACTGAGAGGGGGTAGGAAAGGGGTTGAAATGACTGCAATAAGGTGATAAAAACAAAAAATTAAGAAATGACTACAATGTGAAGACAAAAGACATCAAAATATTTTTCAACGAATAAAAGGAAAAACAATGGCAGGAATTGGGAGGGAAAGGAAAGGTTTTATAAAAATGAGAAGTTAGCCTACTCAGTTCCCTTATTTTGTCATTAAAAGTACTGTCTGTGATCTTAAGTTTCTTTCGGAATCGTTATTTTCCCTTTTTGAGGTATCTTGAGAACTGATCCCAGAATAATTTTAAAATTAAATCATCTCAGCCCAGATTTCTTCTCTATATATTTGATCTGGATTTAGCTGTTCATCCTGATTTCATGTTCTTAAATTACCATTGCTACTAAAGTGGTAGGGTACAACTGTGTTAATTATATTACCATTGCCTATGAGAGAAGATTGCCTAAATAGGAGTTATCACTATTAAAGTGCCAAAAATCTGTTCCCTTTTGTTTTCCTTCTGAATTCACCTATGGAATAATGTGGCTTGGCTGCATCTCAAATCTAGCTCCCATTGTTTTTAGATTAATGTATTTATTTTTAGTTTTCAACATTCCTTTCCACAAGATTTTGAGTTCCAGATTTTCTCCCACCTCTCCCCTCCCTCAGACCCCAAGATGGCATGCATTCTGATTAGCCTTTTCCCAGTCTGCCCTCCCTTCTATCACCCCACCCCCACCCCTTATCTTCTTCCCCCTCACTTTCTTCTAGGGCAAGATAAATTTCTATAACCCATTGCCTGTATATCTTATTTCCTGGTTGCATGTAAAAACAATTTTTAACATTTGTTTTTAAAACTTTGAGTTCCACATTCTCTCCCTTCTTCCCTCCCCACCCACCCTCATTGAGAAGGCAAGCAATTCAACATAGGTTAGGTGTGTGTCATTATGCAAAACACTTCCATAATAGTCATGTTGTGAAAGACTAACTAGATTTCCTGCCATCCTATCCCGCCCCCCATTCATTCTATTTTCTCCTTTAACCCTGTCCCTTTTCAGAAGTGTTTGCTTCTGACTACCCCCTCCCCCAATCTGTCCTCCTTTCTATCACCCTCCCTTATCCCCTTCCCCCTACTTTCCTGTAGGGTAAGATACCCAATTGAGTGTGTATGTTATTCCCTCCTTCAGCCAACTGTGATGAGAGTATAACTCCCATTTTTCTAAAGAGCTGGAGGACTGCTAGGCCTTACCAGCAGTTCTGCCACTGCCTCCTAAAATCCTCCAAAACTTAGAATCTGCCTTGCCCTGCAGGACCCCTGAGACTGTAGGTTTAATTCCTTATGTAACCTAAGGATCTTTTGGTCTTACCATTTCACCAGTGCCACCTTTAGAATTTGCTGGCCTTTTCCATCTGCTGTACAGCTGAGCTTTCTTTGATAAGTTGTCTCCCTCAATTAGACTATACAAGGAGAAAAATTGAGACATGCCTTCCTTGAAACCAAGGCATGTCTCAATTTTTCTCCAGCACCTAGCACAGTACATGACACATAGTAGGTGCTTAAGAAATGTTTTATTTCTTTATTCCTTTGTTCATTGCTGCCTCTTTGACTACTTTTCAGGAGGGTGTGTGTGTGTGTGTGTGTGTGTGTGTGTGTGTGTATGTGTGTGTGTATGTATGTGTGTGTGTGTGTGTGTGTGTATGTGTGTGTGTGTGTGTGTGTGTGTGTGTGTGTGTGTGTGTGAGAGAGAGAGAGAGAGAGAGAGAGAGAGAGAACCCTGCTACTGTTCTTTAATTCTGCTCAGTAATGTTTTATAAATGAGGTTGTACTCGAAATTAGTGTCACTCTTGACTGCCAATGTAGTGCCATTTGGCAAGGAGAATAAATGTTTTCTGGCTGAGGTGGTTTCTCAATGCTTTCAGCATCTACCACATAGTAAATGTTTTTTATTCATTTAACTTTTACAAAAGGACAAAAGAGTTCTTAACCTTAACTTTTGTCCATTTCCCATTTTTTCAGAGTTGGCAGCTTGTTTTAAAAGGTTGGGCTGGAACTGCTATAACTTGAAGCAGTATTCTCTTATCTTCACCCATTCTTTTAATATGGTCCCTTCTTGAACCTCTTCTCTTACCCTCTGATGATCTGAACACATGGCATTTTGAATGACTGAAGTGTTTGTGTTTACAGATTATTAGGAGATTCTCAATTTCATTTTATGTCACCACAACCGGCGATTTTTAACTTTATTTTTGTAAAAAAGTATTCATGATGTAGACATCAATCTGCAAATGTTTGGCTCTCGTCCGCTTTCATCCTGAGATGAACTTTCCAAGATGTCTTGTGCTGACCTCCCCAGGCCTACTTTCACGTTGAAGTCATATGTTGAATAGCTTAGAACACCTTGTCAGATTCATCACAGAACTGTTCTTTTTCATTTCCTGCAACTGCTGTTGGTATTTATTCTTGTTCAGTTGTTTCCCGTTATGGCCCACCCTTCTTGACCCCATTTGAGGTTTTCTTGGCAAAGATAATGAAGTGGTTTGCCATTTCCTTCTCCAGCTTATTTTACAGGTGAGGAAACTGAGGCAAACAAGGTTAAATGATTTTGCCCAGGGTCACATACCTAGTAAGTGTCCCAGTTCAGATTTGAACTCAGTAATATGAGTCTTCTTGGTTCCAAGGCTCGGCACTCAGCACTACGGCACCACCTAGCTGCCCCAGTTTCAGTCTTCTCCAACTCTTCTCAATCCAGTTTGGTGTCTTCTTGGTAGAGATGGTGGAGTGGCTTGCCATTTGCTTCTCCAGCTCATTTTACAGGTGAGGAAACTAAGGAAAACAGGATTATTTGACTTGCCCAGGGTCACACAACTAGTAAGAGTCTGAGGTCACATTTGAACTCAGGTCTCCCTGACTCCAGGCCCAGCTCTCTGTCCACCTAGCTGCACCCTAGTCTGTTGGATGTCCAGGACTTGAAGCCCTTCCAGCCTGGTAAGAACTTACACTCTGCTGTCACAGCCCTTAAGAGCCGCTGGAGTATGTCTTTGGTAAAGATCGAATAATAGGATCTTTACAAAAACAATTTCCAATTATGATTAAAATACAGCATTCTACATCAAACTACCTACAACTAATGGAGGAGAAAACCATACAAAATACACTTAACTGAAAAGACAAGAAAGTATCGGTTTGGCTGTACACAAAGAGTGGAACAATATGAGTTCTTTACTCTTTGTTGCTACAGTACTGCCCGTTGCTGAGAGGGCTGAGAGGCAGGCAGTGCAGGGCCAAGAGTACTGTATCGATTCCAATTCTTACTGGCTGTGTCTACTTGCCAATTCTGGGACCATCGACAGGCAAGTCATGTGACCTCTCTAAAGCAAGGCTGCTTCATTTGTAAAATCAATAACCGTTTATTAGGAGCTTACTGGTGCTCAGGGACAGACACTGGAGATAAAAAGAAAGACAAAAACAATCTCTGCCCTTGAGGAACTCACATGGGGGAGATAAACATGAAAATAAATGCATACAAGAAATATAGTCAGTCAGTAAGTATTTAATGCCATCGAGTGTATGGCGTATTCATGGAGGGCTAACACCTCTGGTGTGAGGGCTTGCAGAGCCTCTTGGAGGCTGCTCATCCACCTTTGGTGTCCGTCTGTCACGTAACGTTCACCTGTGGCTCTAAGAAACTATAACGTAAACAGTGGCCGCACCCTGTGAACTGTCTCCACAGATGGGTTAAACCAGGTTGAGTATAACCCACAAACCTCAAACCTGTGGGCGAGTTAGGGGGATGTGAAGACTTCCCCCAGTGGAATGGGTGAATGAGAATCATTTGTTTCAGTGGCCATGAAGACGGCTGAAGCAGGAGCTGTGGAGCACCTTGAGCTTGGTTGGTTATCGAAGACACCAAGGTCTTCCACTGTATCCCAGGCCATTGCCAGTTACTCTGACTTTTGTCCGGTCACTGGACTTTCATAACTCTGAAAGAGAGAGTGAGGCTGACAACTCTGTGCAACTCTGCCCACTTAAATCCAAATCATGCACGAGTTAAAACATCACCCCCTGATGTCACTGGTCCTCTTTGAAAATGAAAGACGAACAACAGTAGGCACTTATTAAGTGCCTACTATGTGCCAGGCACTGTGCTGGTTATAGCTCAAATGGGAGACAGAAACATGAAAATAACTAAATACATACAATGGCCTCTTCTCCTCAGAGATGTTATGTTCTCCTGGGGGCAACAATCTGCTCACAGGAAGGAACACACACACACACACACACACACACACACACACACGCACACGCACACGCACACGCACACACATGCATATGCATGTGCTCAGGACAGTTGCCTTGAGTGTAATAATTACTTTGTTATAGGTAAAAATATTAACAAAGTTGCAAATTATAGAAACTGAGAGGAAATTATAGGTACACAAAAATCAGCATCCCACATTGTCCAGGTTAGGAGATAAATTCCACTTCTAGGCCCCTTGGTTCTGAATATATTTGTCCAGTTGCCAGAGACCATTCCTGTGCCAGGACCTATTCTCCCTGGATATGTAAGAAAAAAAGTCTTTGTTCTCTTTCTCTTTCCACTCTACTTTTAACCCCTAAGAAGGAAGCAAGGCTTTTTTCTCATTTTCCTTTTGTCAATGAAGCTCAAGGAAATCAGTAACTCTTGTCCTGATTTCACAGTTCCTGGGGAACTTCCAATCACTTAGCACCTCTTTCTTTTACTCACAATGCTCTGCAGGATTTGCTTGCTCTAGAAGTCAACCTGGGCTACTTCCTATTCCATTTGCCATGAAGTGATCATAGGGAGGCCAGAAAATCCTTAAAATATCCCCCCCACAGTATCTAAAAGTCCCACTATTAGAGATTCGATAATCTTTTGTGTTATCATTGTTCTCTATTCTGTCAGTCCTCTTTTTAAATGCAAATATTCTTAAGATTAGTACCACAGGTCATTAGCATGTTAGTGTGAATTAGTTTCTCAGATCCTCCTGCAAAAAGAAAGACAGAACACATGATAGCACTGAGGATCTAGGAGAGAGCTAGGCAAGGTTTCCCTGTGTACTTGTACCTGAAATTTTTCTCAGGAATTTTTTTTTGTTTAATTTAAGGCTGAAATTCTTAACCTGGGGTCCATGGCCTCCTTCAGGGGGTAGAGGAAAATGCTTCTTTATTTCACTGCAATTTGTTTCCTTTATATATTTTATTTTATGCATTTAAAAAAACACATGGACTTAGGCTTCACAGGATTACTAAGGGAGTCCATGACGTGGAAAAGGTTTTGTACTCCTTGGAATATAAATTCTCCTTGAGCAAAACAATATCTTAAGTTGTTATCAGCCATTTACAAAAATTCATATTTTTTCATCCGCAGCAAAAGGACAACAGGGTGAACCCAGAATCGAATATGAGGAAGAGTGGGCTGGCTTGCATTTGGGAAATTACACAGTGCTTTTAGTCATCCTATACTGTTCCCAGGAGAAAGAGCCTCTCTTCAACATGAACATTCTTCCCATGATGCTCCACAGTTGTGAATCACAGAACAATAGCATCTGAGGAATCCAAGTTTCAGGTGACCCAAATGGACCAGTGTATTTCTAAGAGTGATCTCCGCCCAAATAAAAAAGCATTCAGGATAGCATTGAGGAAATGTCTCATCAGAAAGAGGGAGTAAGCCAGTCCTGTGGCAAGAATAAGGTATAAAATAGACAGTCTGAAGGCTCAGCTGGCACCCACAAAATGTACAAAGTTCATAGGATTATAGCAGCAAGGGACCACTGAGTCCAACCCACTTATTTTAAAGCTGAGAAAACTGGCCAAAGAGGCCAAGTCACTTGCCCACGGTCTTATAGTTAGTATCTGTAGCAGGATTTGAACTCAGGATTTCCTGACTGAGTCCAATGGCCTCTCCTCTACATTACCTTCCTAGAAGAAGGCCACCAACAAAAGAGATCATATCATAATCCAAAAAGAGGCAGAACCTTTAGACCTCTCTGATACCTGTAGTCTCACATAAGCCTCTACTCTAGACACTAGAAATGCGTTCCCTTCCTAATGCCCACACCCCGCCAGGCCCTGGAAACTTCCTGGCTTCATGCTTGTACTTCCTCTTTGATTCGGCAGGACCCCCCCACCCCACCCCCAGCCAATAGTACCTCTGTGACTGATTTCAGAAATGGGGAACCAAGCAAATTTGCCTAAGCAGGAATCTGCCCCTCCTCCCTATAAAACCCATGAACTTCAGCTGCCTCAGGGAGCTGCCACAAGGTCAAAGTGATTGCAACTCAGGCATCCCACACCCCTACTAAGAGAAATAAATAAGGATCTCAGGGGAGCTGGGCATGCTGGCCAAAAGCAGCCTAGCTGAAGGGCCATTAATGAGCCCCCTTCCTCCTGTTGCCTTCGAAGACCCACACATTCAAAGTCCCAATGACTGACTTAGTTTAATGTTTTTGTCTTTGCCACTGTTGTCTCCCCTCTGGCCTCCCTCCTGCCCTGCCCCTCCCCATCCCCCCTTTGCGCCTCTCCCCCCCCCCCCCCCCCCCCCCGTTTCCCCTTTTATGAATTAAAAGAAATAGTAAAAGGCCTAATGCTTCATTCATCACCACTCTGATTGTTTTTTCCTTGAAGATCCCTCTTAAGTCCCCAAAGATCCCTTTACCATGCTGGCCCTCCTCCCCCTGGTAAGTTCTTTCCTAGGCCTTCATTTTGGTGATTGGCCTAAGCTGGCCATGCTTCCATTCCCCTTCCCTGCTATGCTTTTAACTCTCTCTGGACTTCTCCACCAAAGCTCAACTGCCTTCTCACCCTGGAATTTAACCTCAGCACTTGGCATCTTCTCACCCTGGATCATCCCTCTCCCCCCAACATCCCACATCTCCCATTGGTGTGTTCTTTCCAAGGCCTCCATTTTGGAGATAAGACCACGCAGCTATGCTTCCTTCCCCTCCCAGCTGTGTTTCTCTCTAGATTTCACCAACATGTCCAGTTGTTTATATTTGTATCCCTGTGATCTACACATACCTGGCACATAGTAAGTGCTTCATAAATGCTTGTCACCTTGTCTTGACTTGCAAATAACCATTGCAGACAGTTTCCAAGTCTGGTTCCCATGTGTCTGCCCCCTACATGTTCTTCCTTTCGGTTCCGGCAAGGCCCCCACATGGCTAGCCCTAGCCTCTTTGTGTTCCTCCACCTGCTTGCTTCTCTGTCCTAGCCCCATGTGTGCCAGCCCCTTCCTCCCACAGGCAAACGGTCCCTTTCCTGTCTCCCTTCCCCACCTCCACAGCCGCACTTGCATTTCTTCTTTACCTGGAGGTCTGCAGAGTGGTCCATTTAGGAAGAGCTAAAACTGTCTGTATTAAGGATGGGGACAAGGGGTGGTTCTATGAATTATCTATAGAAAAACATTCATAGAGAATGTAAACAAGTGGGAAGAGGGAATTGTGGGAAGATGGCAGAATAAGGCAAGAAATTACCTGGTTCTCCCAAATTCCCCCAAAATAATGCCTCAAAGTGAATTTTAGAGTAGCAGAAATAATTAAAAGTTGGGATAAAGCAGTTATCCAGACTAAGACAACTTGGGAGTATGTTAGGAAAGATCTGGCCTGAGTGATGGTCTGGACAGGAGTGAAGTGCATATACCTTCCAATAAACAACAACAAGCAGCCCTGTTGAGGGGTGAAGGGGAGGCAGCTGTGTCAGGAGCAGCCAATGTTTTGAAAATTTTCTCCCCACAGGGTATGGGGATCCAGTGGTGATCAGGGGAAGATTTGGGCAGGGGGGAGACCTCCACTGGACATGGGGCTGAGAGGCATTGGTCAGGCATAGTCCCAGGCTGTAGCTGTAGGTAAAGAGGAGTGAGCAGATACCAATGAGTGAAATCACAAAGAGGCAAGGGGCATGCTAGTTGTGGTCATTCCCAAGAGAGAGGAGTCCCTGATTTCAGTTCCAGGGCAGAGGGGTAGGCTGACACCTGCAGTCAGCTGAGGGACCACAAGAAGCAGAAGTGTTTGTGGTGGCAGCCATACTAGGGGCTCTGGTCATGGCTCAGGGGAGAGAGGAGTACATGAGGTCACTCATTGATCAGGGCACGAGCTAGAAGAGTAGGGACCACACCTGGCCTTCCTGTGCCTCAGCGCATTGGAAGAACCAAAAAGTCAAAGACCCCCAAATAGAGCTCTGAAAACAATAGCATAAAAATCCTGAAGTTTGAGACATTATCTCCCACGTACTGGGAACAGAGCCCAACTGTAACATAAATTTAAAAGCCAAGACATAGGCCATTGTTTACAAATGAGTAAATGACAGAAAGAACCTGACCATAGATAATTACTATGGTGATAGAAAAGATCAGGGTTCAAACTCAGAAGAAGACAATGAAGTCAAAACAGCTACTTATAAAGCTTCAAACAAAAATGTTTAATGGTCACAAGCCCAAAAAGAGTTCTTAGAAGAGCTTTAAAAGGATTTTTAAAATGAAATAAAAGAGGTAGAGGAAAAAATGGGCAAAGAAATCAGAGTAATGCAAGAAAATCAAGACAATTATGAAAAGAAAGTCACCCAATTGGAAAAAGAAATCCAAAAACTTACTGAAGAAAATGACTCCTTAAAAATTAGAATTAGGCAAGTGAAAGCTAATGGCTTCATAAAACATCAAGAAATAATAAAATGAAATCAGAAGGGTAAAAAACAGAAGAGAACATTAACTCTTTCATTAGCAAAACAGACCTGGAAAACAGATCAAAGAGAAATAATACAAAGAATTGTTGGACTACTTGAAAGTCACAATCAAAAAAAGAGCCTAGACACTACGCTTCAAGAAATTATTAGGGAAAATTGCCCTGAAGTTTTAGAACTAGAGGACAAAATAGAAATTGAAAAAATCCACTGATCACTGCCTGAAAGAGATCCCAAAATGAAAACTCACAAGAACATTATATCCAAGTTTCTCAGGGTCAAAGAGAAAATATTATAAGCAGCTTGAAATAATTCAAATATTGTGGAGCTACAGAAAATACAAGATTTAGCAGTTTCTACTTTAAGAGACCAAAAGGCATAGAATATGATATTCCAAAGAACAAAGAATCTGAGTTAGCAAACAAGAATAACCTGCTCAGCAAAGCTGAGTGTAATCTTGCAAGGGGAAAAATAGATATTTAATGAACTGAAGGACTTTCAGGTATTCTTAAGGAAAAGACTAGAACTGAACAGAAAATTTTATTTAGAAATACAAGAGTCTGGAGAAATATAAGAAGGTAAACATAAAAGACTCATCACAAGGGATTTAATAAGGTTAATCTGTTTACTTCCTATATGGGAAAATGATATTGTAACTTTTAAAAATGTTATGATTACTAGGATAGTTAGAATATACATAGATAGAGGGCTTGGGGTTGAGTTGATTATGATGGGATAATCCTAAAAAATAAAATTGTGTAGGAAGAGGTAAAATGGAGCAAATTATCTCATGTAAAAGAAGGGTGAATGGAAGAACCTTTATCATGGAGGGGAGGATAGGGTGAAGGGTAGGTAGCTCAGTAACCTTATTTTCATTGGAACTGGGTTAAAGAAGGAATAACATATACATCTAGTTGGGTATAAAAGTCAACTTACAGAGAAATAGAGCAAGGGAATAGAATAAGGGAGGAACTCTTAGAAGGGTGTATGGATTAGGGAGGCAGTAGTCAGAAGTAAACAGTTTTTGGAGGGAAAGGGTAAAAAGAGAGAGAGAAGAATAAACTTGGGAAAAACTGGATGGAGGAAAACACAGCTAATCATTACTATGAATGGGAATAGGAAGAATTCACCCATAAAATGTAAATGGATAGCAGAATGGATCAAAAACTAGAACCCAACAATACATTGTTTACATGAAACATATTTAAAAAGTGAAAGACACACATAGAATAAAAATAAAGGGCTGCAGTAGAATTTATTGTGCTTTAGCTGATATAAAAAAAAAAGCAGAGGTAGTAATCATGATCTCAGACAAGTTAAAGCTAAAATAGATTTCATTAAAAGAAATAAGCAGGGAAACTACATTGTAGTAAAAGATATAATAGATAATGAAGTAATATTAACAGTAAACATATATGTACCAAATGCTATAGTATCCACATTTATAAAGGAAAAGGTAAATGAATTACATGTGGAAATAGAAAGCAAAATTATGACAGTGGGGGACTTCAACCCTCCCCTCTCAGAGCTAGATAAATCTAACTGAAAAATAAGAAGTCAAGGTGATTAATAAAATCTTAGATAAGCTAGATATGATAGACATCTGGAGAGAACTGGCACATTATACTTTTACAAAAACCCATTATGTACTAGGACATAAAAATTTTGTAGTCAAAAGCTGAAATATTAAATGCATTCTTTTCAGATCATAATGCAATAAAAATTACATTCAATAAAAAGCCATTGAAAAATATATTAAAAATTACTTGGAGGCTAATCTTAAAGAATGAGCCGCTAAAAGAAAAAGTCATACAAACAATAAATAATTTCATTAAAGAGAATGATGATGATGAAATAACATGCCAAAACTCATGGGATGCAGCAAAAGCAGTAACCAGAGGAAAATTCATATCTCTAAGTGCACACATCAATAAAATAGAGAAAGAGCAGATCAATGAATTGTTAGCAATTTTCTAGAAAACTAGAAAAAGAAGAAATTTAAAATCCCCAGTTAAACACCAAATTGGAAATCCTGAAAACTCAAAGTGAAATTAATAAAATTGAGTGTAAGAAAACCATTGAATTAATAAGTAAAACCAGGAGGTGGTTTTACTGGGGCGGGGTGGGGGGGACACAATAAAATAAATAAAACATTGGTTAATATGATTTTTAAAAAGAGAGAAGAAAGCCAAATCACTAGAATCAAAAAGGGTGAATATGCCACTAATGAAGATGAAATTAAAGCAACTATTAGGAGTTATTTTGCTGTAATTTTGCTTTTTGCTGTTCTCTTAAATGCCTTTAATGATTCTGGCCTTTGTTTGAATGGGGCTGGTAAAGTGTGATCTTGTCTTGGAATGTTTCTCTGCACTAAGGCAATCAGGAGTCATTGACTTGTATATGTTGTGATACTGGGGATGGGGAACTTTCACACACCTAGTCTGGGTAAGGTCAGAGCCCTCAGGGCTCCAAACAGGATATAATTGAGGGGACCTTGGTGTTTGACTTTTGGAGCTCACACATGGAAGGAGTATTGAGACTCTGGCCAAGCCATTGTAACTGGCCCCCCCCCCCCCCCCCCCCCCCCCCCCCGCTTTGCTTACCCAGACCCATTGGTTCTTCTCTGGTAACTATGAATTGTGATTTGAATCAGACAAGATCTGTCTGTTGATATTTGTAATTTCCGTTTGTATTTGCCTTGAAGTTCAGGGTGCTGACTTTCCCCACCCCGCAATGAAGTGATTGATTTATGTATGTGTAATTAAACTGAGATTGTTAACCCCTTAAAGTTGCTTTCCTTAGAAAAGCAGATCAAAGAGCCTGTGTTAGCAGCCTTTCTTTGTGCTGGTTGTTGTTGGTTTTACACAGCCACAATAGCTGCTAGTAAGATTGTTGCTACATTTGCCTAATTATATGCCAATAAATTGAACATTATAAATGAAATGGAAGAATACTTACAAAAATGTAAACTGCCCAGATTAACAAAAGAGGAAATAAAATATCTAAATAAACTTATTTTAGAGAAAGAAATTGGACATGCTATAAATGAGCTCCCTAAGAAAAAAAGCATCAGGACAAAATGGATTTACAAGTAAATTCTATCAAGCACTTAAAGATCCACTAATTCCAATATTAAATAAATTAAATTGAATTACAGGCAAAGGAGTCCTACCAAACTCAATTATAGATCAGTTTCACTAGTGAATATGAATACAAAAATCCTAAATAAAATATTAGCTAGGAGACTACAACAGTATATCACAAAGATTATATATTTTAATCAAGTGGGATTTAGACCAGGATGGTTTCAGGGATGGTTCAATGTATGAAAAACTATTAACATAACTGATTACATCAATAAAAAAATCGACAAAAGTCATATGATTATATCACAGATGCAGAAAAGGGTTTTGACAAAATATAACACTCATTCCTATTTTTAAAAATTTGAAAGCATAGGAATACATGGATTTTTCTTTAAAACTTTAAAACCTAAAGCCATCAGCAAGCATTACCTGTAACAGGGATAAGCTAGAATCCTTCCCAATAACATCAGGAATGAAATAAGGATGCCCATTATTATCAATATTATTCAATATTGTACTAGAAATGCTATCAATAGCAATATGAAAAGAAAAAGAAATTGAATGAATCAGAATGGGTAATAAAGCTATTTCTTTTTACAGATGATATGATAGTATGCTTGATATTTGACTAAAAAATTTAGTTGAAACATTTTTAGCAAAATAGCAGGAGATAAAATTTTAAACCCACATAAATTGTCAGCATTTCTGTATGTCACCAACAAGGCTCTGCAAGAAGAGATATTAAGAGATATTACATTCAAAATAACCATAGACAATATAAAATATCTGGAAATATACCTGCCAAGACAAACCCAGGAGCTATATGAATATAATTATGAAACACTTTTTATGCCAGTAAAGTCAGATTCAAATAATTAAAGAAATATTAATTGTTCATGGGTGGGCTGAGTTAATACAAATAAAAATGACAATCCTACCTAAAATAATCTACTTATTCAGTGCCATCTCAATTAAACTACCAAAAGTTATTTCATTAAGGTAAAAAAAAATAACAAAATTCATTTAGAAGAACAAAAGGTCAAGACTATCAAAGGAATTAATGGGGGAAAAATATAAAGGAAGAAGATCTGTTAGGACCAGATCTTATACTATGTTGTAAGACAGTAATTATTAAAATTATTTGGTACTAGCTAAGAAATAGAATGGTGAATCAGTGGAATAGAATAGGATAAAATACATAATAGTAAATTATTATAGTACCTTTATGTTTGATAAACATAAAAATTTAGGCTTTTGAGATAAGAACTCACTATTTGATAAAAATTGTTGGGAAAACTGGAAAGCAATTGACTGAAACTAAGTATAGACCATTTTCTTACACCATTTACCAAAATAAAATCAAAATGGATACATAACTTAGACATAAAGGGAAATATAAGTAAAATAGAACATGAAATACATTACTTATCAGATTTATGGATAGGAGAAGACTATGAATAAACAAGAGATAGAGCGCATTGTGGGATATAAAATGGATGGTTATGATTATATCAGATTTAAAAGGTTTTACACAAGTAAAACCAACATCACCAAGATTGAAAGGAAAGCAGAAAATTGAGGAAAACATTTTATAGACAGTTTCTTAGCTAAAGGCCTCATATCTCAAATATATAGAGAACTGAGGCAAATTTATAATATAAATCATTCTCCAGTTGATATTGGTTAAAGGATATAAGCAGGCAGTTTTTAGAAGAAGAAATCAAAGCTACATATAATCATATAAAAATGCTTGAAATCATTATTAATTAGAGAAATGTAAATTAAAACAACTTTGAGATATCATCTCACACCTACCAGATTAGCTAAAATGATAGAAGGAGAAAATGACAAATGTTGGAGGGGATGTGGAAAAATTAGGACATTAATGCACTCTTGATGGAACTGTGAAATGGAATTATGCTCAAAGAGTTATAAAACTGTACATACCCTTTGACCTAGCAATACCACTGTTAGGACTGTTTCTCAAGGTGATCAGGGAAAAAGGAAAAGAATCTATACGTTCAAAAATATTTATAGCAGCTCTCTTTGTGGTGGCAACAAACAGAAATTGAGGAGATGCCCATCAACTGGAGAATGGCTGAATAAGTTGTGGCGTATGATTGTGATGGAATACTGCCGTGCTATAAGGAATGATAAGTAGGTTGGTTTTAGAAAAAATGTGGAAAGAGTTGCATGAAATAATGAAAAGCAAAATGAGCAAAACCAAGAGAACGTTGCATATAGTAACAGCAATATTGTTCAAAAAATAACTGAATGACTAAAAGTTCCAAGTAACATGAACATTCAAACTAACTATGAAGGACTTCTGGAGGAAAATGCTATCCACCACCAGAGAACGAAAAACCTGATATGTGCAAATATGCGTTGTATAGTTTCACATACATATCTGTGTCAAGTCTTGGCCTTCTCCAGTGGAGGGTCGAGAGGTAGGGAGAGAGACAGCCCAGAACTCAAAATGTAAACCCCCCCCCCAAAAAAAAATTAAGAAAAAAAGAAAAACATGCATAGAAGTTAGAAACAATAAGAAGGCTATGGGATTACCTACCTGGAATTGAGTGCTACATAAAACACTACATAAATGCTAGCTATTATTATGGATGGGCTCACATGTCCACAGAAGTATAATATCCCCAGCACCAAGTAGAATGTCTTAAGAACAGTAGGTGCTTACAAATATTAGTTGTAAAACACTTTAGGAAAGAAAAAAAAACTGAAATACTTATTAAGCATTTACTATGTGCCAGGCATTATGTTAAGGACTTTACCAATATTATCTCTGATCCTCACAACTTCTGTGAGAGGTAGGTGCTTTTACCATACCCGTTTTATAGTTGAAGAAACTGAGACAGACAGAGGTAATTTACCTAGGGTTACAATTCCGAGTATCCGAGTCCAAATTTGAACTCAGGTCTCCCGGACTCCAGGCCTAGCTCACTATCCACTGTGCCACCTAGCTGTTTTTTAACTATTATATAATTTTATCCTCACAACAACCCTGGGAGGTAGGTACTATTATTATCCCCATTGTCCCTCATTTTTCAAACAATCACCAAAACTCAGAACTGAGGTGACTTGCCCCACGGTCACATTAGGTTGAATTTAATTTTATTATGAAAGGGTTTCAGCTCCTCCTGGGAAGCAAGTTTTCACACTGGGCAGGATAGAATAAAAGTAGTTAATAAGGAATTAAAATTGCAATATAGGTGAGAAGTTGGTAAGAAACAGGTTCAAGAGACCATGCATGCTACAATGAATGACCTACCCCTAGACACTTAGATAACCAGCAGATGTGATGGTTGAGCTGTTATCGGTGGTTTTTCCAAGTTCAAGGAATGGAAACAGAAAAACAATGTTCTGATTTTCAAAAAGGGGCATCAATTTATATATGAGGCATGGAAAGCCCTGAAAATGATGCTAAAGTGTGCTATGCTCTTCTCCCCTTGCTCAGGGATCCAACACCGTTAAACCGAGAGTTTAAAGAAAGAGTTTGAAATTGCTGATAAGACTTGAAGTGGGGCACAATCTCCCATAAAACCATGCACAACATTTGGAAGAACGGGCTCAAGCTTAAGAGGATACACTTCTGGCAAAGGGGACCTCCCGACTCTTTCTATGGCCCAGACTGGAAGTGCTTTTATTCTTTGTAGAGCCCTTACTCCCTTCGGGGGCAGCATCTCTGCCAAGCAAGGCATTCAACTGGGCTCCCTTGAATCCATAGTATCCCATTTCTGTGCTACAAGGTGACACACTCCCTGAAATGGCTTCCTCTGTCAGATGAGTATCTCTCTGTATCCATGACCATCCTTGGGTGTGTCTATGCTCCTGGGTAGAGGCATTTCTTTTTGTCCAGTAGTTCCAAAAACATGTTCAATGGTGGCAGGGTTGGGAGGAGGAGTGGAAAGTCTCTTCTCTTCCTCACTCCCATCTTCTCTACAAAATATTCCCAAACTTGAACACATCAACTCTACAATTGGAACCTAAACTGCTGAAATTCATCATTATTTAAAGCCCCCCAAGGTGTGGCTAACTTGTTTGCTCAGTCAGTTGGCTAAACAAAACAACTAGTTCAAGAGTATGACTTTAGACACCAACAGATGGAGAAGATGTGGAAAAGTTGGAACACTAATACATTGTTGGTGGAGCTGTAAACTGATCCAACCAGTCTGGAGAACAATTTGGAATTATGCCCAAAAAGCTATAAAATTGTGCATAATCTTTGATTTAGCAATACCACTATTAGATCTGTATCTCAAAGAAATCTTTAAAAAAGGGGGGGGAGGGAAGATCCACATGTACAAAAATATTTACAGCAGCTCTTTTTGTGGCGGCAAAGAATTGGAAATTGAAGAGATGCCTTTCAGTTGGGGAATGGCTAAACAAGTTGCAGTATATGAATATAAGGGAATACTATCGTCCTATAAAAATTATGAGAAAGCAGATTTATGAAAAACCTGGACTTACATGAACTGATACTGAGTGAAGTAAGCAGAACTAGAAGAACATTGTACACAGTAATGAACACCAACAGAAAAAAGACAATTGGTTACGCTGTTAGGGGGTCTGGGTCTGGAAGTACCTAGTGACTAGCTCCCCAAGGGATTTTGCTAAACTCATATTCAGCACAAATTCCTTTGCTTCATCCCAAGATGGCAAGACATGTTGTGAAGTTAGAAGGTTCTTTGCATTGCAAAGTATGCTTGGCTCCTGGTTGAGCCTGGTGTCAGAAACCCTACTCTTAGACTGGGGCCTGAGTCTCTGATCTAGTCAAGGCCCATAGAGAAAGAGGCCTAGTATCTGGGTGCTTAATGGTTATTGGGGGGGGGGGTGGGCATCATATAATCATGCATCCAATTCTAGAAGGGAGCCAAAGAGTTCCTCTTATACGACCTTTACACTCCTCCAATTATATTCCCAGCACTTAGTCCTGTGCTTGGTGCATGGTAGTCACTTAATGATTTGTGGTTGACTGGGCAAGCCATTTATCCTCCCTTGGGAGGCCAATCATATGAGGAAGAGCTTCTTTGGTCAGTTGTGACTGGGTGGCCAGAACTAGGTTGTGCTTAGAAAGTGCTAGTTGACCAGAAAGTATCCTTCCAAAGGTTCCTGACAACATTCTAGTGAGAGAAGGAACACAGTGCTGTAGAATGAGAGACCTCAGAATATTTGAGATCAACATATGATTCCTTGCCTCAGAGTTTCTTCTTTCATTTTTTGGTGAAGGATATTGGAGGTTATGACCTTGTATTTTGAAAGGTCAGGAGATCTAGAACTGGAGCCCATGCAAGCTTTACAGAAAGGAACTAGATATCAGGTGGTAGTTGAAATCAGGGCTTATCCAGCAATGCCGTCTCATTTGGACATGAACTTGGCAGGACCAACACTATGTCGAAACTACATTAAGTTTAGCTCACTCTCCCCAGGGACCAAGGTGGCAGAGAGAAGAGTATGCCCCTGAAATGTTGAGGGATGGTGCATTGGTAACTAAGGTGGGACTTTCTTACTGTTTTAGAATGATAAATTAATTAAGTCTCTTTGATTGAGCCTTACTAGGTGCTAAACCCCCAGGTCACACCCTTTTACTACTAGGTACAAAGCCCCAGGCTGGTTAGCAAACTAGTTCCTGGTCTGAGAGAGGCAGGAAGCCCCCAGGGCCCTAAGGGGAGTTGCTAAGACCAGAGCCAATAGTAGGAGCCTAAGTTCTGGTTGCTCAGATGACATTTGATGTCCAAAGACTGTATCAAAAGAGAGAACAGAGGTATTTGCTGGAGGCTCTCACTCTTGGAGGAATGTTGATGTGGATACTCTGGGCAGCTATAGTTAAGAGCTGTCCAGCTTGCAAATCCAGATGTTGATACCTTCTTGGTAACTATGAATTGTATTTGGCCTGTTTATAATGTATCTTTGTAATTTGTATTTGCACTGTAGTTCAGGGTGCTGGCTTTTTACCCTGAACTAAGTGAATGATATTTGTATGTTGGATTGAAATAAGATTGCTTTCCTTAGTAAAGCGGATCAAAAGATCCTGTACTGGCAGTGTTCTTGTTGTTGGACTTGTGTTGATCTTTGACCCCCACAGCAGCTGCCAGCCAAATTGTTGCAACACATGGGGAGGACAGAAAATGTGTGTACGTTTGTGCTTGCTCTAGCTTCAAAATAGAATCTAATTGGGGTTAGGTAGTGAAATGGAACTAGGTGGTTAATTGCTGGTACCTAACAGTGAGAGAAACACAGTAGAATGGGACTTAAAGCTAATACTCCAACTTTAGGACCCTGAGAGAGAAATCTACCTTGGTCTGGGAAGAGTAGAGCCAAAATAATCCCTACAGGGGCAGCTAGGTGGCTCAGTGAATAGAGCACCTTCCCTGGAGTCAGGAGGATCTGAGTTCAAATTTGACCTCAGATGCTTGACACACACTAGCTGTGTGACCTTGGGCAAGTCACTTAACCCCAATTGCCTTTCCTCCCCAACTCCAAAAAACAAACAAACAAACAAAAAGCAAAATAATCCCTACACTATAAAGGTCTTCATGAATTTTAGCCAAAAATAATAATCTTTTGAAGGTGTTCCCAATCTTGGCTAGGATGGTCTTTGACAGGTCATCCTTGAGACCTTTCCAGTAGAAGATGTTCTGCTAAACCTTGTGGTCATATGGCCTAGTCTTCAAGAACCCGGAATCCTCTCATGTCATAAATGACGCAACAGAAGAGAACTTTTTGTGTAAGATATGGAGGAGAGTAATAAAACGATGTAGCCAAGTTGTAAAGATTCAAAGGCTGAGGGAGCTAAGTGTGATAATAATCATTGACAAACTAAGGAAACCTTCCAAGACAACTGCTCTAAAAATGAAAGCTATAACTGGAGCAAACAAAAGACATGAAATTCTAGTAATTAATCCCATGTTTGCTTCTTATTTATTGCATGCCATTTGGTAAGAAAACACTTCCTTTGTTATTTATATTCATTGTAAACTTGAATTTGTAATGAGTATAATAGTCATATTTTTTTAAATCTGTTCAATACTGGCTGGCCTCCAAGTGATGAATTCTTGTGGTCACACTAATTTATAAAGTATGTCTGTTGAGACTGGAAGGGGTTACATTCTGCATCAGCAAAGGGACTACCCACACTGATTAAATCATCCATCCTTCAAAGGATCAAAGTTAATAATGTAAGTAACGACGTTTGGTGACCATGTTTGCAAAACCAAAAATTGGGCCGCATGGCTTAACAAAGGCTGTACCCTTTGCAGAACTTCATTAAAAGCATTCTGTTTCCTTGAAATTGGAAAGCCCAGGAAAACGAGACATATGGTTGCTGTATCCACGTATAACTTAACAGTGGTAGTAATACTAATTCATTCTTAGAATTCGAACACATGGATATGAGATGTAATGTATCTCATACAGTTACAGTAGATTTGTTCTTTTTTCCATATTTTCTTCTCTCTCTTATTTTTCTTAAGAATATCAGCTCTTTTTTTGCTTAGTTCTCAGTGACTCTTAAAGCTTGGTGAAAGAGACAGTGGATAATGGAAAGAATATCTAGTGTGAGAGGATCTAGGTTTAGATTTAGGCTTTGCTACTTGCTACCTGTGTGACCTTAGGAAATTCACTAAATCACTCTGGGACTCGGTTCCCTCTTTTATAAATTGGTCCTCATGTGGACCACATCATCTCTAAAATACTGTCCAACTCTGATCCCATAAACCCCTATTGTTGTTTAGTGCTTTTCAGTCTTGTCTGACTCTTCATGGCACTCTATTGACCATGCCACCCAGCCGACCATAAACCCCTATTACTGTAACTTAAGATGACGGTCTAAATTCTTTCATTTGTTCCTAGATAATTATAATAAATGTTACTCAAAATAAGTTCTAAACCCTTATTGTTAATTGTTTGTCTCATGAGGTAATGAGTTCCCCACTAAGGAAGGTGTTCAAGTGGCATCTTCTTGACTAGTTGTCCAGAAAGACAAGACAATAGCCAAGTTATACTTTAGATAGGAGTTAGACAAATGACCACCATGCCACACTTGCCTATCTTATAAAGATATATGTTTTTCAGTCTGCACCTGTTATTCTCCTGGTGTAGGAAACTCCATTTACCAATGCAGACCAGCAATTATTCTGTTCATTGGTTTCAGTTGTGTTGGACTCTCTGTGATGCCTTCTGCGGTTTTCTTGGCAAAAATACTGAAGTGGTTTGCCATTTCTTTCTCCAGCTCATTTTACAGATGAGGAAACTGAGGTAAACAAGGTAAATGATTTGCCCAGGATCACACAGCCAGTAAGTGTCTGAGGCCAGATTTGAACTCAGGGAGATCAGTCTTCCTGATTGCAGGCCTGGCACTCTATTCATTGTGCCCCTAGCTCAGACGTTAAGTGTGTCCAGGATCACAAGGCCAGCATGCTACAGAGGAAGGACTTGAATGGAGTCCTTCTGACTCTAAGGCCAACTCTCTATCAAAGTTATCATCAATATGTATGTGTTGAGGGCCTACTATGTGCCAAACACCAGGGATATAAAGGGCAAGAAAGATAGTCCCTGACTGTGTGATACAACACAAAATAGATACAAAGTAACCTCAAGGGCAACTAGGTGGCACCATAATGCATAGAGCTCCAGGCCTGGAATCAGGAAGACTCATCTTTCAGAGTGCAATCTGGCTGGACACTTAGTAGCAGCTGTGTGACCCTGGGCAAGTCATTTAACCCTGTTTGCTTCAGTTTCCTCATTTGTAAAAAAGGAAATGACAGATCATTTAAGTATCTTTGCCAAGAAAATCCCAAATGGGGTCATGAAGAGTCAGACACAACTGAAATAAATGAACAACAACATTACAGGGGACATTAAGAACAAGGGAGGAAGAGAAGGTGGGATTAAGAAAGACTTCTTTTGGGAGCAGCTAGGTGGTGCAGTGGGTACAGCACCAGTCCTGGAGTCCGGAGGACCTGAGTTCAAATCCAGCCTCAGACACTTCACACATTTACTAGCTGTGTGACCTTGGGCAAGTCACTTAACCCCAAGTGCCCTGACTTCCCCCCTCCAAAAAAAAAGGCCTCTTTAGAAGTACCACTTGAGTTGAGCCTTGGAGGAAGCTATGAATTTATTCTAAGACAGAGGCAGAAGTGGCAAAGGATTCCAGGCTTGAGGAAGAGCCTTGCAAAGCCACAGAGACAACAAATGGATGATGGGTACGGGCAACGACAAGTTAGCCAGTTTGGCTGGAATACAGACCAAGCCTGGTGCTCTGGACTGTTTCTCACTCAGGGCAATCCTCTCCTAGGCTCAGCTCAAAATTGAGATAAACTGAGACACTGGTGGGTGATTCAATAGTCAACCAAAAGAGATTTTGGGTATATCATGAAATAATCACAGAATTTTAGAGTGGGAAAGGGCTCAGAATTCACTTGTTCCAACCACATTAAAGTGGAAGAAATTAAGCCCCAGAGGGCTTACATGACTAGCTCCTGGTAACTAATTGCAGAGTGAGAACTGCTTCCTCCCTCCTAGTTGTGTGTTCTTTATACTATTATGATCTGACTAAGGCAATTCCCTATTTGAGTTTGACTAAGATTGTCTTAGTCAATTAGGTTTTTGACAACTCATTTCAGGGGGGCACATGTGCAGAGACTCCCATATTAAAGGTTGCTGTTAGCCTTGAGTGTTCCTTCACACTGGAGAAGTTACAGCTCTCAGTGCATCAGCACCCTATCGCACAATGAATGATATCACCAATTGAATTTCATAGGGTCATTTTCTCAGTCTTTTACATCTCACCCACAGCTTTGTGTGGATCCCATTTTTAAGACAAAGGAGAAATTTATTGTATAATTTAACGTGTTTTTATCATTACCATCTGACAGACAGAAAATTTTAAATCCCAGAATGGCTTATTATAAGATGGTGAGCTGGAAGTGACCATAGAGATCAGCTGATCCAGTGTGACGTTGCCACTTACAAGTTACTTAATGAGGCATTTCAACTTCATCCAGTAAGCAATGGGAAGCCAATGTGTGTTCCTGAGCAGAGGAATAGCATTATTAAAGTGGTGTTCAAATAAAACTAACCTGGTGGTGGTGTATAGGATGGATTGGACAAGGGAGAGACTAGAATTAGGGAGTCTAGTTTATCCTTGGGCAATAAATTTAACCTATTGGCCTCAGTTTCTTCATCTTTAAAATGGGGAGGAGTTGAACAAAAATTATCTTGCAGTTCTATATAGTACTCCAGTTCTATATTCTATTCTATTCTATATGGTATAATGCATTCTAAACACAAAATCTGCTTGTCCCTTGGGACCTTTAAGATAAAAAGGACTTTGGAGGTCATCTAGTCCAACTCACCAATTTTACAGATCAGTCACTTAATAAGCATAAGTGCCTTTGGGACAGCTAGGTGACAAAATGAATAGAGCTCAGGGCCTGGACTCAGGAAGACTCATCTTCCTAAGTTCAAATCAGGCCTCAGACACTTACTAGCCATGTGACCCTGGACAAGTCACTTCACCCTACTGGCCTCAGTTTCTTTATCTGTGAAATGAGCTGGAGAAGGAAATGACAAACCACTTCAGTATCTTTGCCAAAAAAACTCCAAATGAGGTCATGAGGAGTTGGTCGTGACTGAAGTGACTGAACAACAACAAAGTGCCTACTATGTGTCAGGCACTATGCTAAGAGCTGAGAATACAAAGAAAAGACAGTCCTTGCCCTTGAGGAGTTCAAAACTTTATACAAACAACAAGCTATATACAAGCAAGCTATATATGAGATAAATAGATAATGAACAGAGCAAAGAATTAAAATTAAGATGAGGATGAACAAACAGAGACTCAAGAGAGTTAAATGACTTTCCCAAGATCACAGGGCAGAAAGTAGCAGAGCTGTGATTTGAATGTAGGTCCTCCAAATGCAAATCTAACCCTTTTTTCCATCCCACATTATTTCCAATCTAGTTTCTGAGTCATGTTAGGGGTTATAGATCAAGAGCTGGAAGAGACTTTAGAGATCATTGAGGCCAACTCTCTCATTCAACAGATGAGGAAACGAAGGCCCAGAGAGTTTAATCACTTTCCCAAGGTCACAGAGGTAGTAAGTGGCAGAGCCAGGATTCAAACCAAGATCCTCTGAATCCACATCTAGCCTTCATGCCGCCAATGTACCACATTGCCTCCTTATTGAGCACCAACACAGGCAGTATCTGAAATATGAATATGTTACTTTAAAAAATGTACTTCACATATAAATTCCTACCAGAAAGAGGAAGTCTTCCACTTCCCCCAAGGACAAGCACTCTCTTCTTACCAGAGCGGTGCCAAAGAAGAGAGATCCCACTTAGATGCATATTCAAATGTGAAGCTTATTATCATTCACCAAAAACCTCTTCCACATTCTAATTTCATCATTCCTCTGTTGGCACTGCTATTCACCCTGTCTCCCACATTCATAAATTTGCAAATGTCCTTGACTCCTCCTCCTTCCTCACAGCCAGAGTTACTAAATCCTGTGAATTCTATACCTGAACTGTCCCTCTCTCTACCTCTTTGTCCCCTCTGCCACCATCCTGGAATCTAATGAAATCATATTTGTGAAGTGCTTAGCACAGTGCCTAGCACACAGTAGGCATGATATAAATGTTCATTCCCTTCCCTTAAGAGAACCACCACTCACCTGGACTACCTGTCCAGTCTTGTCTGCTCTCTTCCCTAGTCTCTACCCTCCAGGTACGTTGAATGATTCTCTGAGTCACAGTGTCCCTAATGAGTGAAGTAATTGTCCCTTAGGACTCTGCCCTGGTTAAAACTAGTGTTATGTTAGTTCTGAGTACCCCATTTTAGGAAAGACAGAGATGAGTGGGAGTGTGTCCAGAAGAAAGAGTCCAGGACAGTAAAAGAAATGGAGGTTATTCTATTTGATGATTTCTTGAAGAAAGTAGGGTTTTTAACTTGGAGAAAACAATAGCCTGAGGATGGGGAGGGACAAGATATTAGTCTTCAACAGTCTGACAGTCACTTGGAAGAGGCAGCCAAGTAGTCTCAATGAATACAGTGCTGGACATGGATTCAGAAAGACTCAAGTTCAGATTCAGCCTGAGACACTTAAGAGACTGTGTATTCTTGGGCACTTTATCTGTCTCGTTTTCCTCGTCTTTAAAATGGGGATAATATTAGCACCTGCCTCCCAGGGCTGTTGTGAGGATAAAATGAGATAATATTTATAAAGTGCTTTGAAACCTTAAAGCACTATGTAAATCTATCTGTTAGAATGTGGATGATTAGGCATTTTCTGCTGGGCTCCAAAGCAAAGAACTGGGGACACAGGACAGAAACTGGAGATTTCAGCTGGCTCTAAGGAAAACTGTGAAAAGAGCACTGGCCAGGAGATGCAGGGGCTACCACACTAGAGGCTAGGAGCCCCCTCACTAAAACAAATGATGGTCTTTGATGATACAGATGAGATCTTTCAGGTGAAGGCTAAATTAGAATAGGGTCTCTGCCTTTTTTGTGTCCTAGACCCCTCTGGCAGTCTGGTGGAACCTATGTGCCCCTTCTTGAAATAGTGTTCTTAAATGTATAAAATAAAATGCATAAGATTATAAAGGAAACCAATTATATAGTTATAAAAAAAAACTTTTATAGGCAAAGCCCTGAACTTGATGGTGTCTAAGCTCCTTTCTAATCCTTGGATTGAGTGATTCAGTTCAGCTGTCCAAAAGGCCATGGCCCTGGCTTCTACTCAGACTTAGTTCTCTAAGAAAAAAGGAAACTTGAAGGATAACTCTGAGAAGAGAAAGGAAGAGCATAGTGACTTGTCCCTCCCTCTGGGAGACCCAGCTCTGTAGAAATAGCAGGGCTGAGAAGCCCTTAACTGGTCCTACTCTCTGATGACCAGGGCTCTGAAGGATCCAAGCCAGATAAAAAGGATCCACTTCTACATGAGGTGCAGAGCAAGGGTGCACAAGTCCCAGATCTGCTATGTCATAGTCACGAAGCCAAGTAAGTATCAGAGGTAGGATTTGAAGCCAGGTCTTCCCACCTCCAATTCTAGTACTTAACCTACTATGCCATCCTTAAAGTCATTAAGACATACTCATTGCTTTTAAGGAAGATTTAATATGAGTCCTTTTCAGATTATAATGCAATAAAATTATATTTAATAAGGGACCATTGGAGAATATGCAACCTAATCTTAAAGAATAAATGGTTTGAAGAACAAATCATAGAAACAATCAAAAATTTTATTAAGGAGACAGCATACCAAAACCTTTTGGATACAGCATAAACAGTAATCAGAGAAAAATTTACATCTCTAAATGCTTACATCAGTAAAATAGAGAAAGAGCAGACCATTGAATGGGGTATGCAACTAAAACAACTTGGAAAGGAACAAATTAAAAATCCCCAACTAAACAGCAAATTGGAAATCCTAAAAATTAAAAGTGAGATTAATAAAATTGAAAGTAAAAATATTGAGTTAATAAATAAAATTAGGAGCTGGTTTCATAAAAAAAAAAACAATAAAACAGATAAACTGTTGGTTAATAAGATTAAAAAAGAAAAGAAAACCAAACCACTATTATCAAAAAATGAAAAGAATTAATATACCACTAATGAAGATGAAATTAAAGCAACAATTAGCAATTATGTTGCTCAATTATATGCTAATAAATTTAACAATTTAAATGAAATGGAAGAATATTTAACAAAAATATGAACTGCCTAGATTAACAGAAAAGGAAACGATATTTAAATAAACATTTTTTCCTGCTACAACAAAATGAACTTTATTTTAAAATAATTTTTTACAGACATAGATGCATGGAAATGTTCTTTAGTTGGCTATGTATGGGAATGAAAAAAATTAATAAATAACATTAATATAACAGACCTCTAAACATTAACAATGCATTGGCAAACAAAGTAGACAACCCAAAATGAATCTTAAAGTGCTGCTAATTATTCTCTGCAAGAGTATTTATCTTCTGTTTCTTTACAGGTAAGAAGTGATTAAATAATGCTAATATAAACTTCATATTAAAGACATATACTTTTTAAAAGTCCATGAAAATTTTTTCTGAGTTTTTTTAAACACTGATATACAAACTGGGATTCTTCATTCTGAAGAAAGTTACTGGTTTGTCTCTCCAGCTCCACCCATATAAAGAGTTTTGAAATGAGAAATAAGTATGAATGAAAAAAATAACCTTTCTATCTCCCAATCCTTTTGTTACTTACAAGTAGGGTGAAAATAAAGAGAACAAAATAGAAAAAATACCATCAAGTAGAGAAAAACTATCTTCTTTGCTTTAAATAAACCTATTTTAGAAAAAGCAATTGAACAGACCATAAATGAGCTTCCTAAGAAAAAAGCATCAGGACCAGATAGATTTACAGGTGAATTCTACCAAATATTTAAAGATCAACTAATTTGCCCTGAAGTCAGGAGGACCTGAGTTCAAATCCAGCCTCAGACACTTACTAGCTGTGTGACCCTGGTCAAGTCACTTAACCCTGATTGCCTCTCCCTCTCCCAACAAATAAAGATCACCTAATCCCAATATTAAATAAATTATTTGGAATAACAAACAAAGAAGGAATCTTACCAATCCTCTTATGAAACAAGTATGGTACTCATACCTAAACCAGAAAGAACAAAAACAGAGAAAGAAAAGCATAAACCAATTTCACTAATGGATATGGATGCAAAAATCCTAAATAAAATACTAAGAAACTACAAGAATATATCACAAAGATTATACATTATATTTATGCCAGGAATGCAGGGATGGTTTAACATAAGGAACACTTAACATAATTGATTATCTCAATAACAAAAGTAATAAAAATCATATGATCATAGCAATAGATGTGAAAAACTTTTGGCAACATAAAACACTCATTGCTATTAAAAACACTTGAAAGCATAGGTATAAATGGATTTTTCCTTAAAATAATAAGAAGCATCTACCTAAAACCATCAGCAAGCATTATCTGTAATGGGGATAAACTAGAAGCATTCCCAATTAGATCAGGGTGAAACAAGGATGCCCATTATACCCATATTCTTCAATTAGTTTACTAGAAATGCTAGCAACAGTAATAAGAAAAGAAAAAGAAATCAAAGGAATCAGAATGGACAATGAGGTAATAAAATTATCTCTTTTTGCAGATGATGTGATGATATGCTTGGAAAATACTAGAGATTCAACTAAAAAGTTGGTTGAAAGAATAATTTTAGCAAAGTAGCAGGAGAAAAAATAAACCCACTTAAGTCATTAGGATTTCTATATATCACCAACAAAACCTTGCAAGAAGAGATAGAAATATAAAATAATTTTAGGCAGTATAAAATACCTGGGAGTATACCTGAGAAGATAAAATGAGGAACTACATAAACATAATTATAAAACATTTTTATACAAATAAAGTCAGATTTAAAGAATTAGAGAAATATTAATTATTCATGGATGGACAGAGCCAATATAATAGAAATGATAATTCTACCCAAACTAATCTACTTATTCAATGCCATCCCAATTAAAATACCAAAATAAATATTTTATTGAGCTAGAAAAAATAAAAATAAAATTCCTTTGGAGGAATGAAAGGTCAAGAATATCAAAGGAATTAATGAAAGACATGTAAAAGAGGGGAGTCTAGCAGTACCAGTTCTCAAACTATATGATAAGGCAGTAATTATCAGAACTATCTGGTCCTGGCTAAGAAATAGAAAGATGGATGAGTGGAACAGAGTATACACATAATACAGAGTAGTAAATAACTATAGTAACCTTGTGTTTGACAAATGTAAATATTTAGGTTTTGGGGATAAGAATACACTCTTTCATTAAAAAAAAAGCTTAGGAAAATTAGAAAGCAGTCTGGCAGAAATTGAGTATAGATCAATTATCTTACACCATTTACCAAGATAAGGTAAAAATGGATACATGGCCTGGACATAAATGGAAATATCATAAGAAAATTAGAAGAACAAGGAACACATTACCTATCAGACTTGTGGTTAGGAGAAAAATGTACAAATAAAGAAGAGATAGAGCATTTTGAAATGTGAAATGGATAATTCTGATTACATTAAATTTAAGACATTTTATACAAATAAAGCTAATGTAGCCAAGATCAGAAGGAAAGCAAAAAATGGGGAGAAGTTTTTATAGACAGTTTCTTGAATAAAGGTCTCATATCTCAAATATATAGAGAACTGAGGCAAATTTGTAGAACATGAATCATTCTCTAACTGATAAGTGGCCAAATAGAGCAGGAAGTTTTTCAATGAAGAAATTAAAACTATATAGTCATATAAAATGCTCTAAATCATTATTGATTAGAGAAATGCACATTGTAACAATTTTAGATATCATTGCATACTTATCAGATTGGCTAAAATGATAGAAGAGGAAAATGACAAATGTTGAAGGAGATATTGTAAAATTGGGACATCAATACACTATTGGTGAAACTGTGAACTGATCCAACCATTTTGGAGAACAATCTGGAATTACAACCAACAAGTTATAAAAGTGTATATACCCTTTGACTCCCCAATACCACTATTACGTCTGTTTCCCAAGGTGATCAGGGAAAAGGAAAAGACCCTATATGTTCTAAAGTATTTATAGCAGCTCTTTTTGTGGTGGCAAAGAACTAGAAATTGAGGGAATGCCCATCAATTGGGGAATGGCTAAACAAGTTGTGGTATGTGATTGTGATGGAATACTACTGTTCTATAAGAAATGATGAGGATGAACTGGTCGATTTTAGAAAAACATGGAAAGATTTGCATGAAATGATGAAGAGTGAAATGAGCAGAACCAAGACAACATCATATACAGTAGCGGCAATATTATTACAAGAACAATAGTGAACAGCTATATTATTTTGAGTATGACAAATACTCAAATCAACTACAAGGGACCTATGAAGGAAGATGCTATCCACCTCCAGAGAAAGAACTGATAAGTACAAGTATGTATCGTAAGTATATGGTATACACACATATGGCATGTGCATGGTATACATATATAAATATATGTATATATATATATATATATATGTATATATACATACACATGCACACACTCTTGGTGTTGTGTGTGTGTGCGCCAAATGTTGGCCTTCTCTAGTGGGGGGGGGGCGGATAAAAAGTGTACAGCAAAGAACAAATGAAAACTCAGAAGAAGCATAGAAAAGTAAGTAGTTTTGAAAACAATATGTAGTATTTATTATATAGTTTTTTTTAAAAAAAGCAAACTGCGAAACAGAGATACATGGTTTCACACTTGAATCTTCTTTTTGTGTTGTGCTATATACACAGAAATTTTTTTGATTTTTTTGTATTTAAGTTCAAAATGAATAAAAAACTAAAAAACCAAAGAATATAATGTTAGGAGCAGATGTGTGATTTCATCCATGTACTAAACTCCCAGTGAGGAAATTCTCTCCGTAGGTGCCAGTGTACACCACCCCTGCAACAGCTTACTGAGTTAGTTACCCAGAGCAGTGAGATGTTAAATGACCTTCCCAGGTTCAACAGTTGAAATGTTTCAGAGGCAGGGCTCTTACTTCTAGACCAAGTTTCTATCCACCATGACTGTAATGCTTTCTCTTATGGGCAAGAGACCATGTCCTCTATTTCTTTCAGGAAATAGGTAAAATTTTCAGGAAGTAGGTAGTCAATATTTGTTTGAAATCTCTCTTGATATTGGATTATCCTGTAGTTTTCCTCTATCTACACTATAACTGCTTCTCATGTAAGTAATACAACATAATTTTGATATATAGGGTTTCCCTAAAGTCTGGACACATAGGCAAAAATGCGTATTTTGAAATATTTGGAATATTAACAGACCTTATTCCCCTTGGCTTCTTTTTCTGGGGTATGCTAAAGGAGATGTACTCAATAAAAATCACAGATGCAAAGCACTTGATTGAACGCATAAAGAGTGAATGTGCTAAAATTGATGGCAATGTGGAATTATAGCATTGAGTTCACATGACTCTTGCAAAGCACATCAACCTTTGCATCACAAATGATGGAAATCATATTGAAGATGTTATTTGTTAATATCCAATTAAATAAAATGTTGAAAATTTCATTCATTTCTTGAAAATATGCATTTTTGCCTATGTGTCCAGACTTTAGGAACACCCTGTATATTTGAATGTGCCAAGTACGTAGGAAAAGTGCACTTAAGAAAAGGTCTAGAAGTTCAAATGAGGACAAGATCACTGATTGCTTGGGCCTATTAAGGAAAGCTTTAATGAAACAGGTAGGTGAATAGGCTCAGTGGATAGATAGCTGGGTCTAGAGTAAGCAAGTCCTTAGTTCAAAATTTGCCTTCAGATACTTAATAGCCATGTGACCTTGGGCAGGTTAGTTAACTCCTTTTTGCCTCAGTTTCCTCCACCGTAAAATGGGGATAATAGTACCCACCTATCTCACAGGGTTGTGAGGATCAAATCAGATAAATGTAAAGAGCTTAGCACAGTGCCTTGTACATAGTAGGTGCTGTACGAGTGCTAGCTATTTATAATTATTAGTGTTATTATAAAGCATTATTTGAGCCTTACAGAAGAAGTGACCTCAGAAAGATGGGTAGAATTTCAGCAGTTAAAAGGTGTCACTCATGAGAATGCTATTATACCAAACACTGTGACAAAGAATAAAAATAAAATTAAGGCAATATCCAAATGTTTGTTTTATCATAAACAGGGTGTTTCCAAAGCCTTAATTCAGTTTTAAAATTAAAGCTTGAAACTACACTGAAACTTTGGGGATATTCTAGATACAAAACACTTGGCTATCTGATTAAAATTTTCATCCAGATGTTTGTATAGGTGCAGCTTTTTTTCCTGTCTTGTATCTACTACCAAAAAGCAATTCAGTAGACACTGAAAACCAGCCCACATCAGTTTAGGCACTACCAGAACCATAGCCATGGAGCTGTTATCGACCCATGCATGGCAGGCCCTCTTTGCTTCATTCCCAATTTTGTACTTTGTGCTGACATTTCCGTAGAGAGTTCTGTGATCTTATGGGGGGAGGAGGGTGGTACTTCCTCTTTTCAATGAAGATCTCATGCCTGCCTTGCCTTCTCATCCTGTGTGGTTTTTGTCTGTTTTTGGTCAGTCTTTTCTAAAGCTTCCACTCAACACATGGGCAGCCTATGTGTGGTCCTTCTGTTACTATTTTGTGGATTCTGGTACAATACTCAGACTATTACCCATGTCTCTGTATGGTCAGTCTACCTCCTGTCTGTCTGCACTCATCACTAAAGATGATTTTTTTTATACTACTCATATTCATGTCACCTTCCATAATATGCCCAGTTTTTATTTCCCATTCAATTTGGGGTCTAGCTCATTGTCCATCTGCAGCACCTCTGTAAGACCGATTAGTAATTTAAGATTCCTGCCTTTGGTGGGTCTGCCAAAACCTACCTATGCAACCTTAGTTGAAGCCATTTCTCTTTATTAGGATTCACTTTCTCACCTGGAAAATGAAGGGATTGACCTAGATCAGGATTTGTTATCCTAGGGTCTGTGAACTCGATTTTTAAGAGTATTTTGGGAGCAGCTAGGTAGTGCAGTGTATAGCCCTCTGGCCCTGGAGTCAGGAAAACCTGAGTTCAAATCCAACCTCAGACACTTGATACTTACTAGCTGTGTGACCTTGGGCAAGTCACTTAACCCTAATTGCCTTGTCTTCCCCCCCTCAAAAAAATATTTTGATAACTCTATTCCAATGGAATTAATTTCCTTTGGAACCACTTGAATTTTATTTTAGGTGGCACAGTAGATAGAGGCCTGGTCATAGGGTCAGGAAGACCTGCATTCAAATCTAATCTCAGAGACTGAATAGCTGTGTGTCCCTGGACAAGGCTGTTTGACCTATTTGCCTCAGTTTCTCCATCTATAAAATGGAGATCATAATAGCACCTACCTCCCAGGATTGTTATTAGGGTAAAATGCTTCACAAACCTCCTATCATCATAATTATTACTGTTATTATTTTATGCATTTAAATCTGAGAAGGGATCCATTGGCCTCACGAGATAACCAAAGGAGTCCACAATGCCAAAAATGTAAAAAAAAAAAAAAAAGACTCCGACTCCTGGCCTAGATGATCTCTCAGGTCCCTTTTCATACTATCCATTGGGTTTATCAATCAGTCAGTCAGTAAACATTTACTAGGTACCCACTATGTCACTTTCCCAAGGTCATACAGACAGTATGTGTTAGAGAAAGAATTCAAACCTAGGTCTACTAATTCCATCATTCTGATCCATATCCAGATCTTTTTCTGTTATACCACAGAATAAGATCTATAAATGAAAAGCTATTAGAAAATAATTCCAGGACAGCATATAAACAAGGAAGGAGATTATAGATATTATAGACATATGTGTATATATATATATATATGTATATATATGTATACATACAAACATATACACGTGCCAAAGATTTCCTAAAATTATTTCCTACCAAAGGAAAACCCCCAAGAGCTGCAGTGCTTAATTATTTAGGTGGATCACCAAGTTACACTGTTTGCAGTAGGAAGCAAAGAAAGGAAGCCAAGCATAGTGTCAATAATTCAGCACTTCACACTTCAAAAGGTCTGTAATGCCATCCATGTGTGCCCTCCTTTCACTGCAGCACATCGGACTTTTTTATGCTTTACGAAATGCCATAGTGAGTTGCTGTTCCTTTTTGTGGTCAACGAATGAACTCCTCCAGGGATGAGCCTATCTGAATCCAGCTAAGACTGTCCTCTGATAACAGATATACAAGGGCATTAGAGATTTAGGCCTAGAAGGGACTTTAAAAACTTAATGAGTGCCATCCCCTCACTTTACAGATGAGGAAATGAGAGCTCTGGTCATTTGCCCAGTGTTACACAGCTAACAAGTATCTAAGGTGGCATGTGAACTCAGTTCTTCCTTTGTGTTTGTTCATCTTTCCCTTCCAAGAGGACCAACAACTTCACAAGGGTGATAACTTGACTTTCAGATGAATTGGATTTAAGTAAGACAGTTGCACAAAGTCATCAGCCTAATACTCCCTTCCAGAGACATCAAAGTCCAGCGACAAGACAAAAGTCAGTGCAACTGGTGATAGCTTGGAATGCAGTGGAAAGCCTTGGTATCTTTGATGTCTGACCAAGCTCTAAGTACTTCACAGCACCTGCTTCAGCTGCCTTCATGCCATTGGAACAAATTATTCTCCTCTGCCCATTCTGCCTTGGGAGAAGTTTTCATATGCTTGGGGTAGACATCCCCCTAACTCACCAACAGGTTTGAGATCTTTCCGTTACCCTCAACCTGGTTTAAGCCGAATAGTGAGACGGTTTTACCAGGATATGGCAGCTGTGCATGCTACAGCTTCTTGGAGCCACAGGTTGAGGGTTGAGTGCCAGGGAGACACCAAAAGTAGATGAGCAGCCTTGAAAAGGGCCCCACAAGTCCTCACAGCAGAGGATCTAGTCCTCCCTGAACACCTCATACACCCCTCAAGTCTTCCTGTTTCCAAATTTATTGGCCAGATGTTGTTAACTCTATATTCAAAGTCTCTCCATTTTGGTAGGACTTGCCAGAGCTTACAATCTGCTGGTACAGCCTCTGGGCAATGAACGCTGATAAATGCTCTACTTTCATTTCCCAAATACTTAAAACAAACTTCTGAATTATTTTTTAGGACCCCTCTGTTCTCAGCTACTATCCCACTGGAAATTGTTGAGTGTAAGAAGCAGGGGAAGCAGTTTTGTTTCCACAGAAGTTGAAAATATCCCTCTCCTCCTCCCCTCCCACCAGCTTTAGCATAATATGTCAGGTGACTGATTTCTAATCAGAGCTCTGATCTAACTGACCAGGCTAGAAGGTTTATAGGATTGTATGCATTCATAAAGGAGTCATTTGAGGAGGGCGTAGGCAGTCAGTGGTTTGCATCTGGCCAATGAAGAGCCTGGCAGGAGATTTGAAGCAGCGGGGTGGGGGGTGTGGTACAGTCAATAAAAGGACTGGCGTCCATCTGAGTCCTTTGTACTCTCCCATACTCTGTTCTGGGGACGTACCCATTTATTCAGGAAGAATAAATCTAAGACATAATTAAAACCTTCTTGGCCTTCCAATGAGTATTGTTTATTCCTAGACAATGTACGTTTCTAACATTGAGGATTCACCTATCCAATTTCTTCTGTGGGTCATTCACCCCTCAACATCTGAGTTAGAATCTGAGGAGTAAGAATTGATGCTGCAAATGTTTAAAATCCTATCAGGTTGTGTTATTCATCAATGGAATTCAGAGCAGCAGCCCAGCACCGTGGAAATGTGACAGGGGTAAGGACCAGGTCAGGGTGTTGGTTCCAATCCCAGTTTGACCACTTTGTGCCTGTGTGACATTGGGTAAGTCCCTTCATCCGTCTCAGTTTTCTTATCAACTCAGGTCCTTTACGGCTCTAATATCTACGATCTTATGAACTCTAGTTAGAATGGCCTAATTTAAGACTAAGACTTCTTAGGATTATAGATAAGTCCCTTACTTAGAAGCAGATGAAGTTTCATTTCAATCCTGTGATTCTATAATTATAATGATTTCAGCGATGTGGGAGGGAGAGATTTCTGGCTAGAAAGTTAAAGAGGATCTTCTTTCCTGGAATGTTTCAAAACTTGCACAAGTGTGGGAATGAACCGGAGAGAAAACCACAAAGTAGATATTTGGTGACAAAGCCTTGGCCAAGTCTTTTCAAGTCACTTTGCAAATCTTCAAGTGCTATTTAACGCTAGCTAGTATTATGCTTGCTATTATTATTATCATATTGCAGTCAATGCAGAACCAATTCCTATCATATTGAGGGATGGGATTCAAATGGATAAACCCGCAAGTTTCCCCTTAACCATTTCAACTCTCCCCATCATACCTCCAACCCTGTCATACTCTCCCCATCCCAGTGATTCCAAATTCCCCCAATGCCGCTGTACGGAGTATGATAAATCAAAAAATAATAATTTGCAGTCCTTGAATCTGACATACATTTATGGACAGAATATGCAAAAGGAATACACATTTTTTTCAAATACACATGGAACATTTACAAAAACTGTTAATACAGCAGGATACAAATAAATGACAAAAGGCATAAGTTAAAGATCATATTATCAGATAACAGATACTGTATCTATGACTTCATTGGTAAGGAAAACTCCTCTCCACCACTGCAAGTTGGCACCTTCTCTACATCTTACAGTCTTAGAGAACTGGCTAAACCAAATATGCTAAGTGACTTACTCAGGGTCAGATAGTATATCTCAGAGGTAGGACCTGAACCTAGGTCTTCCAGGTCATACTAATAACTATCTACTATATACCAAAGCTTCTCGTATCAGTTAAAAAAGAAATAAAAAATTATCATAAGAAAAGAGCCAAAAGATGTAGGCTTCGCTACAATCTAAAATTATGTTAAATAAAGGTTTACTTGCAAATAAAATTACAGAAATAAATTTTAAATCATATTAAAGACATTGATAAAAAATATATAAAATTTACAGAATACAACCAAAATAGCACTGAGGCTATTTTAAATTCTTGAACAATTATATCAATGTTCATATACTATATATGCCAGGATGTATATTCTTTAAGTAAATTTTATACTTCAAATAATTTTTTAAAATATACCACATAAATTTTTTTTTAACAAACATGATATTTTACCTGATTCTTTCAATAATGTAAATATGGTCCTGATTCCCAACCTCATAAAGCTACAGCAAAAAAAGAAAACTAAAGACCACTATCATGATATCTGTAAAAATATGGAAATACTGTAAAGTAAGGTATAACTGTGTATCATTATGATTAAGTATAATTTACATTAGAAATGCAAGTATATTTTATTAGAAAATTTTTTTATAAATGATATCAATATTAAATATGAAAACAACATGATATATAAACAGAAAAAGCCTAAGATACATCACCCATTAATATAAATGAATTTTTCATTCATATGATTTTTAAAGCATTTATTTGACTCCAAAAGCTAGCAGTATATGTGAGGCCAAACATTAGAAGTTCTCCAACTATGAACAGGGTTAAAGCAAAGTTATCTACTTTCACCATCAGCTCAGTTTTAGTAACGTTGACATAATTTAAAAAAAAAAATAGGAGAACAAGCATAGACAAGGAAGAGGTTGAAACACCTATTATTTTGGAACTAGAGAGGCAGCTAGGTGGCACAATGAATGGAGTGCTGGTTTGGGGGCCACAAAAACCTAAGTTCAAATCCTGCCTCAGACACTGATTTAGGGGAGTGACAATGGACAAGCCACTTATTTTTTTTTACCCTGTTTCTTCATCTGTAAAATAGGAATAACATTTACTTTGCAGAACTACTGTGAGGTTCAAATGAATATATTATATATGTGCAATACGTAATAGATTTGTGATATATTCATAATATATTAACACATATGGTCATTTATATATGCTCTTTGCAAAACACCTGACATCTATTCTCATCTGAAAATCACAATACTGCAAGGTAAATGCTGTTACTGCCCCTATTTTACAGATATTACTTGATATTAAGTTATATTTACATATAATTTAAATTATATTTACATATAATGTCACATACATGAAAATAAATAAGGTTATATAAATAACTATAGTGATATAAATGTTAAGTATTATTCTTTTTATTTAGAGATATGATTTATTTCGAAAACCAGAGAGGAAAAAAAGAACACCATAGAGAGAAAAAACGAGAAGAAAATCAATAGGGGAAGGGAAGAATAAAAAGAGGAAAAGGAAACGGGGGGAATAATAAAGGGAAGGAAGAAGGTAAAATCCCATCCTTGACCCACTTACTTTTTCGGACCCCTCCCCAATCCTCGTGATGAGCCCGTCCTTTTCTGCACAACCCCCTCCCCTAGGATGAGCGCATCCTTTACTGTCCCTTCTTTCCCTCTTCCTTCTGTTGAGCTCATCCTTTCCAACCCCCAATTCCAAAGGTGCGCCGCCCCTCCCCCATGCCTCTGATAAGCTCATTCACTTCTGGCACAGCAACCCCTTGTCTGACCCTGCATCCCCAAGATGAGTCCATCTTCTTCTTCCCCCACCCCGATCCCTCTGATGAGCTCATCCTATTCTAGCCCCCTCCCCCTCTGTTCTGTTCCCCCATCCCAGTTTTGAGCCTCTTTTCCTGCTCCCCCTATCTCTGTGGTGAGCACGCCCTTCTACCCCGCCCCCCCATGAGCTCATCCCCTTCGGGCCCCGTCCCCCACCCCAGGTTCGGGTCCATCCTCTTCCGCTCCCCTCCCCCATCCCTGGGATGAGCAGCTTTCTGCACAGGGCACCCCTCACGTCCCTTTCCTTTCTCGGAGAAGAGAGCCCATGCATCCCCGCCGGCAAGGTGCTCGGGCCGAGGCGGCACAACGCGCGGAGGCAGCCGAAGGCCCGGGAAGCGTGACCAGCCGCGCTCCCTCGGGGCGCCGCCCAAACTCCCCTCGCGCCCCGTGTGCCCGCTCGAGAGCGTGGGAGCATGCGTGCACGTGCGTGCGCGTGCGCTCGACCGGCCTCCGTGCGTGAGGGCGAGCGCTACGGCGCGTGCGCGCCACCCCTTTCTTTCCCCGCACCCCCCCTTTCCTCCCCTCCCATCTCCCCCAGGAGCAGTCCCGGACTGCGAACGCCAAGCGGGTGGAGCCGAAGGCCCGGCGCCTCGCTTGTCCCTGGAGCCCGGGGGCACCTCGCACGGGGCAGGAGTCCGGCCTGAACCGCATAGCGCGGGATCCGCTTTCTCTTCCTCCTTTTCTTTGACCAGTGGCGTCACTAGTGTTTTGTCCATTTGTTGGACTTAGAAAGAAAAACTTACTTTTTATGTGTTCTGCTCACAACACCCCCAGTGTGAACCATTAACAGGGCGTGACAGCAAACTTCCCCGGATCACCCATGGCGCCCCAAAACGAGCCCTTGTCAAGCAGAATCCGGGGGTCCCCGAAGGTAGTGTCCGAGTTCCGGGATGAAGTTGGTCCCCTCGACTCTTCCGGTCAGCCTGGGCTTGGTTCATTGGACCGAGAGAGGCGTATGCATATATATGCAACTTCCTATATTAAATTGTATGTCTGCTATGTATTATACGTATCTGTATATCGATCAGTATTTATAGTGTGTGTATATACATACACACCTGTGCACATATGTATGTATGTATGAATATCTGTATATGTATGTGTGTATTGTGTATGTATATGTATCTATGTGTGTATAGATGTAAATGTGTATATACATGTATGTGTGTATCTGCATATGTGTATAGATGTAAATGCGTGCCTAGATGTATATACGTGTATATAACATGTTAATATCTTATATCCATATAACAGATGTTTACAAACGCATGTTTATTGTTACATTGTTACGTGTGTCTGTATATGAAAACACGTTCAGTTATGTCCAACTCTTCGTGACCCCGTAAACAGTATGGTCTGTGGGGTTTTCTTGGCAAAATTACTAGAGTAGTGTGCCAATTCCTTCTCCAGTGGATTAAGGCAAACAGAGGCTAAATAACTTGGCCAGGGTCACACAGTAAGTGTTTTAAGCACCAATTTGAACTCGGGTCTTCCTGAGCTCCTGGCCCAGCACTCCCATTTAGCTGCCTCTGGTATGCATGTGTGTATATGCACACATATATCTACACACATACCATATATTTACATTTCTATATGTAAATATATAGGAGATATCTTGGTATCTACATATCTGTGCATATCTATGTATATAAAAGAGAACAGGGTAATTAGAAGTTAGAAGAAGCCTTTTGACCTCAAAAGCAGGGCCCCACCTTAGATCTAAATACAATAGATATGTAATACATACATGTTGTATTATATATACATATAACTATATTAAATATGCTGTTAAATATTTTCTATTTCAGCTTACTAAGACTTTTGGGATATGCTGTACATATCTTTTTCCTTCAGTGTGTATGTGTATAAATATAGATATCTGCATATAAAATATAAATATTCATAAGATACATAGACTACGTAGAGGTATATTTTTATGTATCTCTAGCTCTATATCTACAGAGAGATATCTGTATATAGAATATATCTACATATATCAAGACAGCCATAGCTAAATAAATATAGAGTTATAATTTAAAATATCTTTAAACATATCCTTATATACCTAGACATCTCTTCATATATCTAGATATATAAATAAATATATTTCGAAATGTAAATGCATAATAGATACATAGTATATGTTATGTCTAAATAGTATAATGGATGTATAGTTTAGATATACATTATAAATATGTTATATCTAACATCTAAATCTCTAAAATGGATATATAATAAACATAATTAGAATATATCTACATATAATATACATTATAGGTATATAACAGATACATATTTTTATATCTATAGATATCTAAATATAGACATATTTAGACATATTCTATGTATTAATATCTAGATATATATCTCTATGCATATACATACACATAAACATAAACCTTTTAAAAGATTTTTTCCATTTTTGTCAGTTTGTTGCCCTTCCATTTTTATCCTTTAATGCTCTTAGGTTAATCTGGCTTAATTAGTTCTATCAAAAACATTTCTTTAAACTTCTGTTTTCCTCCACTACTTTTTTCCTCTTCAACTTTTTTTCCTGTAAAACTGTTTTACGAAGCTATAATCTTGTAGGATCATCAATCTAGAGCTAGGAAGGATCTCAAGAGGCCCCTGTGAGTCCAGCTTCCTCATTTTATAGGTAATGAAACTCAAGGCCCTCAGGGATTAAATGACTTGCCCAGGTCACACAGATAGTAAATCTCAAAGGTGGGATTTGAATCCAGGTCTTTTCATTCCCAGGCCAGGGCTGTTCACTTGTATGTACCGTGGTACTGCAAGTCTATAAGACAGCTTAATATACTAAACTGGTATTGGCCTTGACTGCCATGTCTCTCTCTGACAAATTTAATCAATTTGTTTAAATGTTCACATTAGAGTTCCCTCAATTGTACGTCATATTTTTTTTATTTTTTCTAGGTTGGAATTGATTTTTATTTTTGGTCTAACAAATTAGTAGTACAGATAGATGTACAGATAGATGATTAAAAATTACCCATGTCTCTTAACTCACCATTTTCTGTCCATTAGACTATAATCGGTTTCATTTTTTTGTGTGTGACATCGTGTGATCCCACTGGGGGAGTAGAACGAGGATGGCTCTGGAATCAGAGGGCCTCGGTTCCATATGGGTGTGGGCGTACACACATACACACACACACACACACAATGATGTGGGTTCTTTTTTTTTTAATGGCTTTGTGAACTTGGAGTCGGGAACATCTGGGTTCTAATCACTTGTTGCCCGTGTTATCTTTGGCAGGCCTTGACGGGCCTTGGTTTCTTCATCTGGAAAATGAGAGTCGTGCTGCATCAGTGGTGTCAAACTCAAATAGAAACTGGAGTGACTAAACCATACATCCACCCAGAAGGCCACATGTTGACTTAGAAAATCACATATTAACATCGTGTTCCATTGTATTTTTATTTATTTTGTTAAATATTTCCCAATCACATCTTAATCTGGTTCCAGCATGGTCTCTGTACTGCATGAACTCTGACGTCTCTTCCAGCTCTAAAGCAGTTTTCTCTTTTTGTAAAAAAGTATCCATGATTTATACAGGCTTAAGATTTACAGTCTACACGCCTTAGCCTGTCACATTTCTTATTACTGAACCATGTTTCCCAATTTATTTTTCACCATCCTATATCCTATATACCTTTGTATAAAAGTCCATGTTGGTTTCATTTGGAGCTTATCATTGAGCTCTTCCTAGAATTCCTATGCCTTCTCATTCTCTGCAATAAGTCTTGGTGCACAAGCAGAGATTATTTTCGTATTTCTCCATTTAACAATGCTCATCGTGAGCCCCACTTGCAAGTTGACTATGAAATGATGTTTGTTCTTGTCTCTGGCAGCCTGAGAAAATCACCTCTGCTCACTCCTTCGTTCGCCTTCCCTGTCGCAACTGATGAGCCATCCTTCTTGTTTCTCTTCTCTACAAAACGTTTCTGAGAACACTCCACACACGGTAAATGTAGCTTTGATGAAGGCATAAGGAGAGAACGGGTAGGCTTTCACAAATATTCTGCAGCAGACATCTTTATTTTTAAACTTAAGTATGGAAGGAAGGAAATCAAAGCATTGGGAACACAACTCTCAGGAAGCTGTCAGAGCTATGTTGAGGGTTTTGTAGGGACTGTTTCCTCAGTTGGCCAAGGAAATGGAGATCAGCTTAGCTTGGGAAAGAGTCAGTGACTGAATAATCCAGATTTCCAGGATCATTATTATAACAGAAGTCTTCTAAATTAATTGATTACAGTTGAAAAATTCTAAGTTCTTATTTGAAATAAGTTTTTATTGCTTCATTTCTTTCCATTACTATAATTTCTCCCAGTCCTTCTTCCCATCCCCCTCCCAAAGAGCTATCCCCTACAAGAAATAGTATTTTTAAAGAAAAAAAAGGGGGAGGAAAAAAATCATCACGTAATTTATTTTTTAATAATCTGCTCTACTACATAGTTGGCTCTACCATATAATTCTTTTTAATTTGTTTATTATTCCATATAATTAAAATTTTATAACTTCTTATAAATTATAAATATTTTAATCTCATTTTAATCTAATCTCATCTCAATTGTTGCTATGCATCTGAATAAAAACTTGGGAAAATTGGATAACAGTATGTTGGAAAGTGGGGTTAGCTGAAGATTTTACAACATGTATCATAGGATCATACATGTGAAGCCAGAGGGAACCATATAGACAGACAAGGAAACTGAAGCCCAGAGAGGTGACTTGGCCAAGGTCATATAGGCAGTAAATGGCAGAGACAGTACTTGAATCCAGGTCCTCTGAGTCCAAAGCTAGTACCTTTCCACTGTGTCATAGCACCTCAAGGTAAACCATCCTAAATTCCTACTGAATTAATGAGAAAATAATTATAATAAATGACATTTATATAGGACTTTAAAATTCTCAAAGCATTTGCATACATATTCTCATGTGAGCCACACACTTTACATTTGTACAGATGTAGAAACTGAGTTTTAAAGAGGTTAAATGATTTTTCTTTGTTTATGCAGCTGCCGTCAGAGGTAGGATTTGAACTCATGTTTCTGGCTCCATTTCAGCATATGATCAAAAGTCCCATCATAAAAAGGACCTGATAGACTGTCATACTTGACCTAATGTTGGCAAGGTAAGAGACTTGGCTGTTCTATGGAGCAAATAAGATAGTGTGTGTGAAGAATCTTGTAAATCCTAAAGTCCTACATAAATGTTTATTGGGGGGGCGGGGGGAGGGGGGGAGTGGTTAGGGAGAAGAGAGGGAACAAGCATTTACAGGTTGCCTGCTGTGTACCGGGCACTGTGCTAAGTTTGTTACAAATATTTGGTTTGATCTTTGGGCAAATCATTTTACCTCTCCAGGAGTTAGTTTTCTCATCTGTAAAAAAGAGAAAGTTGGACTAATGACCTCATAATTTCCCATCTAGGTCTGACTATAATTTTAATAAAGAGAAAAAATTAGAGGAGATGGAATAGATGCATTTTATGTTACAGAAATTAAGACCTTTTTGCACAAGAAAAAAGCAGCGCTTTCCAAACGAGAACTTGAGAAACAAACTGGGAAAGAGATTTAAATAAAATTGGTTAAATTTCTGATAAAAATCTGACATTCAAAATTTCAAAGGAACTGATACAAATTTATTTTGTATAATTGGGGACTATCCATTCCCTAATGCATAACTGGCCAAAGGACATGACAAGCAGTTTTTGAAAAAAAGAAGCAACTTTGACATATCACCAACTTGCAACCATCAAATTGGCAATTTTTTTTAATGATAAGTTCAGTGCTGGAATGACTGTGGGAAAATAGAGATATTTTTGCCTTTGAGAGAATTGTGAACTACTAGTCTTTTTTTTTTTTCAATAACAGAAAACAATAAAGATCTACAAAACTGTTCATGCTCTTTAAATCAGTAATCCCCTTGCTAAGGTAGTATGCCCTAAAGATGTTATTACAGAAGAAGAAAAAAGACTAATCCATGTGAAAATATTCTTTGCAGCATTATCCCACTATCAGCAATAGCAAAATCCTGTAAACAACTATGTATTCAATGATTTGGGGATGGCAGAACAAATTATGGCATGTGACTATAATGGAATGCTGTTACACTCAAAGAAATTTTAATGAATGAGTGAAATAAAAAGTATTTATTAAGGACTTAACTGTGTGCAAAAGTACTAAGTGCCAGGGATGCAATAGAAAATCAGGATAACCCCTGCTCTCAAGTAGTTCACATTCTAATGGGGGAGACTACACTTAGAGACGGTTTCAGCTGCAAGTCACATGGAAAGATCCCACGGTCCTTTAGGGTTCATTGGCAAAGCAGGTGGTCATGCATCTTTTTCAGTGTTATTTCCACTGGTAAAATCATAACTTTAAATAGCAACAAAACTTAGGTAAAAAAAAAAAAACTGGACATTTTTGGTATTATTCTTGGGGCATATAATCATCCTTTCTTTTAAAAAAATAGAAAATGAGTTAAGTTTAAGCTTACTAAAAATGTATGGTTCCATGTATCATTAGTCACAATTGCTCCTTTGTGTATGTAGTTTTACTTGGCTATTTGTAGGAATTTTTCCATTATAGGGGAATTGACTGGAAGTATATTAGGGGCTTGTATGATGCCAAAACAATGTAAATATTTTGGCTAGATAAACAGCCATGGAAAAAAAAAAGTTTTCACTGTAAAAGTCCTTGGTATTGTCAAATGATTTAACAACAGAAGTTTTTTTGGTGGAAATAACACGAAAGAAGATGTATTATTATCTGCTTTGCCTGAAGACCAGTGGGCCTTTCGTTTGACTTGCAGCTAAACCCTCCTAAATGTGTTGCCTCCTTCTGGAAGGTGAGCTTCTTGAGGTCAAGGACTGCCCTTCTTTTCTATTTGTGTCTCAGTGCTTTGTACATAATAAACACCACACACACACACACACACTCTCTCTCTCTCTCTCTCTCTCTCTCTCTCTCTCTCTCTCTCTCTCTCTCTCTCTCGGCAATATTTCCAAGTTCTTCATCCCCAAATATCAGAGCACTGAAGTTATATAATGTCAGAGCTGGGAGAAAGCTTAGAGGTTGTTCAGTGTAACCCTTAATTTTGTAGATGAGGCCAAAGATGCGAAGGAAGCGCTCACATCTAATTACTGGCAGAACTGAGGCTAGAAATGAGGCCCCAGTGCACAATACTGCCTCCCCAGGCATAATCAGTAAATTCTTATTTCAGAAAAAATAAAATAGTGATAGTATCATATCATAATTAATCTCTAATTGACTAACTTTGGAACTAAGTAAAGAATACACGTGGAGCAGGCCTAGAGGATACTCCAGGCCCTTAGCTGACTCTCCCAACACACTGGAAGGACCAGCTAAAGATCCAGGGGGCATCTAATTACTGCTTCCTTCAGGGTACAAGGAGTCACCCTGAGGCATAGGAGGTGGTTTTCTAATACTGTTGCTCCTGAGTACCCATCCATTGTGTTCCCCCCAATATTTAATCAGTCTATCTCCCTGATATCAATTAGCCAAGTCAGTCAATTAACTTTTACAAAGGGATATTTACTGGGAAAGTTCAGCAGAGTCTGAATACAATAACCGGGCCTAAAAACAAAGGAGCACTCTCCCCTCTGTACACACTCATCCCCTATGAAGAGTATCCTAAAATAGAGAGCTCTCAGATTGGCTAGTTAAGGAAGGGGACCCAAGGCAGACGCCTGGTCATTTCCCATCTGGTTGGTTGTTCACCTGAACCTTACCATTGTCTCCAGAAACTCATCTTCCTGCAGGATCAAATCTCCTCTGAGACTCTTACCTTCTCTGCGCTTCCTAGCCCTGGGGCCCTTTCCTCCCTGGGATTGAAGAGAGTAGAGGGCTCCTCCCAGATCTTCTCTAAGGAGTCAGCCCAGGGTGCAGACAGCTCCTCATCATTTCCCACCAGGCTGCCAGACTTCCATCAAGCCCCCAAACAGGGTACTGTACTCCATTCCTTCTTCCTTCCCCTTCAACTACTCTTTCTCTGTTGTCTTCTCCCCTTAGATTTCGAGCTCCTTTTGCCTGTCTTTCTGTCCCCATGGCTTAGCACAGTGCCTGGCACAGAGTAGGCACTTAATGAGTGTTTACTAACTATGGAGTGAGCTCAGATTTAAAAGTGATGGGTTCACAACATTCCATCCCAAACAGCTGACCCACCCACATACATAAGTTTCTTGGTAGACCCACACTTGAAGCACAAAGGTATTGAAACCAAGATACTAGGAGTACATGTGGCCAAGAAGGACTTCGTGACTCTGGGAGTCTTTTTTTTCCACAATGCAGTGTCCCATCAAGTTCATGTTTGGGCCTGGCATACCCAAAGGATGAGTCATCCTGTTGCTTGGCTGTGGATTCTCAATCAAGCAGATTACTTCTCAGGCCTGGCTCTTCAACCAATTTGCCTGCTGGGCTCCAGGCAGACTCATTACTGTCTCTGGTTGCAAGATCTCTAGTGTTGCTTCTGACTTTATAAAGCTCACAAGGTTGCTAACCTGGTCTATTCTGTTTCTGGTTATTCATTTACCTAAAACTGTCTTTTGCCTCTTTTTGTATCCCCAGCACTTAGCACAGTGTCTGGCACATAGTGGATGCTTAATAAATATCTGTTGAATTTATTGAATCAGGACAGAATAAACAAGCGCATGTATTTATAGACACATTGTTGTTTGTCCTTCATTCTCAAGAGGACCATGACTATGTGATGCCATGACTATGCTGAATGGAGGAGAGGCTTCTCTCCATGGGCCTCCTGCAGGGGTGGTCCTCTCCGCCCTGCCCCTGCCCATCACCAGGAAATAAGTTGACAGAAAATTGTCAGAGGATACCAGTATGTACTCTGAAATGGAAGAGAGGGCCCTTCCATTACACATGCCCAGAATCAAGCTCCCCAACACTCCATGTGGGTTGGAATCAAGCAGGTTATGCTGTCCATGCTCTCAGGGTTAGACCCTCACTAAAACTAACAACCCAATGCCCTTATCCACCAGACTTGGGTAGACATCTTGTTTCTCTTGGCCAGCAACCCTGAGGGTCTTCCCCTCCCAGTTTGATTTTTTTTTAACTAAAGGAGCTGTCCCCTTGACTCACTTCTTTAAGAGGCCTATTCAATGAATGGGTGTTACCTCACTCAAAGTGAGAACCTGAAAAGACCTTAGCCTGAAAGAGCCAGGGTCTCCTAATGCATCCTGGGTCATCTCCAGTCATCCTGATGAAAATCTAGTCATTGGACCCAGAAGGCTCCGGAGGAGAAAGTGAGGCTGGTGACCTTGCACAGCCATGCCTCACTCAAATCAAAGTCAACTGCAAGTCATGTCATCATCTCTCTGATGTCATGGTCTTCTCTGAGAGCAAAGGGCAAACATAACAACGACTTCCACTCCCCAACACATATACATATTTCCTTTCATTTCACATCATGCTTCCCTCACCTCTTCCTCTTCTGGTACATTTCTTTTCTTCTCATCCCTTGTTTTTCCTCTTTCTTCCATGCCAATGCTTTGGGTCTGCCAATGACCCCTAGGTTTGGATCAAAAGGGCTTCAGTGCTAAACACAGAAGTATTTAGTACTGTAGTAATTGAAATTTACATAGTGGTTTAAGGTTTGCCAAACAGTTTATATCCATTATCTGTCTCATTTGAGTCTCACAACAATGCAATGAGGTGAGGACCAGTGCCTTTATTATTCCCATTTCGCTGTTGAGGAAACTGAGGCTGAGAGGGTTAATGATGTGCCAGTGGTCGTAGAGTTTAACATGTGACAGAAGCATGGCATCATGGTGTCTCTATGCAGGAAAACATGGATGTAATCCACAATTAAAAATCAGGAAGATGTGTTAATTCATGTGGTTTTGGTCATTTTTAGTCATTATCACACACAGGACAGGTGATCCTAGCTGGAACAGCAGGAGATAGTAGCTACCAGGTGCCTGGGAAGTCAAACCACCTCCACTACCTTGGCCACATCTCCTCTCAGACATTAAATAAAAGAAGAGGCATTAACATCTCCTTTGGTGCATCCTAAGGACCATGGGTCATCTCCATCTCAATTGCAGCTGAAACCTTCTCTCTGCCTTCTATTTCCCCTTTGGGATATGAGCCCCTCGGGGCTGTCTTACTTTTCTAAATGAAGCCCCAGTGCTTAGCACTGTCTTTTGCACATAGTAGGTAGTTGTCCTTCGTTCTCAAAGAGGACCAAAATGATATCAATCTGCTAGAGTCAAGTCATAGTGTATCCAACTGTGGCTGACCAGACCAATACCGGCTCAGAATATTCTACCACAGGTCGGGCACAAATAGTCCACGTGAACATTTGGGGTGGATTCTCTAAATTTGCACATCTCAAGTTTCTCTTGAACACTTCAATTCTGCTTTGCTCATAGAGCACAGCACTTTCTCTGATGAGGACACGCCATGCTGAGTGGTACTGTGCCAGGGTCTCCATAGCACACAATCAATTCCAAAGTTCTTAAGAGAAACCTTGACAGTGTCATGGCTTCTTCTGACCACCATGTGAGTGCTTGCCCTGAGTAAGTTTTCCATAAAAGTATCTTTTTAGCAAGCATATGTTTTGCACATAGTGCATTATGAATGCTTCAATCATTCATTCATTATTCCTTCTTTGTACCAAATAAAACCACAATAACTTTTCTTGGGGACAAAGGAATAAGAAATCTCCCCTCAAATGGGAGAGAGATTAATCTGGTCTCTCTGTGCTTTATAGTTAAAGCTGCCCTGCTTTGCATTGTTGCGGGGGAGGGGGAGGTGATGTCTTAATTTTCTTTTCAGCCAGTATCTCAGCTGAAACTTTTTCATATAAGAATTTTTTTTTGGTGGTACAATGTATACACTGCTGGGCCTCAAGTCAGGAAGACCTAAGTTCAAATTCAGCCTCAGATACTTACTTGCTGTGTGTGACCTTGGACAAGTCACTTCAACTTTATCCAATTCTGTTTTCTCAATTGTGAAATGAAAATAACAGTGTCTCACAGAGTTGTCATGAGGATCCAGATATATGAGATAATATTTGAAAATAATATTTGAAAAGCACTTAGTTACCCGGCACACAGTAGAAAAAACAGAGTCAAGCATGTTACTTGTTTCACAAGCTTCGTCACCATTTGTCTTTTCCAAAGCAAAAGCAGGCATTTGACAAGTACAAGTTTTGTGTTTGGTTAGGAGAGAAAAATTTTAAGCCCTGCATAAATAAGAATGAAGATGTTAAATGGCATGATTGTGGCATATTTTATACAGCGCCACAGTTAGGAAGGGTAACAATTCAGAGATCATCCTTTGCAGGAGCCAATCTCCTTCCTGTCACATGGAGTGCTTTGCCACTGGCCTAAGGTGTGGGAATGAAATGCTCCATTTAGAATATTTCCTAGTTCGTTTGCTTCCTCACTACCCAAAACAGAGTCTTAGAACAGTCATGTGGGGAGCTGCCTTGGGCCCAAAGAAAAATATTTTTTATTTTACAGCATAGGCTCCAGGTAAAGCCAGCCCAGGACTGAATTTAGATAAAATATTAAACCTTAAGAAATGTGGAAAATACTAGTAAGTATAGGGAAATATTTCAAGTAATGCAGAGTAAAACTAGAATCATAAAAACATGCAGAATGCAACCATGCAAAAATATAATAATAAAAATTATAAATCACAAGATAGAAATTATACAGAAAAAAAGAACAGGAGGACATGGAAACAAACAGGAAGTGATTGATAAAATTTTGTTAAAATTAATATACATCCTTTAAAATCGTAATATTAAAGACTTACAGGTTTATGTTCAATCATTTAGCATTTGTTATTAAGTTTAGGATTTTTTAAAACTAGACACCAGATTTTCAGAAATCATCCTATGTGGGAGAAAGAAAAATTGCTATTTCAGCTTTGTTGCTGCCTGAATCACCTTGGGCAAGTCACTTCACTTCTCTGGGCCTCAGTTTCCTCATCAGTAAAATAAAGGGGTTGGGCCAGATGGTCTCTAAGACCCCTTTTAACCCTGGATCTAGGATCCTGGAACACTACGATCTCTAAGCAGCCTTTCCCTTCACCCTGACAAGGTTCTCTGGAAACAATAGCCTTATGCCGCCATTCTGAATCAGGAAACATCTGCACCTGCGGGTGGGTTGGTGACTGTCTCCACTTCTTACAATCAAAATAAGAGGGGGAAAAACTTTGTTACCAAACTGCCAAGTATCTCAGAGTACCGAACAACTGAGTCATAAACAGTATCTCTCACTTGTGATGTTAAGACTTGTTTTCCAAAGATAATTCCAACAAGGCTGGCTCAGAACATAAACTTGGATGCAGACAATGGTTTCTTCTATGTGTGTTTTGCCTGATAGACTGAACCACAGGAATTTCTCAGACAGCAAAATTTCATTTCAGTCTCTGCCTGCACAGTGAGGTGCATTCATTTCCGTCTGTGCATGTCAGTGACAGATTGTGCTTGATGCCGACCACCATGTTTTGTTTTGTTTTTTTTTCAAATCTTATTGGTTCACACATGTTAAGATTAGTAAGATGTCAGTTGTTTGCCCCAGATCCCCACAACACTAAGTGTGAGTCCCACACAACAGAAGTCAGTTTTATGTCAGACACAACTTGTGGAGGAGAACTCAGTGATAAGTGAGCAGAAAATAAAAAAGACAAGAAGAAAACAGGCACAGCTTTCATCCCTTCAACTCACCCTTTCACCCCCTTTGTTTCTAAGTTGTTATGAAATACAGGCAGAGAAATGAGTTTCAGCTCAGTGTGGTCTTGCTAGGCATATCTAGATATTAAATGTTACTATCAAATGCATTATTTCAATGACATTCTTACCCAAGGGTACGTGCACATTAAGTAAGTTTTGAGGAAACCTTTCACTTTTTCAGAGAATCTGAAATATCCTTGACCTGCTAGTCCTTGGGACTCGTTATAAGTCAATGTCCCAAAAGCCTTGAAGGCAGGCAATCAATAGTGGCCACCTTCCTCCTATACTTTATTAAGTCTGACTGCCCCAGCCTGAAGAAGAACCCTAAGCTTCAGTGGATTTCTGTAACATTGCATACTCCAACACTAAAGTACTAAAATATTTGTTGCAGACAACAAATTTCAGACATGTAAAAAATTATATTTTCTTTTTCCCTTTTAAATACTGGGTATTAATAATAACTAGCATTTATCACTTCGAGCTGTGCAAAACACTATTCAAATATTATCTTGTTCAATCCTCCCAACCTCAGAGGTTATTTTCCATTTCGCAGATGAGAAAATTAAGTCACACAGATTAAGTGACTTGTTCACACCTCATAAGTGTCTGAGGCTGAATTTGAACCTAGGTCTTCCTGATTCCAAATCTAGTGCTCTATCCACTAAGCCATCTGACAATGACTGTTTGTATTACCTTTATGCTAATGGTGTTGGAGAGACATGAATACTTATGTACATGAAATATTACTGTGCTGTTCGAAAGAAACAAAACACGTCATTCAGAATTTTCAGCTTAGAAACAATGAAAGCTAGGTGGCACATGGATAAAGTGCCGGGCCTGGAGTCCAAAAGAATCATCTTGCTGAGCTCAAATCTGGCCTCAGACACTTACTAGCTGTGTGACCCTGGGCAAGTCACTTGATCCTGTTTGCCTCAGTTTCCTCATTTGTAAACTGAATTGGAGAAGAAAATGGCAAATTACTCCAGTATTTTTGCCAAGAAAACTCCAAATCGGGTCACGAAGAGTCAGACACTACTGAAAACAATCAAACAACAAAAAATCTTCCTGATGGATTTCTCTATGTCATTCCTCCACTAAAAAACAAATAAACCTTCAGTGGCTCTTCATTGTTTCCATATAAATTGCAAGTCACTTAAAACTGGCATTCAAGTCCAGCCACCATCTGACACCAATATCCCTTTCTGGTTTTATTATATACTAATTTGTTTCAAGTATTCAATGTTCTAGCCCAGTTTAATTACTCTGAATTTATCATTTGTGGGGAGCCTTCTGTCCACATGCTTTGGCTGCCTCCTATAACTCCTCCGTCTCTATTTGGTAGGGTTTGGGATTGTTTTTTTTTTTTGGTTGGTTGGTTTAGACTGGGTCTCTCCATATCACCCGGGATGGAAGTATAAGGGCTGCGCATGCAACCAATCCCACAGCTAATCAACACCAGAGCACTGGATGTGCTTTGTTTCTTATCTGGGCCAATTTACCCCCTGGTGGTCCCTTGCTCCCAAGGGTTCACACTATCAATGTCAAACATAGCGGATACCTGACTGACCTAGACCAATGGAGCTCAGAATTCCTGAGGTCACCTCAGCTTCCCTGGGGCTAGGATTACAGTGTGTACCACCTTGCCCAGCTGTTTTTGGATATTATTTTTTTTAATATGCAAACTTGTTCCAACACCCACAACAAGCTCTCAATCAGATGGGCATACAGGACAAAGAGGCATCTGGTAACTCAACCAAGAAGGAGGGTATGATTTTTGACTGGTAGGGTGCCTTAAGTAGTTTAGAGGTCTTCCTATTTAGAAACAATATTTCTTTGTCTCCTTTTTCCCCCTACAACTTGATTTGCCAACAGCAGCAAGTCAGTAGGACTTCCTCTAAAGAACTGTAAGTGACTGTCCTTGTTTGAGATTCTTGAATATGACTGAGGCTATGGAGAAATTCCTTTAATGTGTAGATGGTAAATCCTTAACAATCATGTTCTTTTCCTTCTTTTTGCCTCATGATGTAAATATTTTCTGATGACATTATTTGTCCTACTTAAGGGGTTCTTAACTTTTGGGGACCATGACCTTCTTCATAGCCTGCTGAGTCCTATGGACCTCTTCTCAGAATAATGATTCATTGCCTACATTCATAATTTCAATTTTAATTAGAAGTTGGTGAAAATAAAGATGTAATCTTTCTCCATCTGAGTTCACAGACCGCCTCTCATCTCGTCCACGGACCCCGTGTTAAGAAACCCTGCCCTAGACAGTAGTTCTAGTAAAATGCAGCAACAATTATTTTTTCAATCTATTCCCTTTATTAACTCATCTTAATTCATATATGATGCAGCATGGCATAGTAGATAGAGGCATGAGAAAGATCTAGGTTCAAGCCCTTCTCTGACACTTACTGGTTGTGTGACCATGGAAAAATGACAACCTCCTAGCACTCCCTGGAAACTGTCTAAACCTAAAAATTAGAGACAGTGGCTGATTTGCACAGGTGTAGAAATCTACACATTGGGAGTTCTCTACACTGATGAAATCACAGATCTAAATTTTTTAAAAGGAGGAGACTCAAATGAGAAGCCTACAACTCCCAGTATGCTGTGTAGCGGGTACAGGACCATTTATGAGAAACTACATTTCCTGTGAGGCCCAGAAGCCAAGACCCAGGTTTTTTGGCAGAGGGCCAAGATCGAATTCTCAAGGGACACCATGTGAGTAGTGATGGGATGTCATAATGATGAAGAGATGGCCAAAAACCAGTTAAATTGAAGGCAAACAAGAGGATGGCAAGGGATTCCAGTTCTTGAAGTTTACCAGAACTGGAACCAAAGACTGATTGGGAATATAGCTTAGAAACAGAAGGGGATTTAAAGTCAGCCAGTCCAGTTTATTTTACAGTTGAAAAAACTAAGACCAAAGAGGTCTGACTTGCTCTACTCTGCAATCCAGTCAAACTGTCCTTCTCTCTGTTCCCCACACATGACAATCCATCTCCAATCTCCTTCCTTGTCATTTCACTGGCCATCTCCCATGCCTAGAATATACTCCTTCCTCAATTCTGCTTTGTAGAAATCCTCTTCAAAATACAGCTCATGCATAACCTCCTATATCATCTTACCTGACCCCTCAATTGGTAGTGCTCTCCATTCCAACTACCTTCTATTTATTTGTATTTGCCTTATTTTTATTCTGTGGATGCTTTTGTGTGTACTGTTTTCTTCTGGGAGCACACTATCTAGGAAAGGGTTGATGTTGATGCTTGTAGTGTCATTGGATTTTTTTTAAATTTCTTTTTCTTTCTATTTAAATACTTTCGCTAAGTCTATGATGTTTTTTGCCCACAATTCTATTATCATGATAATAAGCATATCTAGACCTGTATTGGTTGCTGTCAGAGTTCCTCAGTTCACCCTGAGAGAAGGGTTTGAGCCATTTGAGTTATATTTAATGGAAAACATACCTCACATAGGGTTGGTGTTGGCTGGAACATGTGTGTACTCTATTGTGAGAAATTATCAAGCTTAAAGGTCTACCTTTGAATCTGAAACATAAGGAACTATTCAGCTTAACTTCTTTGAAGGTTATTGGATTTTAAAACATGGGTTATTGTTGACCAATCCTTCTGCTATGGTTTTCCTATAGTCTTAATGTTTCTCCATCTTTGAATTCCTGAGTAGGCATCTGTCACAGAGATGTGTTTCCTTAAGTGGCTTTCCCTATCAGAACTGCCCATCTCTTACCTTTTCCAGGCACATGCTAGGAGTTTGCATTGATTAGTTTTCTGAAATGTTTGGACCTGTGTACACAGCTGGCCAGGATGAGCTGTTTCTGAAACATTGAACTGTGATGACTCATCCGTTCCCTGGCCCGTTAGTTTCCCACTCTATTTTCTAAACCTGCTACTCCTCTCATTCTGACTGCTGCAAAACCCACTTATTTTCAAATTTGCTCAACAACCATTACATACAAACTAAACCTAGTTCATACACAGGATGCTAAAACTGTATATTCAGTGAGGAACAAGGATTAAAAAAGAGATAATGATACAAGATGTTTTCTTGGATGCTACTTATGTAGAGAGAAGACACCCCACAAGTCTAGCTGCCAATAAAAGTAAATAAAATATTCCAATGTGCACCATCATTCCAAATTAAATTAGGGGTATCCAATCATTCTAATTGATGATTTTTCAGTAAAATGTGTCACATTTTAATTTCAAGATACAACCTAGCATGCGACCAGTACATTCTTAGGAATTAGAGAGGGCAAAAATCTTAGAGCTCATCTAATACAACCCCATTATTTTGTAGGTAAGGAAACTGAAGGCCAGAAGGGTTATCTGATTTACCCAAGGTAACAAAATTAGTAAGTAGCAGAGGCATGATTAAAACTCAGAGGAAATGCAGTGCCATAGAAAATGTTTGTCTTTGGAATCAGAGAATCTGGGTTCACATCCTTGCTCTGACACTTTGTGGGAAGGTTGTTTATCCCCACTGGGCTTCAGTTTCCTTATCTGAAAAACAGAAGGGTTGGACTAGATGGCCTCTGAGGTCCCTACCAGGTCCAGATCTATGATCCTTTGACTCCAAATCCAGTTCCTTTTCCACTCTACCCTTTGGTCTGCAGTGGTGTTTTTCAAACCTTTCTACCTTGTGACCCTTCTATGTCCCAGTGCCAAGATCATGGTAGTCAAAGCTTCTACTATCACTTTCATCAAAAATCCTTCACTGTGCCAAAAATGTTTTGAGACTATGGTGAATGCAATGTAGAGGAAACATACAAATCTTCTTCAAATCTAAATTGTTATTACACTTAGAGGGAGGCATTGGAGTCACCAGAAGCAACCAAGAGGACCAAGTCTCAACACTTCCTTTAGTAAGAACTGTGCTCCCAGAAGCATGAACATAATTATGCCAAGTCACCCAGTCACCTTACATAAAATCTGTGTCTTGAGCCCATTAGTTTCCTAGTCTGTGTTTGGGCCCACTGAAGTCTTCATAGCCATGGAAATACATGAACAGAACCAGTGGGCATGGGAAGAGTAAGGAGACCTTCTCCCACTAAGGATTATGAGCTCTGTGCTCACAAAAAGATCGGGTTGAACCCTAAGGGAGCCTCTCCTCTGAAGAGAAGGATCAAGCTTTTCCTCATAGTCTTGACTGTTTATCAAGCCCTGGGGAAAATTCCTTAAAAGCTGAAGTTTCACTCAGGTCTTAATATTAATTCAGTTCAGGTATTTTTGTTGTTGTTGTAGTTGAGTCTTGTGTCTGATTCTTCCTGACTCCATGGACTATAGCACTCCAGACCTTTCTATCTATCGTCCATTATCTTCCAAAATCTGTCCAAGCTCACATTCATTACTTCCATGACACTAACTATCCATCTGGGCAGCTAGGTGGCACAGTAGATAGAGTGACAGGCCTGGAGTCAGGAAGACCAGAGTTCAGATCTGGCCTCAGACACTTATTAGCTATGTGATCTTGGGCAAGTCACTTAACCCTAACAGAACAAAATACAAACAAATTACAAATATCAACAGACAGACCCAATACAATTCATAGTTACCAACATCTGGGCTTGGCCCGAGAGCAAGGGCTAGCCCAGAGTCACGCTCACCACTGCTCCTGTGCCAACTGGAAAAGGAAAGAGGAATCTTCAAGCCATTTTCTCCCCTCTTATAGAATTTTTGACATCATCAAGCGCTGCCTGAATGACCAGGGTAGATTGGTTCTTGAGTTGGCCCCTCCCCCTGGTGTAGACTAGGTTAAAACCCAGTAGGGCATGGCTCCGGAGTCAACACCTCCCCTCAGCCAGCCCCATGAATCATCACACAGGAAGTTCTCTGCTCCCAGGCATGGTCTCTGGGCTTCCTGCCCCGGAAGAGGTGCAGCAGGCCCAGCGCCCAGCAAGGCCCAATGAGATAAACTGAGCCACCCAAAGAAAACAAAGGCCATTCTGGTCACATGTGTGCTCCTATGAGATTGTTCTTATTTCTCCTGGCAACCTTAATTCTGGCTTTTGATTCATCCAACCTGACATTTCACATGATGTACTCTGCTAATGAGATAAATAAATTCAGTGACAATATACAGCCTTGTCATACTCCTTTTCCAATCTTAAACCAATCAGTTCCATGTTCAGTTCAAACTGTAGCTTCTTTACCCAGGTAAAGGTTCCATAGGAGACAAGTAAGATGATCTGATATTCCCATCTCTTTGAGGACTTGCCACATTTTGTTGTGATAAGCAGAAGTAGGTATTTTTTCTGGAATTCTCTTGCTTTCTTCATAATAGAGTGAATATTGGCAATTTGGTCTTCCTCTCCCCTTTAAAAACCAGCCTGCACTTCTGGCAGTTTTTGGTTCACATATTGCCAAAGGCTAGCTTGCAGAATCTTAAGCATAACCTTGCTGGCATATGAAATGAGCACAGTTAATTAGTAATTTGAACATTCTTTGACATTGCTTTTTTTTTAGGATGGGGATGTAAACTGATCTTTTCCAGTCCAGTGGCCACTGTTGGGTTTTCCAAATTTGCTGGTATATTGAGTGCAGCACTTCACTTATTTTTTGGTGGTGGTGGTGGGAAATATTTTAATATAATATTTTATTTTTCATAATTATATGTAAAAACAATTTTTAACATTCATTTAAAAAAATTTTCAGTTCCAAGTTTTCGCCCTAGCTCTCTCACCTTCCTCCTTCCAGATATGGTAAGCAATTTGATATAAGTTATATATGTGCAATCATGTAAAACATATTTCTGTATTAGTCATGTTGTGAAAAAAAACAGGCAAAAGAAAGAAAACCATGAAAAAAGATGTGGATAGCATTTTTTATCATGAGTCCTTTGGAGTTGTCTTGGATCACTGTATTGCTGAAAATAAGTCATTCACAATTGATCATTGTATAATACTGCTATTACTACATACAATATTCTCCTGGATCTGCTCACTTCACTTTGCATCAATTCATATGAGTCTTTCCAGGTTTTTCTGAAATTAGCCTGTTTGTCATTTCTTATAGCACAATAGTATTCCATTACAATCATATACTACAACTTGTTCAACCATTTTCCAATTGATGGGCATCCCCTTAATTTCCAATTCTTTGCCACCACAAAAAGAGCTGTTATAAATATTTTTGTACAAATAGGTTCTTTTCCCTTTTTTAAAAAATCTCTTTGGATTACAGACCTAGTTGTAGGATTGCTGAATCAAAGGGCATGCACAGTTTGATTGCTATTTGTGCATAGTTCCAAATGGCTCTCTAGAATGGTTGGATCAGTTCACAACTCCACCAGCAGTGCATTAGTGTCCCAGTTTTGCCACACGCCCTCCAACATTTATCATTTTTACTTTTATGTCATAATAGCCAATCTGATAGATGTGAGGTGGTAGAGTGCAGCACTTTAAAAGCATCATCTTTTAGAATTTTAAATAGTCACCTCCACTAACCTTATTGTTAGCAATACTTCTTAGGGATATAACATTAAGGCAGAATTCATGACTGCAAAGATAACCTTTGCCTGAATGAATGAATATGCCTGAATGATCCAGAATCACAGGATATAAGGAATTCTCTAAGTAGAAGGCAGAGGAGTTAAAGCATTTATTGAAGCTCCAAAGTAGCAGACCCACGGACCAGTGCCCCCAGTTCAACATCCTGGCAAGAACCTTCCAAAACCAGTATGCCCATCTCACAATAATGACCAGGAGGCCACAGAAAAACATTATGGCAGCAAGCCAGACCATACTGGTGCTCCCCCCCCAATGCCAGGGCCCACCAGCAAGAAGACCACCCATTGGCCTCAAGCCCCTGCTTAGCACTCTCTGGTTTGCATGAGGGTCAGTCTTGCTTTTTGTAGCGCCTGCTGCCTTTGCCGCCGCTTCTGCTGCTGCCACTTCCACTGCCGCTGCCTCGTCCCAATCTCCAGCTGTGTTCTCTCCCCTCACACAGTCGCCAGATGTCATCACATCCACCAGAACATCATCCAAGTGACCAGAACTCAGGTGCCTATCATTGGCTGCAGTCCTAGCCACTCCCCCCAGGACCCTGAGAGCCCACTCAAATGGGCAGGAAAGATCTTCCCATTCACTGATTGCCTTTACAAGGACTCACTTGACTTCATTCTCCAGGATGTCTGGCTCTAGATCAGTAACCACATCATCATGGTTATGGGTGATATTAAGCTCTTTCTTGTATCATTCTGTATTTTTGTGCCACCTCTTCCTGTTCTCTTCTACTTCTAAGTCCCTATCATTTTTGTCTTTTATCATGCCCATTTTTGCATGGAAAATTCTCTTGATATCTATTTTTTAAAAGAGATCTCTTGTCTTTCCCATCCTATTGTCTTCTTCAATTTTTTTTTTTTGCTTTGCTTATTCAAGAAAACTTTCTTATCTCTCCTTGCTAATCTCTGGAATTCTACATTTAGTTGGATCTGTCTTTCCCTTTCTCCTTTCCTTTTCTCTTTCCTTCTTTCCTTGGCTATTTGTAAAGTCTTATCAGACAGCCATTTTGCTTTCTTGCTCTTCTCTTTCTTTGGAATCTTTTTTTGTTGCGTCTCCTGTATCATATTGTGAACCTCTGTCCATAGTTCTTCAGGCACTCTATCTGCCAGATCTAATCTCTTGAATCTATTCATCACCTCCACATAAAGAATGTTATTTAGGTCATATTTAAACAGTCTGATGCCTTTCCCCTACTTTCTTCAATTTAAGTCTGAATTTTGCGATAAGAAGTTCATGATCTGAGCCATAGTCAGCTCCAGGTCTTGTTTAACTCATCGTATAAAGCTTCTCCACCTTTGACCGCAAAGTATATAATAAATCTGATTTCAGTATTGACCATCCAGTGATGTCCGTGTGTGGACTTGCCTTTTGGGCTGTTGAAAAAGAGTGTTTTCTATGACCAGGGAGTTCTCTTGACAAAACTGTATTAGTGTCTGTTCTGCTTCATTTTGTATTCTGATGCCAAACTTGCCTTTTATTCCAATTATCTTTTAATTTCCTACTGTAGCATTCTATTCCTCTTTGATGAATGTGACATTTTTTTGATGTTTTTCCTAGAAGAATATGTATGTCTTCATAGAACTGAGCAACTTTGACCTTTGGCTTTGGTGATCCATTGTAGAAGGAAAAGACAAACCACTCTAGTATCTTTGCCAAGAAAACCCCTTGTATAGTATTAAAATGATAATAGATACAACCTGAGAAGATAAACCCCTATAACATTAAGGCAGAATTCATGATTTCAAAGAAAATCATGAATATGCCTGAATGGTCCAGAATCGCAGGATATAAGGAATATTCTAAGTAGAAGGCAGATGAGTTAAAGCATTTATTCAAGCTTCAAAATAGCAGACTCATGGACCAGTGTCCCCAGTTCAATATCCTGGCAAGAACCTTCCAAAAGCAATATGCCCATCTCACAATAGTGACCAGGAGGTTACAGAAAAATATTATGGCAGCAAGCCAAGCCATACTGGTGCTTCCCCCAATGCTAGGGCCCTCCAGTAAGAAGATTACCCACTGGCCTCAAGCCCTTGCTCAGTGCTCTCCCATCTGCACAAGGGTCAGTCCTGCTTTTAGTAGCACCTGCTGCTGCAGCCGCCGCTTTCTGCTGTTACTGCTGCTGCCACTACCGCCACTTCTCCTTCTCGTCCCTCCACTACATCTCAGTCTCCAAGCTGTGTTCTCTCCTTTTATATAGTCACCAGACGTTATCCTGTCAACTAGAACATCATTTGAGCTACCAGAACTCAGGCGCCTACCATTGGCTCTGGTCTTAGCCACTCCCCTATTCAGATGGGTGGGAAAGATCTTCTCATTTACTGATGGCCTTTACAACCCCTCGGGTCAGAAAATGACCAACATCTTCCTGGGGAAGAGTGGAAGACAACTACAAGTATATCCAGAAAGAATGAAGTGGCTGGGCCAAAGCCAGAAGGAAGCTCAGCCATGGATATGTCTGCTGCCAAAAGGAAAGTTTGATGCTGTAAAGATCAGTTTTGTAGGGGAACCTGGAATGTAAGATCTATGAGCCAGGGTTAGTGGTCAAACAGGACATGGAAAGTTTAAAAATCGACATCTTGGATGTGAGTGAGTTTAAATGGACGAGAATGGTTGAATTTAATTCCGGTGATTATTATTTACTGCTGTGGGCAAGAATCCCTTAGAAGAAATGAAGTAGCCCTCATAGTCAATAAAAGGGTCAGAAAAGCAATTCGGGGGTGTAATCTCCAAAATGACGGAAAGATCAAGTATAGGACAGCTATTTATTTTCTTTGCACATAAGAAATTCTGAAAACACAGAAGACTCATAAGTATGAACTGACAAAAACATAAAAACATGAAGTAGTAAGCCATTATACTCTCCCAAGAGGTTGATATTTAAAATATCGAAACATTAAATATTGTATGGGATTGCTAAGCAGTTGTTTCACCTCCATCTAGGCTCTGCCCTGCCCAAAAAACTCCCTCAAGGTCCATGTATTCTGGCAAGTGAAGATAGGACTTGTACCCATCCTCTTGCCAGTGTCCAACCTCTCTAAGAAGTATTGTAGTTGTGGGAAGCATGTCCCACAGTACAGTTAGCACTGAAAGGTATCTAGGAGCTTCTGATTTGTGGGACTCACGAGGCTGCCTCCAAACTCAGTATTTCTGTTCAGTCACCTGTGTTCAGGGAAAGAAAGGGCAAGAACTATATTGTTTTTTGGTATTTGTATCCATATCATCTAGCACAATACCTTTCATATAGTAAGGGCATAATAAATGCCTTTTTCATTCATTCAGAGGCAGCTGAGGGAGAAAGAGGGGATAGAGTCAAGGTTTGCTCAGGCTCACTCAGACAACATCTAACTTTTAGGGGTGGGGTGGGGAGTGGTATCACTCCCCCAATGGCAAGTCTAAGAGATAGGTTTACAAAGTTCCTACATACTAAACATACAAGAAGAACACTAGAGGAGGGAACCATTTCTTTTAAGAAATGAGCATTGAATACTCTACTCTTCCTAGCTTGATGGGCAATCCTCTTTGACAAAGCAGAGTGTCCTGGGGACTGTAACAACATGGGTCATGTGCATCTTTCAGCAAGGGGCTGAAATCCCTGTCCTGTCCCCAACATGGCCAAAGTATACACCCCAGTGAGATTATCTGTGTTACAGGAGGAAGAGAGTAAAGGATAGGACCCACTAGATGGAGAAGGAAATCTCCCTCCAGCCTCCCTAATACAAGCCCTCATTACCAAGGGACTATTATAATAAAATCCTAACAAGTCTTCTCTTACCTTCTCTTTCCCTCCCTAGTGCATCAAAGCAATGGTTCCAGCTAAACTTCTTCATGAAAAGATCTTGTCATTTTACTCCAGAATCTTCAGGGGTTCTTGATTCAGAGTTCAGACCTTTTGCCTGAAATTCCATGCTCTACACAACCTAGAGCCTTTGTCTTACTCCTCCCCTCCAAGCCATCTTAGCTGTAGCCAAATTGGACAACTGTTCTCTGAAGATTCCCAGTGCCTGTTCCCTCTCTATATTTTCTCTGGCTTCTCCTTATGCTGGAAAGGCCCTTTCTCCCTGTTTTTGCCTGCTGGACTTCTGCCCATCCACTAAAGCCCAACTAAAAATGTTCCTGTTTTTAACCACATTCCTTAAGTAGCCTCACACCTCCCCTAGCACTTTGTTTTATGTCTCTGGTATTTTTTCTCATGCATTGTTATACAGCATAGCTGTTTGTGCATATGTTTCATCCTCCTGCATCTTAGACTGTAGCTCCATGAGGGCAACGTATATGTCTTACCTAAACTTTGCATCTCTTCCAGTGCCTCTACACAAAATGGGTGTTTTATCAAAGTAGGTTGAATTGAAGTGAAATATGAGGAATGGGACATTGGTAGCTCAGAAATTCCAGCATGGGAGACAGACTGATGGATGAAGACTATACTGTTGAGGGCCTCTCATATAGGCATAGCTTGCACTTCAATTGGAAACATCAACTCGTGTGTGGATGTGGGTGTGGGTATGGGTGTGACCATCCTTTTTTGGAGGGAAGGATGAGGGAGAGGATAAAAATTAATACCTGTCATTCTGAGGCAAAATCCTCATCATTATCAATCAATGAGATACTTTCATGAACAAAAACTAGAGGGATCAGGAAATAGTACCTTCTCCTTTGTCAGAGGGGGAAAGAAGACTTAGCCATATCACTGTACTAATATGCTTCACCCATGGTGGCAATGGTCATGAAAATTTAGGTTTCTTTAGCCAAAGGAGAAGTAAATGTCCTTTAGCTCCATTTTAAGACTCTCTACCAAATATGGGGTTAATTGTATTATTAGTAAGAATAAAATTAAAATCACTGTCAATTCATTATCCCCCTAGAAAGTCTTAGCCTATATATTCTGTGAAATTTGAATCCTCCTTTTACACTCTCAGAAAGCAAATTGAAGTCATATTCCTGAAGACTACTCTTTTATCATGATTGAAGTAGAGTTAACAAAAGTCCCCCTGAAAAAGTGGAAAGTCAACATAAAGGGAGTAGAAGACTCTAGGGTTAGATCTCCATCTGGAAGGGCAGAATAGGGGAAAACTGAGAGGAGAAAGAAGGTGCCCCTCACCTGTTTGGCTTCAAAGCTGAAGGAGAAAAAGCCACTCAAGCCCTTTCTCTTCTTCTGATTGCTGTCATCCCAGCTTCCTGGAGTGGACAAAGACGATCAGTAGCCCTAAGCATCCTGTGTTCTTCTCTTGACTCCATTACCACTGCCTCCGGTTCCCTCCCTGCTAATGTGCTTTCCCAGCCCATGCCCTGTTGCTCTAGCTCCATACAGCTGCAAAGTCTCACAAAGTCTGATCCCAAATCAGAGACCAGGCGATGAATATATGCCAATAATGTGATGCCACCACAAGAGACAAAAGAAAGGGAAAGAACAACCAAATCTGGAATGTGCTAGATTCTCCTGAACACAAATGAAATGAATCAGCAATGTTCTAATGGGAGGAGGCTTAGTAAGTAGAAGTAAAAGCCCCTCTGAGGCAGTGGGAAGATGGAATTAGTGAGCATGTGCCACTGCCATCTTATATTGCCATGTGGTCAGTAGCTTTTAGTAAGGTTTTTTCTTTTCTTTTTTATTTGTTTATTTATTTTTTGTTTTTTTTTTGGCAGGGCAATTGGGGTTAAGTAACTTGCCCAAGGTCACATAGCTAGTACATGTGTCAAGTGTCTGAGGCCAGATTTGAATTCAGGTCCTCCTGACTCCAGGGCCGGTGCTCTACTCCCTGTGCCACCTAGCTGGCCCAGTAAGGTTTTTTAAATGGAGTCACCCAGACAGATTCAGCATGAATAACTGACTTCCCACGATCCCCCCTTCGGTGCTAACCATACTCATGGTGCAGCACAGCACTTGGACTTATATTGCTCCTCTATCCTTAATTGAATCATCCTAATCTCTGCTGCTTATGTCAAATCAACTTGAGTAAACAGTGACTGTAAGCTAGGTTAAATTTACAACAGGAAACAGGTGTAGTATGACCATGAATAACACAAAAACCATAATCCCATGTTTCCTTCAATGTTATAAAAGTTGAATATAATTAAGTAGAATCATGGTCCTCAGCATCCCTTAAGGAGACAAACCTTAGTAAATAAACCCTGTAGGTAAACTAAGTAAAGTTACAGATTAATCTACATTTAAAAGGCTCATGATGGACTAATTTGAGAGAGGAGATTACATATTACCAGTTAGCTAAGGTAGCTGACAACAAATTAATTCATTTTGGAAAGCTCAAACTTTCTCTTGTCAAACAGTTGATATTATTATTCCGTCATTCAGGTTTTGGTCAGATATAATATAAGCAGAAGACTTTCAATTGACCAAAAAAATGGAGGAGAAATTGCCCTGATACCAAAACAATTAATAAAAGGAATTAGGGCATAACTCTCTTCCAGGCAAAACATAAACAATATGGGAGAAAAAGCCCGAAAGTAATATAGTTATGATCATCAATATTAAATAACATCAAATCTCCTTGTAACACACTCCCAATGTCCATGTAATCAGTACATTTTGACTCTCATATGTTGCATGTAGTCATCAGGTCCCTGGAAACATTGTCCTTGGGCATTCTGGAATAGGCTTTGCTTTCAGGGCAGCTATGAAGGGGTTCCTCCTAGCAGATCAAGTCCTCTAGTTCCAAGTCACTTGTAGAAATTCCTGTAACAACAAGGCTGCTTGCAGCTGCTGTGGAGGTGTAAGGCCAATAACAGCAGTACACAGGTTCTTTGCTAAGACAGGTTCTTTGATCTGCTTTTGTAAGGAAAGCAACTTTAAGGTGTTTACAATCTCACTCTAATTAAGCATATATGTGTGTATATATAGATAGATAGATAAAGATATAGATATAGATGTAGATATATCATTCACTTAGTTCAGGGGAAAAAGTCAGCACCCTGAACTTCAGAGAAAGCAAAAGCAGAAATTATTTAAACAGAGCAAATAACGCAAATCAGCAGACTTGGCTTCTGCCTGTCCATAGCAATACATACATAGTTACCAGAGAGAGAAGCACCAGCGTCTGGGTTTTCAAAGTTGGGCTCAACAGCTACCCAGAATCTCATCTGGCCAAATAACACAAACACTCTTCCAATGAATGAGCCCCCAAACAAAATGCTAACCTCAGAGTATATATACAGTTCCTCAGAGTCAGCCCACAGAGGGCGTCACAACCACGTGACTCAAACTCATGTGACTTAGGCTTTCTTGTGACTTAAGCAGGTCATCAAAGACTCTTGATTAATCAAAAACTATTGATTCAAACAAAGGCAAGTCTCAATCAATGGCACTTGATTACCTTAGTGCTGAGAAGAACAAGAACTCCAAAAGAAAAAAGAGCAAAACAAAAAGTCCCACTTTGCTTGCTATTACAATTCCCTAGACAATTCTCCTAAAATCTGTCAGTAACAAAACTCAACATAACTCAACTTTCTAAATTTGGTTTTTCTAGTAACCATGTGGTGAAAATCAGCTCAAACCTTATAGATTTAATCCTATTAATGGCAGAGCTATAAGAAGAACATCAGACTAGGAATCCATAAGTAACCTGAAACTTCAGAGAATTTCAGATTTTGTATACCACATGTTCTTTCTGTCTTTACATGATCCTTGTGCCTGATATGAACAATGCCATCAACAGGCTAAAGGAAGAATCTCTGGAAAAAAAAAGATCCATGAGGGTGTGACTTGTAAAATGAGTCTTGTCTCTTCATGTTTTCAGAGAGAGACTGCAAAACGAGGGGTGGGGTGTGTGTGTGGAATGATTTGAAAATTCTTTACAACTATTAATGCAATTTGTATGTGAAATCCTTAATCCAATTTTTGAGAACCTATTACTAAAACATTACTCAAGGTCTATATATCCCACTAGAAACATTTGGAAGCCAATTATATACATATATGTATATGTATGTATGTATACACATACACACACACACATCCTAGTTCTTAGTGAAAACAGTCCAATCTTATTGCTTTCTTGAAGTTTACTACTCCATTATATTTTAAAAACTTTTACATCTTTGCAGAAAAGTTGCACATTATTCATACGGTTCCATAGCCAGGCTCAGAATTTGCCAGGTGGGAACATTTCCTATTCAAGAAGGAAACAGCACAATAGGAAAACTGAGTCAAGAGACTCCTACCTTTGTTTATGCAAAGTAATCCCTCAACTTTCCCAGGCACAGACATCCACCTGTAGCAATTCTCAGATAGTACTCCCTTTGAGCAACACATTCCACTTGAATGGTGGACTATTGACTAAATGACAATTCAGACAATCATACCTGAAATAAAAACTTATTTTACCTCAAATAACAAATTTTACTAGTCACAGCTTAGGGTTATATTATTATTATTTTCCTTATGTTGCAATAACAGTCAACAATGAGCACATCTTATTTATCTTTCAATTATAAATGAAGAATAATCATATTGTAGAGTTTTACACATATAATGAATATTTGATAGCTCACTCAAACCCCCCAGAAAAATACTGACTACAGTAAGTCTCCAGATCAACATATCTTTATGCCTGTTATCCCCTAAGGTATAAATGAAATCTTTGAATCTAAGGTCTATTGTTACTAAGTTCATTCAAAGATGTAACCTCAATACATATTATTTATTAGTGGATGGAGAAGGAAGTGGCAAGCTGCTGTAGTATATTTTCCATGAAAACCCCAAATGGAGTCATGATGAATCAGTCATGACTAAAATGATGCACAAAAACAATTTCATTATTTTTTATAAGTAATGGTCATATAATATCAATGCACTCTTTATTATAGGCAAATTTGTAAGTTTCCCCAATTTGACTAAGAGTGGTCCTAGTTTCTCTAACTTCATTACCTTAGGCTGTCAATAGAGCTGATAAGATTTTATCACCTTGCCCAAATAGAAAGTCTCAAGGGACCACATAGATAAGGATAACTAAAGAGGTTTTTGCTGCTTTTCTCCCAACAGTAACATATTATCCATTTTAAAGCAAAAAGAAAAACCTCATTAATATTTAACAGTTTTAAACATTTTGACCACATTCTTTTGTCATTATTTATAATCTAGCAGCATCCAGATTAAAAGATAAGTTACTTTTCTAACAACATTTCTAATACAATGATTTCTCCAAATTTTGCAATATAAAAAAATTCAGAAACACAATAATAACATATATACTATCATGTCTTCAGACATGAAACAGAGCTTATTACCAGTCAGATAATATCGACTCAGTTGAACGCAGTTCCAAATTATCTTACATAGAAAATCATTCATTTTATAACTTTTGGCATTCAATACTGATTGCATTTCCGGACTAATAAAGAGTATTTACATTTACTAACACTTATATAGTGCTTACCATGTGTTAGGCACTGCTTTAAGCACTTTACATTATTATGTCATTTGATCATCACAACAACCCTGTTAGGTGGGTGCTGCTATTATATATACCAGGAAACTGGTAAACACAGCTGAAATAACTTGTTTAAGGTCACGAAGCTAATAGAATTCTAAGATCAGATTTTAACTCAAGTTTTCCTGATCCCTGCATTTTCCCAGCATATTGCCTTACTACCAAATAGCAAATGTATTTTGCATTAAGTTCTGATTATCACAATTATCCTAATAGGAAAATGCATCTTATTGTAAATGAGATCACATTATAATTTAGTTTCATGACAAACTTCAACCAAATCAAATCTAGATTTGCAGTCACAAATGGTAACATTCACAATTGCTATTTTCCCAAGGGCCAACACTCCAAAATTCAGAGCCTCCTGGTTTCAGTTAGCTCACTTTCAAAGATTCCTGATGGCACTCCCACCTCCCCATAAACCTTTTTGATTCCTTTAAAATCACCCAGTGAGCCAAATCAATTCTTTTGTGTTCTAACCAACCTCTCCCACACACCATAAGAAGGTAGATAAAGTGTACATCTCACCTACTATTCTTTTCCATTTTAAACCCTGGGGAAGGTCTGAGAGGGGCTCCAAGTGTGAGTCTCAAATTCCCATCCCCCTCCTTTGGAACCAAGAGGTTAAAGATTGGGGCACACCCTGCAGTGGTCCTTCAAAGACAGAGGTTTTTGTATGCTGTACTCAAATAATTTTATGCTGCCAATTTATTTCTGTGGTTTCCATTTGTTAAATGTCATAATTTGATAGAATACTGTCCATCTGAAATTGCTAACAAGCAGTCTCTCAAAGGTTTCTCATTTCCTCCTTAGTTCAGTAAAATAAACTAAAAAGAAAAACACTTCAAGAGTCTTTCCAAAAAACCTTTTATTTCACCTTACTCTCCACTCATATGGTCAGTGCAAAGGGACTCCACCTTTTTTTTTAAACATTCCACCTGTTCTCCTCTTATCTCTATTTGCTTAAACCTTCTTTCAAAGTTTACATATGTGTATGTGTGTGTGTGTATAATGTATGTATATATGTGTGTGTGTATATGTGTATATACACATATATACATGTGTGTATGTGTGTGTGTGTGTGTGTGTGTGTGTGTGTGTGTGTATCATCCTCCAGGAAGGGAAAGAGGTGTGCACTGTTTACATTCAATCTTAATCCTAGCTGTAAACATCCAAAAATCCCCTAAGATGTTGTAAGGGCAAGCAAAGTGGGACTTTTTTACTATTTTTTATTTTGAGTGCTTCTCAGCACTAAGGCAATCAAGTGCCTTTGATTGAGTCTTACCTTTGTTTGTAAGAAGGCCCACACCCTTTTGCTAATTAGGTCAGGAGAGGTATGAAGCCCTTGAGAGGTGGGAAGCTCTCTGACCCTTGAAGAAGTGTATATATATACTCTGAGGTTAGCATTTTGCTAACTTACTCACTCACTGGAAAAAGTGTAGTGTGATTTGACCAGATAAGACTCTGGGTAGCTGTTGAGGAGGCCTCTCCCCCTGCCCTTTGAAAACCTAGATGTTGGTGCTTCTGTCTCTGGTAACTATGTATTGTGATTTGGTCAGACAGATAGAAGCCTGTCTGTTGATTTCTGTTATTTTGCTGTTTATAATCTCTGTTTGTAATTTCTGTTTATATTTTCTCTGAAAGTTTCAGGTGCTGACTTTTTCCCCTGAACTAAGTGAATGATATATGTATATTTAACTAAAGTAAGATTGTTAACCCCTTAAAGTTACTTTCCTTAGAAAAGCAGATCAAAGAACCTGTGCTAGTAGCCCTCCTGTGTGCTGGTGTTATTGGCCTTACACAGCCAGAGTAGCGGCAAGTAGCAATGTTGTTACAGATGTTTTAGCAGTTACAAAAAATATTTAAATAGTAATTTGGAAATTTTCAGTAGAGATTATACATTTTTTTTTTTTTACAATTTTTAGCCTCTAGTTTGTAATGCCATAAATTTCTACAAACCAAGAAAAAGATTTCCATCCTTTTCTTGTCTGTCTTTATTTTTTCAATCTCCAACCTAACTAGGGTTATGAAAGCATAAAGAAAGAATTTCACAGTTTTCCCTCCTTGTTTCCCACTGAAAATCTAATCAAAAAGCAGTAAAAATGCCAACTCAATATTATTGACAGCTGGGAGAACCATTTGAGACCTCAGTCTTTTTCACCCTCTAACGTCCCCTTCTGTGCCATCTCACCACAGCTTTTTATGGGTGACAAAAGAGCTCCCCTCCAAAATTCTCCAAGGTAAAAAGACCTTGTGCATGTTAATGAACTTTTGAAATGGAAGCCCCTTGATGGGGCTCACCTCCCTGCCTGCATCACTGCCTTCCTGGGGCCCATTGAAATCTCTACTTCCTTCTCTGAATGTTTCCCATAAAAGTAATTTCTTAAGAGAACTATGGACTTTGCTTTTTACCTGCTTTTCCCCCAGGCTCTAGTTTTTCAAGTCTGGTCTGCTCAGCTAGCAATAGTCAAAGGTCTCATGTTTATCTGGTCTAATTTGTTTCCCACAATTATAAACCTCAGCTACCAAGTCTAGTCCATGTTGGACAGTCCTGGTTGAACAAGCAGTCTTTTCCTTTTCCCAAGCTTTTAACAGTTTGCCTAAGCAGAAGTCAGCAGGAGGCTTATTCTGTTGGTACTAGTACTTCTTTGACTTTTCTGTTCTTGGGCAACTTAGTATTGGGTAAGGACCCATATTCACCATGCTCATCTTATGCATTCGGCTTATTTGTGCACAAATAAGAAAAAAAGTCAAATTTTGAGTATGGGACTCATTTTTTTCTTATCCTTTCAGAGTCTTGAGAGTTTTTCTCTAACTACTTCGTGGCTGGTTAACCACTAGGGGAATCCACTCAGACTTGTGATCAAACAAAAGCCTGAGTGCTGGCTCATCGGATTTGTTGAAAGGTTAGAGTCTCACCCTGATCAATTAAGGCAAACTCACAAAGTAAAAGAAAAGGAATTTATTAACACACCAAGGCAGCACGCATTGGTGGACTAGCCAGGATTCAACCTCTGGGCTACTTTTTATAGGCAGGAGTAAGCAATTTTCATATAACAGAAAGACAATCTTGATTGGTTTATCTTTCAAATGAGGAGATGGGACTAGGGTCACCTCAGCTTCTCCATCATTACAATATCATGGGGAGATGGCAGGTGCCACCACCGTCTCATACTGCCACATACTCAAAAGTTTTTAATGAGGTTTTTAAAAAGGAGTCAGCCAGACTGATGACCCAAATAGCTGACTTCCCACGGCACTTTTATAAAAATTGACCCTTTGCTAGGGCATGACAAAGATAAATATGGAAAGGTAGAAATATTAAAGAAATAATTAAAACATTCTTTACAGATTACAACATAAAAAGTATAATCACTGGGGGAAATGGGAAGAAAGTTAGAGACTAACATTGCAATCCTGAAGAATAAATGATCAAAAAACAATCATAGAAATAATAAATAATTATATGAAGAAAATGATAACAATAAGACAACATGCCAAAATTTTTTTGTTTGGAGTCAAAACAGTTGTCAGGCAGAAAATCATTCTTAGATAAAAATTTTTTTAAGTTAAAAAAAAACTATTGCAGTGAAGTGTGTGTGTGTGTGTGTGTGTGTGTGTGTGTGTGTGTGTGTGTGTATCCAACAAAACCCAGCAGGAAGAGAGAGAAAAAGAAATTCCATTTAAAGTAACTGCACACAGTATTAAATACTTGGGAATCTACCTGCCAAGACATATATAGGAACTATATGAACACGATTACAAAACATTATTCACACAAATAAAAACAGAGCTAATTAATTGGAGAAATATTAATTGTTCATGGATAGGCTGAGGCAATATGTAATAAAAATGACAATGCTACCTAAATCAACTTACTTATTCAGTGCCATACCAATACAACTACCAAAGATTTTCTTTATAGAGCTAGAAAAAATTATAACAAAATTCATCTGTTAATGCTTCCTGTGAGCCATTTATGTTTAGCTTTACTTTTTTAGATAGAAATAAATTACTTGTCTTAAACCTGATTTATAATGTACAGCGAATACTTTTAATTCCCACACCCCACACCCACCCTTTTTTTGGAAAGGCTTTAGATAAGAGCCATAAATAAAATCATCTCAGGAAGAACCATATTGGGGCCCTTAACAAGCCAAAGACTGTGACAAAAGGAAGGCCCCTCTCACTTTACGGGCCAAGTTCCCTAGGACTGAATTCAGTCTAATATCTACCTAGGGACAGAACTGGGAGTAATAAATGCCCTAGCCCCTAGAGATGAATAGCAGTTCTTCAAGATTAGATAATAAAGCTAACAGTAATAAGTCTTTCCCTAACTTTGGGAGTCTGAGTGTCAAAAAGGCATGAGGACCAACACAGTTCTATGCTCAAGGAGATGAAGATTTCTGAAATCCCTTTCTAAATTCACTCATCGAGGGTAAGCGGTAAGTCATGAGGGACCTAGATAAAATAAACACAAAGGTTAATAGCATTCCTTTGGTGTCAGGGGCTTCAGCTAAAGACTGATGGGTCATTGCAGCTGCTTCTGTTTATATATTTCCCCTCTGTCCTCTGAGGAGAGAGGCCTCATCTGTCTAGATTCACCCACAGTCTGATTTCCTTCAGGATTGGTCTAATTTCTTCTTAGTCAGGCACATATCATAAAGTCATAGAATACTGGAACTAGAAAAGCACCTCAGAGATACTGCCGGGGCTTCTCAACCTGAGGTCTGTGAACTTGTTTTCTTTTTTTAATATTTTGATAACTATTTCAAAATAGATATTCTCTCTTGTAGTCTCAAATATTTTATCTTAATCATTTAGAAATATTACTTTGAGAAGGGGTCCATAGTCTTCACCAGGCTCCCAAGGAGTCTATGACACACAAAAAGATGAAAAAACCCTCATCTAGTATTGGGCAGATAAGAGGTTCAGTGAATAGAGCCCTGGGCCTATGACTTGAAATCTGGCCTCAGACACTTACTAGCTGTGTGACCCTGGGCAAGTCATTTAACCCTATTTACCACAGTTTCTTCATTTATAAAATGAGCTGGAGAAGGAAATGGCAAACCACCCAAGTATCTTTGCTAAGGAAACCCAAAAAGGGGTCACAAAGAGTCAGACATGACTGAGAATGATTGAACAACAGCATCTAGTGCAGGCCTGTACAACATCTGGCCCTCCAGCCTCTTGCAACAGGCCAAAGGATTTTGGGCAGCCAGAGAAAAATGTAGAATTGCCCCCGTGTGCTCTCCTGTCTGTCACGTGACCCAACCAAACATCATCAGTCTGACTGCAGTCTAACCTATCTGCAGCCTGAAGAAGTTTAGCCTATTTTAATTTTGGCCCCTACCTACTGGCAAGTTGTGCAGGTCTGATCTAGTGTTTATTTCAGAAGTGAGGAAACTGAAGCCTGTTCATCCTCTGTGCCTTGACCATGCCTCTGCCTACATGTGTTTTCTCACTCTTCACTCTGGATGCTTCAATGTGGTCGCTGGATGTCCTGTAGCTTATTAACGCTGGAAAGTGATTTGGGAGATAGTTGGCAAGAAAAGAGATAACAGCACCTGGAAAGAAATCTAATATTTCACTGGAATTCTCATAGTTCCAGAGTGCTAGATGTTCTATGCCTGACTGCAGCTGGTCCAGCTTGCATCTGGGTTATCAGCTCCCAATAGTTAAGATCCACTACCATTTGGCTCTGCACAATAGTCCCAGCATCTGAAAATGATCTCCTCTTCCATTTTACCTGGAGTGCTTGTCTGGATCTTCCCTTTGCCCTCATAGTTTACACTTATAAAGTGCATTTAAGATTTACAAAACACATTGCCCATGCCTCCTTTCATTGCACAGCCCTGATAGGGAAGCACTCCAGCTACTTTCTCCTTTTCTGACAACCAAGTGTCATCCATGGGGCAGGCAAGCCAACCCAGCTGAAGCTGCAGGGCACCCTGAGGGAGAGACAGGAGGCAGCATGTGCCAAGGAAGTAAGAATACCACCACAACTTTGTCCCATCATCCCCATTCAAACCCAGATGGAGACAGCTCAGAACCCTGAGCCCAAGATCCTTGAATTGTTACCACAACTCCTTGGAAAGGAGTTAATACATGAGACATAAGGGCCTACCTGTGCAGCCCCAGTGACTCAATTATTTAACATTTCTCTGAGAGGAAGTGTACCCCCTTCTGTTGTGAAGAACCTGTTTTTCATCGTTTTCTTGACCAAACATATTTGAGAATAGGTATAGATCCTGACTGTGATGACCTAGGATGGAAATTAATATTGAAACCCTTATGCATATGAAAATAGCATAATTTATAGGTCACTTGGAAAATAATGCTACAACTCACACGGATGTAATGATTTACATTTACAAAGTGCTTTATCCAGACTGAAGACTGTGTCTTTGACATGGAAAAGTCTTTTTTTTTTTCCTCCAAAGACATTTGGTAGGTAGATTCAAGCTTATGACTTAAAATAGGAGATCATTTTAAAGTCATCAGATTGCTCCCCACCAGCTCCATTCATATCCTGGAATAAGTTTCTTCAGATAGGTTTGCAACTCATTTGATATGAAAATTTCTCTCATTTTCCCACAAAAGCCTCAAAATAGAAACATTCTCTGTGTACAGTGGACTTCCTCTGCCTGTCCCATGGTATGGTAGTATTTACTCAGCTTGGCAACCTACATTTTATTGTTTTACTATATGAAGAAGGGAAATAAAAGATCCTGTTTCTTCTAAGGTGGGTAAATGGAGGGTCCATGTGTTATCTTTTCCAGGTATTCAGCCAGTGGGAGAGGAGTCTAGAGATAAAATGGGAGTTAGAACTGCCAGTCCTGTCCTGGATTTAAGAGGGGTGCTGGCTATGAACCTGAGGCTGGACTTAAAAAAAAAGTCCTATGTTTTCAGACTGTGATCTGAAGTCAGAAAGGTCTTTCCATGGCCCATGGACATCGAGGAAGTTCTTTAGAGTGAACTTGTCATAGGAACACGAGGCATCAGAGCTCGGCAGGACTTTAGAAATCAGTTCATTTGGCACACTCCTTTTACGAATGGAGTGTCTGTAAAGTAGAAATACAGGGTAGTAAGGGCATCTCTGGACAGAGCCTGAACACCAGACTTTGAGTTCCGGTTCGGCCCCTTGCTGACTCTTAGATATTGGGCAAGTTACTCACTGCCCTTGTTGGTAACAAAAGGGGTCCTGTGCACACGGCTAACAAGGGCTGCGGCAGGAATGTGATCCTCCAGCTCATTAAGCCACTGGTCATCAATTCCAGTCTCTGGTATAGCAGAAAGGAGACCCCAGATTTTGGAATGAGAGGAACGAGAGGAACAGGGCTCTGATACTTCATGGGCCTATGAGCAATTCACTTAACCTCTCTGGTGATAGAGTATTAGATCCTTAAAGGCAAAACCGGTTTTCATGTTTGTCTTTTTATCTCTAGCATCTACCATGATGCCTATCTTTTAATAAGTGCTTACTTATTATATTTGTTGATTGATTGATTCTGCTTTTATTTCTTCATCTGTGAAATGAAGTTGATCTACCTAGGTGATCTCTAAGCTCTCATAATCCGGTCAGGAAACCTGAGTTCTAGTCCTGGCTTTGCATTTAGAGTTTGTTCTGTGACTTGAATCTAAAAAATAGCAATGATACAGTCCCCACCTGTCTGCTGGAGTCTTTGGAAACATCAGATGAACCTCATCTATGAGAGTGACTCGGGGGCTTGGGAGGAGGGGAAGGAGAGCTAGAAGCTACCAGTGGTATTGCAGCAATACCAACAAGAGTTAAAAGTATTTATTAAACTCTTAGCATTTGAAAGGCTCCAGTCTAAGAGCTAGGGATACAAAGGAAGGCAAAAATGTGCCTCTGCCCTCAAGAAGCTCATATTCCAATGGGGGAAAACCATGTAAATAACAGTAATTTTGGATATTCACAGAGCAGACTGAAGGTAATCTCAGAAGCACTAGTGGCTAAGAGGAGTGGGAAAGCCACTTGTAGAAGGTAAGATATGGATTGAGATTTTAATGAGGTCAAGGAAGACAGGAAGGCAAGGTTGTTCCAGACATGAGGGGCAGCCAGTGAACCAGTGAAAAGACATGGAGACTGGACTTTCATGGTCCTGTGCAAGTAATGACCAGAAAGCCAATGTCACTGGATCCTAGACTAAGTAGAGGGGAGTAAATGAAGGGCACATGTTGTGAAGGGCTTTAAAAGTCAAAAACAGGATTTTATATTTGATCCTGGAGGTAATAGGGAACAGAAGTAGCAAGTAGCACAGTGAATAAAGCACTGGGCCTGGAGTCTTGAAGACCTGAGTGCAAATCCAGCCTTAGACACTTACCAGCTGTGTGATCTTGAGCAAGTCACTTGAATCTCTGTTTGCTTCAGTTTCCTAAGTTGTAAAATGGGGATCATAATAGCACCTATCTCCTTGCAAGGCTCAAACAAGATAATATTTGTACAGTGCCTGGCACATGGCATGCACTATGTTTGTGCTAGCTATTAGTAGTAGTAAGTTTGAGGTCAAAGGTAACAGTCACACCTGTGTGTTAGGTGGATCACTTTTTCAACTGAGTAAAGGATAGGCTAGAGTGGGGAGAGACTTGAGGCAGGAGACCAACCAGAAAGCTATTGCAGTAGCCCCATCTTGAAATGAGAGCCTACATCAGGTGGCAATTGTGTTGGTGAGAGAAGAGGGCAAATGCAAAGCAATTCAATATAGGTTATACATATGTAGTTATGAAAAACACTTTCATAATAGTCATGTTGTGAAAAACTATCCATCCTATCCTGTCCCCCATTTATTCTATTCTCTCCTTTGACCCTTTTCAAAAGTTTTTGCTTCTGACTACCCCTCTACCAATCTGCCCTCTCTTCTATCATCCCCCCTTCTGTTATCCCCTTCCCCCCTACTTTCCTGTAGGGTAAAATACCCAATTGAGTGTGTATGTTATTTCCTCCTTAAGCCAAATCTGATGAGAGTAAGGTTCACTCACTCCCTCTCACCTCCCCCCTTTTCCCCTCCATTGTAAAAGCTTTTTCTTGCCTCTTTTATGTGAGATAGTTTACGCCATTCTATCTCTCTCTTTCTCCTTCTCCCAGTATATTCCTCTCTCACCCCTTAACTTTATTTTTTAGATATCCCTTCATATTCAACTCATGCTGTACAAGATATATATATGTATATATATATATATATACATATATATATATATATATATGTATGTATGTATTCCCTCCAACTACCCTAATACTGAGAAAGGACTCATGAGTTACAAATATCTTATTTGCCATGTAGGAATGTAAACAGTTAAACTTTAATAAATGCCTTATGATTTCTCTTTCCTGTTTACCTTTTCATCCTTCTCTTGATTCTTGTATTTGAAAGACAAATTTTCCATTCAGCTCTGGTCTTGACATCAAGAATGCTTGAAAGTCTTCTATTTCATTGAATGTCCATTTTTTTTGGAGGGGGGAAGGCAGAGCAATTGGGGTTAAGTGACTTGTAAGTAAGTGTGTCAAGTGTCTGAGGCTGAATTTGAACTCAGGTCCTCCTTACTCCAAGGCTGGTGCTCTACTCACTGTGCCACCTAGCTACCCCGAATGTCTATTTTTTCTCCTGAGAAATTTACTTTCTTAAACCCCTCAATAGCTTTTTTTTTTAATTTGCATCATTTCAAAAATATATAAAATATTTTTAAATGATACATCTTAAATTTAATAATTTATTGTAAATTTGTGGAGAGTTTCCTTCATTGGAATTTTGATGGTGCAATATTGCATCGTGTAAACCATATAGTATTGTATTGTAAACAAGTCATTACGTGCACACATTCCTGTCAATGCATGCTGGACTTGCCAACAATGCACAACATGTTTACTTGCCAACATTTGCTTGTTAAGACCTGTCTTCAGACTTGACTACTAATTGGTTATAATTTGCATTTTGTTTGTTTACTTGGAAAATAATGTAATCACTATGACTTTAACTCTGTCACATGACAGATGAAACTTGTACAGTTTTTCGAAAAAAAATTTCTTCTCTTCTTTCCTTATGCTTCCACCACCCCCTTACTTTTATTCAGTGCCACGCAGCTGCTCCCTTGGATCATTCCAGTACCTGGTATCACCCATTTTGGGAACCTATGGGAGAGAGAGAAGTAAAGAGCAAGTGGGATAGAACCTTGGAGGATGCCTACAGTTAGCAGGTATGACCTGAATAAAGACTGAAAAAGAAGACAGAAAGCAGTCAGATGGGTAGGAGGAGAACCAGGAGAGAGCAATGTCATGAAAACTTAGAGAGAAGAAAGTATCAAGGAGAACAGGGTGAGTGACTATATTAAAGGCTATAGAGAAGTCAAAAGAGAAGAAGCTTGAGAAAAAGCCATTAGATATGGCAAGAGATCTTTGGAGAGTCAGTTGAATGATGAGATTGGAAGCCAGACTATGAAGAGTTTCCAAGAGACTGAGAGGAGAGGATGCCGAGGCACAGATTGCAGACATTTTCTCAAGTTGTTGAGCCTGAAATAGGAGAATAACTAACAGAGATAACAGATCAAGTGTTTTTGAAGGATATGGATAACATGGGTAGGTATATATTTATATTTTTATATATTTATATATATTTGTAGGTAGCAGAGAAGCCACTGGTGAACAGGGAGAGACTGAAGATAAGTGAGGGGATCACTTGTGCTTGGAGAGGGGTTTGCCCTAGTAAGGAGAAGGAACACTAATTCATGGGAGACAGTAGTTTAAGCTGGCTGAAGGACAAAGGAGGCATCAGTGGACATAAGCCTTGTAGATTGTAGTAGAAAAAAAAGTAGAATTGTAAATCAAGAGTAGCAGTAAGGGATCATGAATAGGCAAAATTACAAATTTCCATCCCCTTCCCTTCCCCCATCTTCCTTGAGAATGCTCATGAATGTCACTGTTCACTGTCAATGGAAATACTGAAAAACAAGGAAGATAAGCAAAAAATTAATGAAGAAAGATGAAAGGAGGCAATGAAAACATTTTTTGCTTGTCTTCGTTTTATGTAAGAACAATAGAAAGAAGCATTGTGGATATAAGGAGACTCTAGCAAGTTGAAAAAAAGGCGGGGGGGGGGGTAGAGATTTGTACAAGACAAATGACTTAAAAGATAACATCCAGGACTGGTGTGACTGGATAATGAGGTGGGCCTATCACAGAGTGAAAATGAAAGGTGGCAGAGTGACGGCTCCATCGCTAACTGCTTTTGAGATATTAAAAGAATTAGAAGAAGGCCCCCAGCATATTGGATGGGATCTCTCTGCAGAATTTAAGGGGAAATGAATATAAGAATCTCACAGGGAAGGAAGGCAAGAAGGTAAAAACTACCCTAATGAAATCACAGATTTATCAAAGCTTCCAAAAGGCTACAGAAGGAAAGAAGAACAGAAGGAAGAGAAATAGATGAGAGACAACTTGGCAGCCTTTGAAAGGAGGAAATAATGGTAAGCATCCTTCAAAGGGAGGTTTGTTTTGAGAATCCAGAAGTAACATAGCTGCCTACCAAGAGACTCTATTATATGATGATTGTGATTCTTCATTCAATTAGGAAAAATGCAGAAGATATTTTCATTAACTCTAGTGCCAGGAAGTAGGGAATTCAAAAGCCTTGACCAAGGCATGATGTCATTGTAATTGGAGGATTTTGGTTATCTTGCCTCTTTTGAATCTTTCTCTCTGTCTCTGTCTCTCTCTCTGTCTCTCTCTCTCTCTTTCTGCCATAAACAGATCAGTTAATAATTCCTCGGGTCACTTTAGTGATTTAATAGGTTCATAGATTTATTTTTTTATTCCACATTTTCTTTTTACATTACAAACCTTTATAGATTACTCTCACTTAGTGAAAGATCTCTTGTAATAAAGTTAAACAGGTAAGTAAAACTAATAATACAGCCACCTCACCTGAAAGTACTTGCAATATTTGACACCTGTAGCATCCACCCATGTAATGCCAATCATGGCAGCACACCTGAGGACTGCTGCTGTGAATAATTTCAAGGGTCTAATCAATAGTATAATGAACTCTCTATTTATTCAGCAATAAACTAAAGCATTGTTCAATAAAGTAAAGCATAACATTCATAACAACATTCTTATATGTATGTATGTGTATATATATGTATATATATATGTGTATATATGTATATATATACCTTAAAACACTCAGCGTGTCATATGGCGTGTAGCATATAATATAGCATTCAGTAGCATTCCCCAAAATACTTGTTTACACAGTCAAGGGGCCCCAGGATAAGTTCTTTTCCTAGCACAACACATCCTTAAGGAGTAGCAGAAAATACCACTCCATGCACCCCTAGATCACAACAAGAACAGTCTTCTTAATCAATAACAAGCATCCAAGTAAGGTCCTCTTTCATCTTGACTCGAGGTTGACTTCCAAGTCCCATCGCTCTTCCTCTGTGGATTGACTGCTACCGACTCTTGCCTGGATTCACATCTCCACTCCTGCTCCATGTTTCAGTACACGGGACTGCTTCGTTCAAAGCTCTTCCTGCTCCTGCCTGACAGCAGGCTCCAGGGGTTCCTGCCTGAAGCTTCTGCCTCTGGGAAAACAAAACTTAACAGGGCAACAACACACACTACCAGTGCCACCATCTCAATTCACCTCCAAAATCCAGAGGCTCTGTGATAACAGCTCAGTTCACTTCAACAGCTCTGGGCTTAAGCTAAACCTCTTTACCACAGTCAGGTTTCTGCCCTATGGTTCTATTTGTTTTTACATCTCTAAAGTTCCTTCAGCAAGTCTTTGCCACCAAAGGTCTTCTCTTTGCTCTCAGAGGACTTCTCTTTGCTCTCAGAGGTCTCCTCTCACCTCAATGCTCAAAGCTCATTCTTCTTTGCCTCTTCTCTTCTTCTCAACGCTGGCTCACCCTCTCGATGCTGGCTCTCTCAATGTCTGCTTTCTCTCAACATCGGCTCTCTTTATACACAGTTCTAGTTGGCATCTGATTGGCTGAAACTCAATGCACATGTCTGATTGGTTAGTACTCACATACAAGTCTCTGACTGGCTAGAACTCAATACACATGTCTGATTGGCTAAAGCCCACATACAAGTCTGATTGGCTAGAACTCAATCCAGCAGAAAATCCTGTTGCGGGGCCGAGTTAGAGCTGAGCCCTGTCCTCCTCGGACCTCCAGGCCCAGGGGCCTGCTGAGAATAAACTCGGGGCTTTGGGATGTGGGTGGAGCCAGGAGGAGGGGTCTCGCCTTTGTTGCCTCCCTGGCAATTCCAGGTCTTTGCCCGGACCTGCCTGAGCACATGGAGCTTCCGGCTCTCTGTCCCGGCTTGCCAGAGCACGTGGAACTTCCGGTTCTTTGCCTGGACTGCCTGACTGCAGGGAGCTTCGGGTTAGTGGGAAGAGAAGGGGAGGAGAGTAGGCGGAGTCGGGGCGGTCCTAGGACCCAGGTGTATTGATTTTTACCTGTCCTTCACCCATGTAACCAAAGAATGTACCTACGTCACTAAAGATATAAATGTGCTGCTTGCTGAAATAATAAACGGAGTCCTTCACCATCTTTCGGCTCCCGCCTCATACATTGTCCGCGAGATCAGGTCCTTTGCTAGGCAAAGGCCTGGGGCTTGGGGGGAACCCCGAGCATAGTTGTGAGGCTTCGGGAGCCCGTAACAAAATCCTACTTTGCTTGCCATTACAACCTATCTCTCCATTTAAAAAAATTTACATAAGTCTAATTTTTCTTCCTCCAACCCTTTGGAGAAAAAAAAAAAGCAAATTTCTTAAAAAATACACATAATCAAAAAAATTCCCTCAATTGTTGTATATAAAATATATATATTGCTCATTCTGTACCCTAAATCTATCACCTCTCTGTAATGGGATTTTTTAGTCCCCTAAAATCATGGATAATCATCATATTGGTCAGAGCTCTCACAGCTTTTAAAGTGGTTTATTTTTACAGTGCTGTTATTGTTTAATTTGTTCTCTTGGTTGGGTTTATTTCATACTTAATCAATTTATAAAAGTCCTCAAAATTGTTCATCTTGTAATATTCATGGTATTGTAAAAATTGTTCTTCAGGTTCGGCTCCTTTCATTCTGTATCAATTCATACAAGTCTTTCCATATCTTTTTGACATCATCTATTTCCTGTTTCTTTTTTAGTACTTTATGATATTCATATGTAACATTTAGCTATTCTTCAATTGATGAGAATCCCTTTTATTTTTTGCAATCTACCCCCACCCCAAGCTGCCATAAATATATTTTTTTAATATACAGGACATTTTCTTTTTTCTTTTATCTCTTTTGGGTATAAGCCTAGCATGGTATAGCTGGGTCAAAGAATCACTGGTGAGTAATTTTTGGAATATAATTCCCAACATCTTTCCAGAATGGTTGTACCATTTCATAGATCTACTAATAGTGCATCGATGTGCTTGTTTTCCCACAGCCCCTATAACATTTATCATTTGTCCCAAATCTTGCACTCTGATAAATGTAAGGTGGAATCTCAGAATTGCTTTGATAGAAATTTCTCTTAGTTACTAGTGATTTGGAGAATTTTTTTCATGTTTACAGATAGACTGGGTTTCTTCCCTTGCCTGTTCATCTTCTTAGATCATTTACCAATTGGAGAATGGCTCTTTTTCTTATAAATTTGCATAAGTTCCATATATACATCAGAGGAGTAAGACTTTTATCAGAGAAACTTGCCACAAAACTTTTCCCTTGTTAATTGATTTCCTTTTATTAACTTTATTAGATTTATTTGTGCAAAACCTTTTTAATTTTATGTAATCAAAATTGTCCATTACATCGTCTGTAAAAATCTTTATTCCTTGTTTGATCATGAGCTTTTCTCCTACCCACAGATCAGACAGGCATTTTTTTTGTTTTCAATGTGACTTTTTATATCTAGTTCATATCTGTTTGGAGCTAATCTTTGTATAAGGTATGAGGTATTGGTGCAAATCTATTTTGTTCCATCCTACTGTCCAGTTTTCCCAACAGTTTTTGTCAAATAGTGAGCCCAGTAGCTAGAAATCCCCTGAAGGACTAAAATGAAACTTATAGACTAGGGGTAGGGAACCTTAGGCTTCAAGGCCACATGTGGCCCCCTAGGTCCTCAAGTCTGGCCCTTTGTCCCCTTAATAAAAATATTTGTTCTGTAAAACTTGGACTCAGTCAACAAGCCACACCCAAGGACTTAGAAGGCCACATATGGCCTTGAGGCCGATGGTTCCCTACCCCTGTAATAGACCTTGGTGATAAGATTAAAAAAAATACTAACAAAAAAAACTCCAAGTGAAGGAAAAAAGCCTCTTTGCTCAGGCTGACAATTGATTTTAAAAGCTTTACAACTGAATTAACCCAGTAGCAGAGAGACTGTGTCCTATAAGCAGAGGTAAGACTTTTCTATTGGCTATGTCACACCTAGAAGTAAATTTGGTAAAATTTGCTAAATTAGTAGCAACCACTAGTTTTGAGTCCACTCTTCCCAGGGACCAACGTGGTAAAAGACAATGTACTCAGTTTTGGAATACACACACACACACACACACACACACACACACACACACACTTCAGGTTTTGCTGTATCTTTTCAGTAAATATACCTTTGTAAAAGTTAATTAATGTTATTTGTCAATGAGATATCAGTGGGTAAGTTGATGTTGGGGTTGCTAATCACTGGTTAGATGATATTGAGGAGATGGTAAAGGGTTGACTGATATTGAAGAGAGTATACCTGATGGAGGCTAGAGAACAAATATATTAGAGGCAATCCCTTGGGGTTACCAGAGGACTCTCAAGGGAGTATAGATAGCCTTGCTCTGGACACCTGACCTGCCATGTCAAGTGGGGCTTAAGAGTATGAGCTCAGAGTCTATGTGTGCTATGTTTCCCCAAAACAGAGCCCCAAACCTTCTTTGATAGTTAGTATGTACAGGGATTTCTGAGCTCTTCTAGAACCTGGAGCATGTCTTAATCATTCTAGGCCCTAGCTTTTCACAAACGAGTTTATCAAGTACAAGAAACCAGTTAAAAGGTTCTCTTGAGCTCTTTTGTCTGTTTGCATAAGGATAAGTGAGTATATCATACTACTCATTCATATTTGTGTCTTAAAGATCACAAGGTTTTTTCTGTGACAGTTATTGAAATTATTATTACTATTTTCCCATTTTACCATGACTAATCAGAGGCTCTAAAGGACCGACTGGTCCATTATCACAGATTTTAAGTTTCTGAGGTAGTACCCAAACTCTGGTCTCTTCACTTCATCCTGTGCTCCATCCACTATGCAGTCCTTGCTTTTGAGGTTTTTTAATATTTTCTGCGGAGAGGTAGGCTTGAAGCACCTCCAGACAACTTGGCCAACAGGGAAGGTCTGTATTCAGAGGCAATGGGTATACTGGGAAACACACTGGCTTTGGTATCAGAGGATCTGGCTTCAAATACTGCTTACTAGTGCAAATGATACTCACTACTTGTGTGACCTTGAACATGTTGTAAACATCTCTTGAGCTCACTTTCTTCATCTATAAAATGAAGAGGCTGGACTATACAGCCTCTGGGGTTTGTTTCAGCTCTAAAGCTATGATCTTTATCTCTAATTCTCCCCATTCTGAATATCATTTTGTAATACTCTGACCCACTAAATTTCCCTATCAGATTTCTCTGTCCAGCTTACTCCTAAACACACACACACACACACACACACACTCTCTCTCTCTCCCTCTCCCTCTCCCTCTCCCTCTCCCTCTCCCTCTCCCTCTCCCTCTCCCTCTCCCTCTCTCTCTCTCTCTCTCTCCCCTCGCCTCTCTCTCTCTCTCTCTCTCTCTCTCTCTCTCTCTCTCTCTCTCGGCATTCTCTTCTGGACATTTATCAGCTGATGGCCCACTCCATCTGTCTTATCTTTGACTTGATAACCCTCTCAGCTGTTGGCTGTTCTACTCTTGACCTAAGACTACTATCAGTCATTGGCTATAATCATCCTGAGTAGTTTGCTGGCACAACATAAAGCCCTTTACCTTCTCACACAGACTGACCTAAGAATTCCACAAATTCCCTCTAATTCCACTAAAACCCCCAAATTGGATTGCAATAAATCTCAATGGGACTTTGGCCTCAGAAATTAGAGATAATAATAGGTACGTATGTAGGCACATTATTACCTGTGCTAAGTCTTCTAAAAGCAGAATCATAAAACATATTTCTCTATTGATGACTGAACAAATTACTGTATTGGGTCAAATATAATCCATATACCTCCTCCTCACAAAATCTGTCTCACAAATAATTTGAATGTGCCCCATATTAATTTATTTTTCATTGTATAACTATAGGTTTCTCCATTCCTTCTTTCCAAAGAAATCTTATTTTAGGGATCTGGCTTCAGGAGCAACCTGTAGTTGGACAAATATGGTAGTTCACATCACTTCATGGACCTATGTAAATCTTTTCACATTTTATAGATTCCAAGGTTCTCTCTACTGAAATCCAATAACTCCAAGTATCTTGATGGACTGGAACCATAAGGTAAAACAAACACAATGTAAATTACTAGTCTTAACAGGCATATATGCCAGCTAGCTAGACACCCAGGTGAAGCATTTCTGTGTAGACAACATCCCCAGATTCCCTTACAACATCCTATATCCTGTGTCCATGAAGTTCTGACCAGGAGAGTTAGCTCAAGTTTCTGTAGCTCTGTAAACCCTGAACTAATTAACCACATACTTGAGTTTTAGGAGGTGGGATGATCATGAACTGATATTGATCTCTACCACCTAGTAACTCTGAGCTCATTACTGGGATTTTCTGGACTTCATCCAAAAAAGTATTTTTGACTTTGAAAGAATCTGGGTATCAAATGGAATGTATAGGTTATCTTATAGGTGAGTAATACTTTTGCTTTTATTACCTTTTATCTAATATGATTAAATGCATTACAAATAAATAACTTTGCAAGAGGTGAGTCATCAAGGTACACAACCTGTTATATGACAAAAAGCAAGGGATGAATAGATGGGAGTAATAAGCTGAGGAATCTGATTGGTAGAAACCCTAAGGCGGATGAGAGAGTAGGCCATTCACACAGAGGCAGAAGTGAAAGTGATTCACACCAGCTACCTGAGATCCTGACTGAAAAACAGGCAGGTTGACTAACTCCCACAGCAACCCCTGGGGGAGAATAGGTCATATTATAATACGAATAAATGCAAAGTCCTTCGAGGGCTTGAAAAATCAAAAGTATGAGTATAAAGTTTGGGAAACCAGGTTTGAAAGGTCACAGGCAAAGAGACTTGGTGGTTTTAGAATCATAGATTGAGCAATAAAAGGGACCTTGTAAGTCATCAAATCCAAACCCCTCCCTTTACAGATGAGAAAGCAAAGGCCCCGAGAGGTTAAAGTCCCACAAGTAAGTACCTGAGCTAATGTTCAGACCCAGGTTCTCTAATGGTGGAGCCATTTTTCTTCCCAGTGTACCATTCTGTCTGTGGTTGAATGTAAGTTCAACCCACATGGCGTGGCGGCCTAATGCCACCAGAGGCTACGTTAGTAGAAACACAGTGTCTAATACAAGGCAGATTATGTCTGAAATAGTGCTTTTATTGGACTGCCACATCTGGGGAGGGAAATTGACAACTTGCCATGTATTCAGAGAAACGAGGACAAGATTGTGAAGGAAGAGAAACTCGCAGGTGGAGGGCCGACAGTGGGAGAAGGCATAACAGCTGACTTCAGTGATTTTAAGAGCTTTGGTATAAATGGATGATCCAACATTCTGAGTATCTAAAAGGGCAGAACTAGGACCAACAGCTAGAAATTGCCAGCAGACAGGTTGGGGCTCAATAAATTTTTAAAAAACAACCACAACGTCTTCCCAGTACTTTGAGCTGTTCACCAGTGGAATGGCGTATCTCACAAAGTCATGAACTTCCCCATCATGAGAGATTAGTTCAAACAAGGCATGGGTGACTGACCACCCATCAGGGATGTCATAGGGGAGAATCTTGAGTAGGGTGGGAGATTGAACCAGAGGAGCCCTAAGGCCCTTCCAGCTTTCATAGTCTGTGATTCCAAAACAATACCTCGCTGGTTGTTGTCCTTTGTCTTCTAAGAGCACCAAAATGACATCACTATGCTGGAGTCAAGTTTCAATGCATCCAGTTGTGGCTGATCAGACCAACACAAGCTCGGAATGCTCTACCACAGGTCGGCCACAAATAATCCATGTGAACATTTGGGTTAGATTCTCTTCGTGCATCTTGCATGTCTTTTGAGCTACTTCAGTTCTGCTTTGCTTATAGAGCACAGCACCTTCTCTGATGAGGGCATGCCATGCTGGGTAGTCCTGTGCCAGTGTCTCCCATGGTACACAATCAATACCAAAGTTCTTAAGAGAAACCTTGACAGTGTCCTTGTATCGCTTCTTCTGATCACCATGTGAACGCTTGCCCTGTTTGAGTTCTCCATAAAATGGTCCTTTTGACAAGCGTACATTTGGCATTTGAACAATGTGGCCAGCCCATCGGAACTGATAATGAGGTTGATGCCCACGTTGCCACAGCTAGCTTAATGTTTGGGAGGCTTCAAAGGAAAGTGTGGGTGAGAAGAGGATTAGACTGAATACCCCACTAAGTAAATATAAAACATTTCAGGAGGCACAAAATTTGATACAAATTATTGAAGAGTCTGGAAATGAAGAGAGATTAAGAGGGATAAGGACTCTTCTGCTTTTTAATCACACAGTTGGACATTTTGTTGAATATTTTGAGCACTAAGACTCCTCTGGAAGGATATAATGGGAAAAGAACTACCTGCCACATCAATATTATTTAGCCTATTGAGTCACTGTCACTACTGATGGCTTGTGGTAAGAAACAGAATTCTGACAGCAGCTAGGTGGCCCAGCAGATAGGGTACCAGGCCTGGAGTCAGGAATACCTGAGTTCAAATCTGGCCTCAGACACTTACTAGCTGTGTGACCCTGGGCAAGTCACTTAACCTCTGCCTCAGTTTCCTCAACTGTAAAATGGGGAAGAGAAGAGCACCCACCACCTAGGGTTGTTGTGAGGTTCAAATGAGATATTTGTAAAGCACTTAGCACTGTGCCTAGCACATAGTAGGCACTTAATACATGCTTATATCCTTTTTTGTAACTGGGTTAAGATTTTGGTAAAACTGCTTCCAATTTCCCCTCCTACTACTGTGAATTTTCTGAAGTTTTCCTTCTTATGGTATCAGACTCAAGTGTGATCTGTTGATATATTTACTTTTTTTTTTTAACCAACCTGTGACTTGATCAGTGTAAAGAGCCTTTGGCGAAGTGTTTTCTCCATCACAGTAGATCTGCAATTTCTATGCAACATCCAACCTTGGAGAGGTGCCTGGAACACTGAGAGGTTGTGACCTGCTCAGGTTCACATAGTCAGTGTGCATCAGAGACAGGACTCAGGTCTTCCTAGTTCCCAGTCCAATTCTCTATCCGCTATGACATGCTGTCTAGTTTAATTCTCTGGGATGTGACACAGCTCCTCCCTCCAAACTCTAATCTAATGCTTCCTCGGGGCATAGAGATGACTCTTGGTTCTGGAAAGCCAGCCTAGAGGAGCTATACAAATTCTGGAAGATCTTCTCAAGCTGGAGAGGTGTTGAGAACAGACCTGGTGAGAGACTGCATGTCTGCCTTCAAACACCAGCTTAGCTTTGAGGAGAGACAGCACCAGAGAGTTAGTTGGTCACCAAATGATGAATTTCTTCAGGCCTGGCAATTCATGAAGCGACATGGGAAGGCACAGAGTGAGCTATCAGCAGGGGGAGTACTCCTAAAAATAAAATCATGAATCTCTTGAAATATTTAAGCTGCACACAGATATCATGAAGCTCCTGTGTCATTTGACTCTGCTTTTACTCTTGGGCTCATTGTCTCTACTGATTGCTTGTGGTAGAATACAGGTGCATGAGATCTTTTTATCCAGCCTCGAGCTCTCTCTTGAGTTCTAGTCCCACAACAGAAATTGCCCATTGGACATTTCCAATAGGGAATCTGTTTTATTTGACTATGAATACACGTTGTCAGGAATTTGTTTTTCTTTTCTCTTTTTTTTCAATGGGTAAGAGGTGGGAAGGAGAACAAAATAATTACAATTAATTTTTCTTTTTTTATTAATTTTTTTTGCAGGGGGGAAGGCAGGGCAATTGGGGTTAAGTAAAATTAATTTTTAAATGGATTAATTAGTGATTAAACCAAATAAAAGTAGAGAGGTGAGGGAGTGCTACAGATGCAGAATGCACTTTCACGCACTTTCAGATAAGGTTACCATATTGCTTTACTTATTTATTTTCATGATAACAACAGCTAGGATTTATGCAGCGTTGTAAGGCTTGCAAAGTGCTTCACAAATATTATCTCATTTGATCCTCACAACTACCCCATGAGATTCGTGCTATTACTATAGGTGAGAAAACTGAGGCAAACAGAGGTTATGACATGCCTCAGGTCACACAGCTAGTAAGTATATACTACTGGATTCGAACTCAGATCTCTTGACTTTAGATTCAGCGCTCAATCCACCATTCCACCTAGCTTTGCCATAAGAGACTTGTCCCAAGGGGGTGGGGTGGGGTGGGGCGGAGCCAATATGGCAGCTGGACTTGTATGAGCTCCCTGCCAAGTCCCTCCAAAAACCTATAAAAAATGGCTCTGAATCAATTCTAGAACTGCAGAACCCACAAAATAGCAGAGGGAAGCAGGGCTCTAGCCCAGGACAGCCTGGATAGTCTCTGGGTAAGGTCTATCCCGCACGGAGCTGGGAGCGGAGGGGAGCGGAGCTGAGCAGAGCAGAGCCCAGCATGGGCGGCGTGGACCAACCAGACCAGCAGCCGGGTGGAGCGTGCCCTAGCGCCCTGAATCAGTGAGCTGCAGCAGTTACCAGACTTCTCAACCCACAAACACCGAAGACAACAGAGTAGGTTAGTGGGAAAAGCTGCTGGGGATAAAGTTTGCGGTTCACCCACTGCCCCAGGGGCAGCAGAGGTGGGGCAGCTACAGAACTACAGCTGCAGTTGCTTCCAGCCCCAGGCCCACCTGGTTGGAGGAATTAAGTGGCGGATCAGAGCAGGAATGAAGAGCCTGCTGAAGATCTAAGTCCAGTCTGGGTTGGGGGTTCTTGGGGAAGGAGGAGTGCTGGTGTGGCAGAGCTGGTGCATCCCCCCAAGCTTGGAACTCTTTAGTCTACAAGCAGTCATACCCCGCTGAAAAACTCAAGGGTCAAGTAAGTTGGCTGGGAACATGGCCAGGCAGCGAAAACACACCCAGATTCAGTCTCACACTTGGGAATCCTTCTTTGGTGACAAAGAAGACCAAAACATACAGCCAGAAGAAGTCAACAAAGTCAAAGAGCCTACAACAAAAGCCTCCAAGAAAAACATGAACTGGTCTCAGGCCAGGGAAGAGCTCAAAAAGGATTTGGAAAAGCAAGTTAGAGAAGTAGAGGAAAAATTGGGAAGACAAATGAGAAGGATGTGAGAAAACCATGAAAAGCAAGTCAATGACTTGCTAAAGGAGACCCAAAAAATACTGAAAAATATAATGAAGAAAACAACACCTTAAAAAATAGACTAACTCAAATGGCAAAAGAGCTCCAAAAAGCCAATGAGGAGAAGAATGCCTTGAAAGGCAGAATTAGCCAAATGGAAAAGGAGGTCTAAAAGACCACTGAAGAAAACACTACCTTAAAAATTAGATTGGAACAAGTGGAAGCTAATGACTTGATGAGAAATCAAGATATCATAAAACAGAACCAAAGGAATGAAAAAATGGAAGACAATGTGAAATATCTCATTGGAAAAACCACTGACCTGGAAAATAGATCCGGGAGAGATAATTTAAAAATTATCAGACTACCTGAAAGCCATGATCAAAAAAAGAGCCTAGATATCATCTTTCAAGAAATTATCAAGGAGAACTGCCTGATATTCTAGAGCCACAGGGCAAAATAGAAATTGAAAGAATCCACCGATCGCCTCCTCGAATAGATCCCAAAAGGAAATCTCCTAGGAATATTGTCACCAAATTCCAGAGTTTCCAGGTCAAGGAGAAAATATTGGAAGCAGCCAGAAAGAAACAATTTGAGCATTGTGGAAACACAATGAGAATAATCCAAGATCTAGCAGCTTCTACATTAAGAGATCAAAGGGCTTGGAATACGATATTCCAGACGTCAATGGAGCTAGGATTAAAGCCTAGAATCACCTACCCAGCAAAACTGAGTATCATGCTCCAAGGCAAAATAGAGGACTTTCAAACTTTCTCAGTGAAAATACCAGAGCTGAATAGAAAATTTGACTTTCAAACACAAGAATCAAGAGAAGCATGAAAAGGTAATCAAGAAAAAGAACAAGGAAAAGAAATTGCAAAGGACTTACTAAAGTTGAACTGTTTTGTTTACATTCCTACATGGAAAGATGATGTGTATGATTCATGAGACCTCAGTATTAGTGTAGCTGAAGGGAATATGCATGTATATATATGTTTATGTATATACATGTATATGTGAGTGTGTACGTATGTGTATATATATATATATATATATATATATATATATATATATAGAGAGAGAGAGAGAGAGAGAGAGAGAGAGAGAGAGAGGGCACAGAGTGAGTTGAAGATGAATAAGGGATGAGAGAGGAATATATTGAGAGAGGGAGATAGGGAGAGATAGAATGGGGTAAATTATCTCGCATAAAAGTGGCAAGAAAAAGCAGTTCTGTAGGAAGAGAAGAGAAGGCAGGTGAGGGGGAATGAGTGAATCTTGCCCTCATCAGATTTGACCTGAAGAGGGAATACCATACATACTCAATTGGGTATCTTACTCCATAGGAAAGAATGAGGAAGAAGATAAAAAAAAAAGGGGGATGATAGAAGGGAGGGCAGATGGGGGTGGAGGTAATCAAAAACAAACACTTTCGAAAAGGGACAGGGTCCAGGGAGAAAATTCAATAATAGGGGATAGGTTAGGAAGAAGCAAAATATAGTTAGTCTTTCACAACATCATTATTGTGGAAGGGTTATACATAATGATACGCAAAAAAAAAGACTTGTCACAGAGTGAAACTAATCTATAAATGTAATGTAAAAACAAAATACATCACTAAAACTTTTTTTAAAAATGATTGTGGATTAATGGGTTCATTGATTGATATGGTTCCTCTTCCTTTGAGTTTGAAAACCAGAATCATCAGTAATGAACGAAAACAAAATGTTCTCCAACAACTACTGTGCCCTATGGAATAGATACTATACAGAGAATTAGGCAGACAGAGGGTGTTTCCAGGAGGCATCACAGCATCATTGTCCCAAATGTACAGGACCACTCCATGAAATGAGGAGTTATCTTTACAGAACTTATTTTTAGCATTATTTCTACTTTCAAGGTTCTCCATCTTCTCCATCTCATTATTCCATGAAGCATCCTGTAAACCTTGATTCCTCCTCACCCCCCGCCCCATACTCACAATCTTCCATAAAGATCATGAAAATCAGTATTTCAATAATTATATTAATCAGAAAGCTCATTCCTGTATTGCCCTAGCACCATCTGCAATGACAAAAACAAACAGTCCTGATGCCATAGCGGTTGCAACAGGGAGAACAGAACAAACTGGAAGTAGAGGGGACAGGGAGTGGAAAGTACACCATGAAAAAGATATTGAACTCCTGAACAGCACTGAGAAAGAGAGGACCTGGCATCTAGACCCAGTGGAGGGCAGCATTTCAACATTCCTCCAGTGCCAAACAGCCTCTGCTTCTTAGCTGGTGTGTAGCACTCCATGTGTGCCTGCATCAAAGAGGGCACTGTGCTCTATGAGCAAAGCAGAATTGTGGTAGCTCAAAAGAAACATGAGGTGTGCAAATTTAGAGACATCTCCTCTCCAAATGTTCATATGGAATATTAGTGCCCAACTTGTGGTAGAGCCTTCTGAGCTCGCATTGGTCTGATCAGCCACAGTTGGCCACACTGTACATTGACCCAGACATCATGATGTCATTTTGATCCTCTTCAGTTACAAAGGACAAAAGCCAAACCAGCACCCCATGGGTCTATTTGCTAGCTCGTTCCTAGAGCCCTAACAATGTATATGTTCAGAACAGGAGAAGGGAAGAAAAGACCCACTTTTTCCATCAGCAGGCTAGCCAGCTTATACCCATGCATCAGCTTGGTCATCCAGCCTTAGCTCCTGACTGTTAGCTGGTTTGCTTCTGGATGTCACTTCTCCCAGGTGGTCTAGAGGAGGCTCCATAGAGGAAACATTTGGTTCTGATTTTCTACTTCTTTTTGTCCTACCCCATTTTCAGAGAGTTGGGACCCACAGTTTGAGAAATACCACCTTCTTCTAAAGCCTATGTCTCATATCCATCTGGACAAAATACATCATTTAATTAAGTTTCCATAAGAGAGCTCTGTATTCATTTGTAGACCCAGAAACCAAACAAGAGTTTATTGAATCTAGTCATAGAAATCCACATATCTGTTTCTACCATTTTGCTGAGTTATTGTTGTTATATATGAGTCTGATAGGGTGAACTTTACCCAGAGGCAAGCTCATGGTACAATAAATTGCAAACCCTTAGGCATTATCTAACGTGTTTGTTCCAAACTACAGCATTGCCTTTTACAGCAACAAACAATCTGGGTAATGTTGCTAGGAGTGGCAAGTTATTGTGACTGTTTTTCCTTACTCATTTTAACTTCCTTTTTTCCTTCTAAGTTCATGTTTATAAAGAAGAGAATCACAAAATTATAGCACTCCAGAGCTTAAAGGAACTTCAGATTCCATTTAATCCAAGAGAAACTTCTGATTTAAATTTAAGTTTATTTGTCTTCTGAATATAACAGACATTTTTAAAAGGGCATTTCTATATACATGGGCAGCTAGGTGGTGCAGTGGATAGAGTGCTGGGCCTAGAGTCGAGAAATCTCCTCTTCCTCAGTTCAAATCTGTCCTCAGATACTTGCTGTGTAGCCCTGGGAAAGTCACTTCACCCTGTTTGCCTCAGTTTCCTCATCTATAAAATGAGTTGGAGAAGGAAATGGCAAACCATTGCAGTATCCTAGCCAAGAAAACCCCAAATGCTGTCCCAAAGAGCTGGCTATGACCGATATGACTGAACGATAATTTCCATATACATAATAGAGAAGAAAAAGAAGATTGTACGTGAAACTCTTTATTGTGTCTAGATTGTTTTTCTTTTTAAGTATATAAATTCAACCAGTGGTTTTCAAAGCTGTCCTGTTTGTCTGTGCTTCTTTCTAACTTTCTTGAAATACGTGAGTCTTGTAAAACTTCACCAATAAGTGGCCATGCAGCCTCTGCTAAAAAATAACCAATGAAAGGGATCTGCTTACCTCCCAAAGCAGCCTGTACTTTACTTTTGGGTAGTTATAATTATTGGACAGTTTCTCTTTTACATCCAGTGGTGATTGACCTTTCTGCAGTTTCTGTTCCACCTATTGGTCTTTTCCTCTGGGGCCAAGCAGTGAAAGTAGTTCCTCTTATATATACCATCCCTATGATTTATTATGGGAAAGGCACTGTGTTGAGCATTGGAGATATAAATGGAAAAGTATGACAGTCTCTGTTCTCAAGGAGCTCACATTGGAAGCCCTGGGGAGTAGCAGTGAGCAAATCAATGTGGTGCCGGAGCAGCCACACTCAGGCTCAGCCAGTCCGGGTCCCAGTGGGCCCTGGGGGATGTCAAGAAACCAGTCAACAAGCATTTATTGAGCTCTTACTTTGTTCCGGGCATAATGAGAAGTGCTGGGGATCCAAAGAAAGATAAACACGTGGTCCATCCCATCAAGGAGCTCAGAGTAACAGTAACAAGTCCAAAGTCCCTGGATCAGAGGACAGGAGTAAAGTCTGTCAAAACTGGAAGGGAAGAAGTGACCAGGATGGGCTTTAAAAGCTAAACCAGATTTTATATTTGATCCTAGTGCGTAATAGGGAGTCAAGGTGTAAGGGTGTTCAGGGAAGACTAGTAGCTCTGGTACAAGGGCTGCTGACCCCTTTTCAGGGCTGCTCATCCACCTGTGGTATCCACGTGATTCACCCAGTTCTTACCTATGGCTCCAAAAAGCTGTAGCATGCACAGCAGCCACACCCTAGTAAACCATTTCAGCAGATGGGCTAAACTAGATTCAGGGTAACATCGGCATCTCAAACTGGTCAGTGAGTTAGGGGGGTGTCTACCCCAAACATGTGAAGACTCCCCCCTGCAGAATTGGCAGATGAGAACCACTTGCTCCAATGGCCATGAAGGCAGCTGAAGCAGGCGCTATGGGGCACTTAGAGCTTGGTCAGACATGGAAGACACCAAGCCATCATTAGTCATCTTGATTTTTGTCTTGCCACTGGACTTTGATGACTCTGAAAGACTGAGTGAGGCCAACAACTTTCCTCAACTCTTCCTCACTTAGATCTAATTCATGTGTGAGTCAAAAGGACATCACCCATACTGTTTTACCATTTTTACCTACCTCAAAGTCCTATGGTAAAAAGAGAGTGACAGGGCACCAGGTGTGGATACACTGGAAGCTGTAGTCACAATCATGCACACAGACAGCCCAGATCACTGGACTGAAACAGCAGTGGGATTTGGCAGCACTCTGTCTGAGCAGGCTTTTTTAAGGACTATACCGCTTACCCCCTGGCATGAGGAAGGGGCTAGAAAAGGCGCCCTAAAAATTATCCACTTCACCTAATCTAACTCTGCCTGCTTACAGCGGCAGGCAAGGATCCTGTGGTCAAAACACAAAAAAACAAAAAATACAAAAACTTTTGCAAAGATGATTTCACTCACCATTGGTGCATGGAATGTGCACATGCTTATGGACAGCATGAACCCCAGTAGACCTGAAAGACTAACAGCTCTTGTTGTGAGAGAACTTAGCAGATATCACATCCAAATAGCAGCCCTGAGTGAAACAAGGCTGGCAAATGAAGGCCAGCTTACCAAAGTCAGAGCTAGATACATGTTTTTCTGGAGCAGCCACTGTGATCAGGAGCAACATGAAGCTGGCGTGGGTTTGGCAATCAAAACCGACCTAGTCAACAAGTTTGTATGCCTCCCAAAAGGAGTGAATAATAGGCTCATGACAATGTAATTGCCACTTGCAGGAAAGCTCCATGCCACCATCATCAGGGCTTATGCTCCCACTATGGCAAACCCTGATGAAAGCAAAGTCCTGGAGACCCTCATCATCAATGTGCTGAAAGAGGACAAGCTTGTAATTCTCAGTGACTTTAACACCAGAGAAGTCAGAGACTATCAAATATGGCACAGAGTCCTCGGGAGGAATGGAGTGAGAGACAGCAACAGCAGTGATCACTTACTTTTAAGAACTTGCATGTCTCATAGCCTTCTCATCACCAACACTGCCTTCCATTTACCTAAATGCAATAAAGATTTGTGGATGCACCCTCACAGCAAACATTGGCATTTAATAGATTATGTCATTGTGAAGAGAAGAGACAGACAGGATGTAAGAATGATGAAGGTGATATGTGGCACAGAGTGCTGGACCAATCATGTGGACTTTTCCTCTCCAAGCTAAACATTGGCATTCAACAAAAGCGGAGACCTGAAGGCAAGACTTCAGAAGACTTCATGTCAACAGATTAGAGCACTTCCATGAGCAGGAACAGCTTGTTGCCAACTTAGAGGTCAGGTCCCTAGAACTCTGTTCTGAGATACTAGTGGGCTCAGAAGATCTAGTACTGTGAACCTCAAATATCCAGAGAGGAGAGGAGACCTAACCTAGGGAGATGGACATCTGCACAGGAGCCCAGGTGACCCAGGGTGAGAAGAAGCAGGGCTGATCAACCCACCCAAAAGTACAGCTGGAGACAGAGCCTGGACCTGGCACAAAGCCTCAATAAAGGAACAAAAACAGGAGAGATGAATAAGACAAAGTAAACACTAGTCAGTATAAAAAAAATTGTAACTCTAGAAATCCCTTCAAGGAAGAAGAGAATAACTCCAGATTGTTGTTTTTTGTTCTTTGTTATAGAAGAGGACCAATGACGTCAGGAGGGTGATGTCTTGATTTGCAAGTGAATTGGATTTAAGTGAGGCAGGGCTGTGCAAAGTCATCAGCCTCATTCTCTCCCTCAGGGCCATCTGAGTCCAGTGGCACAACTTAGGTGAGGAAAACCAGTGATGACTGCAGATGTGGTAAGAGACCTTGACCTTTTCAAGTCTTTCCCAGGTGTGTTTGTCTGACGCAACACCCATTCTGTGATTTAAGGTGAGAAGTGAGGCAAGAAATGGCCTAGTTTGCCTGCTCAAAAAAAAAATCAGACTGGGAGGGGAAAGACTCTCTGGGTTTCTGGCCAGAATAGAAATAATCACTCACTCTGAGCCATCAAAACCCAAACAATGAACAAGTGAGGCTTGTGCTGGGACTTATTATTGGCCAGTCAGTGAGAGCTAGAGTGATTTGGGTTTAAGGTGTGGTCATGCAGCTCCATTTGAATCTCAATGGGCTTTATGAAAGCCTGTCTTTTCAGCTCAATTTCAAGTAATCATAAATGAAACTACTTGGGACAGAAGAGTTAGTTAACAACTACAATCAACGACTTAAAAGGAAAAATAGATTTTCCACAAGAAGTACACAAATAAAGAAAAGAAGCAAGGGTTAAATAACTAAACAAATGCACTGGAGGAAAGAATTAGAAGGTAATGAAATAGTTTAGAAGAGAAAGTGCCAAATTTTAAACAAGGAAAAAATTCCTTAAAACCAAACAGAAATCTATGACTCCATACTAAAACAAGAAATATCAGAACAAAGTCAAAAGATTACAAAAATAAAAGGAAATTTAAAGTATCTGATATCAAAAATAGCTGACCTGGAAATAGGTTAAGAAGAAATAATTTGAGTATTCTTGGACTTCCTGAAAACCATGATTAAAAAAACAATCCTAGATATTCTATTTCAAGAAATCCTAAATACGAAACTTGTCAGACCTATTACTACAAGAGGACAAGATGAAAATAGAAATAATTCAGCTTCTGAAAGAAATTCCTAACAGAAAAAGCCCCAAGGATTTCATAGCTAAGATCCAGAGCTGCTAGTATTGAGAAAGAAGTAATTCAAGTCCCAAAGATGCTTAGTCAAGATCATTTAAGACCTAGCAGTTTTTACTATAAACAAAAGATTTTGGAATAGAATATTCCAAAAGGCAAAAGATGAGAGCTTACAACTTACTCTGAATAGAAAATATTAAAATTTAATATAGAACCATAACTTACCCTGTAAATTTGAGTATAGTTCTACATAGGAAAAGAAATGGATCTTTAATGGAATGGAAGACTTTCAAGTAAGTTTTATCTTCACTAAGACTATGGATTCACCCATTTGCCTACAAGAGGGATTAATTTTTCTCTTTTGTTTTTGTTGTTGTTCAGTCACGTCTGATTCTTAGTGACCTCGTTTGGGATTTTTTTGGCAAAGATACTGGAGTAGGTTGCCATTTCTTTCTCTAGATCATTTTACAGATGAGAAATTGAGGCAAACAGGGTTAAGGGACCTACTCGGGGTCACACAGCTAGTAAGTACCTGAGGTCATATTTGAACTCAGGTCTTCCTGACTCCAGATAGAATCCAGCATTCTGTACCACCTCTCTACTCTTAATTTTCCCTACAAGACAATAAATCTGTCTCTGGATAGGATTGGCTGCTGCCTCCTTTGACACAGTTTCTTGGTCACCTAAGGACATAAAAAGTTCCACCCATGAGGAGTCAGGGTCCCTGACTTGGTGGATGTCTGAAGACTAAGGAAGTCATCATATCGGGCAATATTGAGCAGATGTATTTCTATATGAAGATAAGAGTGGCTACATCCATGAAAGATGCTCAAGACTGTATTGTTGTTGCTTATCCTTATTGTGTCAGGACAAAATAAACCTCCTTTTGTTAATGGCTCAGTAAGTTACAAGTGCCTCATGTCATCTCCAAATTAAAACTGAACAGCGTATTGTTGTCAGCCCCTGACACAGACATTTCTGATGAAAAAACCAGTGCACAATGGGAACTCTGAAATGCAAATGTAAGAACCCAAAGAATCCTGGAAAGGCAAATTTTTTTTGAGCAATGGGAAGGGACTGTTTGATAATGTGGTGCTAACATTCAAATAGAGGGAGAAGAGAAAAATGTCTCTTCAGAACTTTCTTGTCTTAAAAGGGCATTGAGGGAGTTAAAGCTCTGTGTGTGTGTGTGTGTGTGTGTGTGTGTGTGTGAGAGAGAGAGAGAGAGAGAGAGAGAGAGAGAGAGAGAGAGTTCTTGGGAGTAAATTGGTTCTGTTCTGAGGGTTTTAAAAAGAGGAAGAGAAGGGAAGATTAAAGGAATATTCTAGTGTAGAAAAGAGGAAGAAGAAGGTGGACCTTTCAATTTCTCATAATATGGGTGCATAAATGTGTACAACAACATGGAAGAAGGTGTGGGAGGAGAAAACATCAGATGGACTTTCAGTCTTACTTGAAACAGAGGGGAGAGAACACACACAAGAACAGTTTGTTTTAGAAATACATCAAACTTGGAGACCGAATGCAGATTGAAGCATACTTTTTTTTTATTTCTTTTTTTTCTTGTTTTTTTTTGCCTGTGTTTTCTTTCACAACATGACTAATATAGAAATATGTTTTGCATGATCGCACACTTATAACCTTCATCAAATTGCTTGCCTTCTCAATGGGGGGGAGGGGACATTATAGAGAGTGGGAAAAATTTGGAACTCGAAATTGTAAAAAATGAAGGTTAATTGTTTATTCATGTAATTGAAAAAATATTAAAATTAAACAAAAAAGAAGCTTACATCAGCTGATATTTGCACATATAAGTATATGCAAAATATATTTTAATTCTATAAGGTATCTTTTGGTGGGAAGGAAATACTAGCTAACTGTCTTATAATTAACCTTACCTCAAAAAAAAAAGCTTGTATAAGTACAAATAAAATGAACTTAGAATCCACACTCCCCCACACAAAAGAGAAATATGTCAAACTCACAAAGGAAATTAGCAGAAATGGGGATGGAGTCTCAGGGTGGATGGTGATACCAGGGAGCGAATATCCATAAGACAAACACACTTGCTGATTATGAAGAAAATGGTGGGGAGGTGGGGGTGGGGAGGAAGAAAAAAGAATTAAAATCTAGGGGATGCCAATCAGTTGAGCAATGTCTGAACAAATTGTGATATGTTGATGTAACGGAATATTCTTTTGCCATAAAAACTGATGAAAGTGACTTTCAGAAAATTCTGAGTAACATAAATTGTCACAGAGTGAAGTAGGCAAAACCAGGGTAATAGTTTGTCCAAGGACAACAACATTATAAAGAAAAACTATTTTGAAAGACTTAAGAACTTAGATCAATGCAAGGATCTCCAGAGGACCTATAAAGAAACATGCATGTTTCCCAAATCCTGAGAGATGGATGATGGATTCAAGGTGCAAAAGAGAAATATGTTTTTGGACATGGCCACTGTGTGGATTTGTTTCATTTGATTATGTTTATTTGTTACAAGTGTTTTTTTCTTTCAGTTTTTTAATTGGAGTGAAGAGAATGCTGGAGTTAGCATAGTGTTTCCCCCAAAATAAAGGGCTATTACAACTTTTTAATGCAGAAAAGAAAACAGAAGCACAGACAAACTAGAAAGATTTGAAAATAATGTGGAATTTTTTCATATTATTTTTAGTCGGTGATATGAAATGGAGATTGATGATTTCACATTCATTCTTTTTGTGTTCTGCCACAAATATAGACTTTTTTGTTATTTTAAGTTTAGAATTTTAAAAATATGATTAGTTTAATTTTTAAAAAGTAGAAAAAACCAACAGCCACCAGTAATGGAAAAACAGTAAAATCCTTTCCAGTAAGAGCAGGGGTAAAGTGAGCATGTCCATTATCACATTTGACATAGTTCTAGAGATGCTAGCTATAACAATAAAACAAGAAAAAGAAATTGACAGAATAAACATAAGCAATAAGGAAATAGAATTATTACTTTTTGCAGATGACATTATGGTCTATTTAGGAAACTTTAGATATTCAACTAAAAATAATTGAAACAACCAAAAAATTATCAAGATATAGAAACCCATTGAACTCATTAGCATTCCTTTATATTACCAACAAAACCCAGTAGGAAGTAATTGAAAATTAATTTTTTAAAAATAAAAAACAACAGAACCAGAAAATATATGGGAGTCCACCTATTAAGACACACAATAATCAGCTACCAAATAGTCTTTAAGGAAATAAAGACAAATCTAAATACCTAAGGCAATATTAATTACTCATAGTTGGGCCATGTAATAAAAATGAAAATACTTCCTATATTAACTTACTTATTCATTGCCATCTCAATCATACTTTCAAAGGATTACTTTATAGGACTAGGAATATAATACATGAATTCATTTGGAGGAACAAAAAGATAAGAATCTCAAGGAAGATAATGAATAAAAAGATGGGAAGAAAGATAGCCCAGTAGTATCAGATGTCAAACTATATTACAAAGGAGTAATAATTAAAATGATTTGGTACTGATTATAAAAGAGAGTGTTCAATCAGTGGAAGAGATTGGGTATATAACATAAAGAAGCAAATGAACATAGTAGTGTAGTGTTTGATAAACCGAAGACCCCCATAATCTTGGGGAAAGAAAGGGAAGGAAATGAGTATTTTGGGGCTAACCACCTTTTACAAATATCTCATTTTCCCCTCACAACAACCCTGTAAGGTAGGTGATATTTTTATTCTCATTTTACAGTTGAGGAAACAGAATTTTCCAGAGTCCCTGAGGTAGTAAGCATGTGAGGTTAGATTTTCTTCCTGACTCCAGGGCCAGCACTCTATCCACAGTTGCCTGTCAACTGATAGAAACTCAGTATTTGACAATGCTGGGGAAGCTGGAAAGCAACCTGGCAGAAATTAGATTTAGAACAATACTTCACACAAAATACCAAGATAGGCCTTGCATGGACTTTTGACCAATATGACCTATAAACAAAAGAGAAGAGAAGGGAAGAAAATATATTTCACAACTATTGATAGGTGAGTTCTTCACCAAACAAAAGATTGACAGGAACATAAGAAATAGAATACATAGTTTTGATTATATAAAATTGAAAATCTTTCACAAAAACAAAATTAATACAGCTAAAATTAGAAGGGAAACCTGAGTTTCCTGAGAAAAATCATTATGGTAAGTTTCTCTGAAAAGGGGTTTGGTATCTAAAATATATTAAGAAACTGATTCAAATACATGTAACAGCAATTCTTCCCATAAATACATTGTCAAGGAGATGAATTGGTGGTTCTAAAAACAATCGAAATGCAACTATCAAAAACCATATTAAAAATTCTCCAAATCACCAATAATAAAAGAAATGCAAATTAAACAATTCTAAGTTTCCACTTGACTCAGAATGGCAAAGATGGCCAAAAAAGGGAAAATAAGAATTGTTGGAGTAGCTGTGGAAGAACAGACACACTAATGCATTATTAGTGGAGTTATGAAATGGTATAGCCATTCTGGAAAGCAGTTTGGAATCATGCCCAAAAAAGTTATAAACTATGCATACCCAGTGATGCTACAATTAAGCATATAGCCTAAAGAGATAAAAGAAATCAGGAAAAGACTTTTCTGCACAAAAATATTCCTATTAACATCTTGTTTTTTAAGCAAGGACTGGAAAATAAGGGGAAAGGTGTGTTGATTGGGATGTGGCTGAACACATTATGGTATACGAATAGAATGGAATATTATTGTCCCATTTCATATAATGAAAAGAGGCATCATGGCCTAGTGAATAAGATCTCTCAGTTGAGAAGACCTGGGCTTATTTAAGTCTTGCCACTAACACATACGGGCTATGTGATGGGCAAGTCTCTCCACCCCTCAGTGTTCCAGGTGAGTCTGTAAAACTGAAAGTTATAGAAAAAGTTTCAACCTGAAAGAGTTTTCTCACCTGGCAGTTCCCTTTAGCAATGAAATCACGGGTCAAGTCCCTATCCCTAAGAAATGATGAAAGGGATAATAGAGTCAGAGAACAGGAAGAGCTTTTCATCTTGCAGAATTAGGGAGGGAGGGCTGGTGATTGTGATACCCTCTCCCCAAAAGAGATGAAAGAAATGAGTATTGAGCAAGAATTTTAAAAACTGAAGAAGGGAACAGAAGGAAGACATATACAAGCAGGACATTTTAAATTTATTACTTATGTTTTTTAAAAAAGCTGTAATAGAAATCCACAGCTACAGACACAATCTTCATTTGTACAAAGATATTTGGGGGGGGTGTCATGTTCAGAATAGCAAAAATTTTTAATAAAATAAAGTTCTAGAATGTTTCTCAGAAATGAATTCAAACTCATTCTTGTGGTTTACACACTCCACCCTCCTCCCTTTTTGGAAAATCAAAATATTTGCCACTTTCCAGTTCTATGGTACCTCTTCCATTCTCCATGCTCTTTCAAAATTCACTAACACTGACTCAACAGTCCTACTCCCTGGTATTTCTAGTACTGTGGAATGAAGTTTATTTGGGACAGGGAGGTTTATTTGGCACAGTTATGATGTGACTTGAGCACATTAAGAGCAAAGAGCTGTCCCCTCACTTATCTTGTGTTTCAACCAGCTATTGACAACTTGTTTTTCTAACCTTCTCTATACAAAGGTTATTTTCCTTTGAAGTGAAATCAGAAGCAAATTGCATTATAATGGCCTCTTTTTGTTGTACATTTTCATCTTCCTATTTGCTTTATGTAGGAATCTCCATGCCTTCTTTGATTTTTCTGTTATCTTGTATATACTTTAATAAACACAAAAAAGTCATCAGCCTTAGTGACATGGAGAGGTTTCGGGTCATAACATGAACTCCTATAACTTTTGTCCTTTCTGGGATAAGAAGACACAGGGAAATTCAGCATAAAGAACTGACTAATATTATTATCACTTTTTAGAATTAAAAAAGATTAACTGCATTATTAAAGCAGCTGGAGATTGGTTTAGTCAACTATGGAAAAATGAATTGCATGGAACATACATGACCAACATCCAGGGAGGTAGCACTTGTGGAGAAGGGACCAGCCATCCCTCCCAGCTGCCACCCAAAGGGCAGGCAAGTCAGCCCAGCTAAAGAAGCAGGGCACTCTGAGGGAGGGACAGGAAGCAACATGGGCCAGGCCACTATCCCCACCACCACCACCACCACCACCTTGACTTCATCCCCCCTCAGACCCTGATGGAGTCAGCCCAGGACCCTGAACACAAGAGCCCTGAGAAAAGCAATTCTTCCATCTCAGTGTCTTTAATCATCATCTTGGGAAGTAACTTCTGTGGAGATACAGCCTGGACACCACTCCTGCAGGTGCCACCAAGGAAAGAAAGCTTTTGCCACCAAAGTCTTTATACTGTCAAATTGTGAAACACCAGAAGCCATGATTTTCTTAGTGGAAAGGTCATTAAAGAAGAGGCATTACTACTTTGAAGGGGTTTTGCTGCTGCACCCTAAGGATCATGGGACCTTTCCATTTGACATGCAGGTGAAATCTTCCTCACATGTTGTTTCCCCTATTATAATGTGAGCTCCTTGAGTGTAGGGACTGTCCTTTGGATTTGTATACCCAGAGCTTAGCACAGTGCTTTGTGTAGAGTAAGTGCCTAACAAATGCTTCATTCATTCATTCATGGAGAGAGTATTCTGCCTATCTTGGTGGCTTTGATCAGGTTTCAAGAAGGTGAACCTATGTTTGAGACTTTGGAGGTTGTGGTTGTGTTCATTTGACACTTTATGCAAAAGGTTAAGGACATCTTCTGGCCTTGGATATTTGTGTGCTGTCACAACTCGTTGACCTTATGAGTCAGTGATCAGCTGTCGTGTATCATAGCCATTCCCTTTGTAATGAATCTATTAAAGGGAATCTTCTGGACAGAGTTGGCTTTCCGGCTTAGAACTGAAAGAACTATTTACAGACCAGTGAACCACAACAGAGCTGAGAATGGACCTGGGTCCAGCAAGTGGGTGGGGAAAGCCTTTGCATCTGCACAGCCTTTCCTCTGGGAGCTACTAAGGGCAAAGGAACATTGTCATCCCCATTCTCTCACCCATGTAGTCTAAGAGGGGGTGGTGAGAAAGAATGGCAGTGTCTCTGAGCATTGTAGCCTGTGGAGAGGATGGAACATTTGCCATAGCCTCCTGGGAGGAGGGATTTCCCGAACAATGCTGAGCTCCCGGAGAGTTGTGAGATTCAGGTGTATTAGAGAATGAAGGAGGCACTGGACAGTTCCAGGCTCTTAGAGAAAAGAGGATGGAGCACGTGGCCACAGAGTTGAGTTGACAGCTAAGGACTAAGTCAGGATACAGAGGAGCAAAAATCTAGATTTCACTCTCTGCTCCTACCCTGAGTTATGTGGACAGCTCAGGTCCAATAAGGAAGGAAGACTGTATTTCCAGCAGTTGCTAGTCAGTCTTTTCAGTCATGTCCACTCTGTATGACCCCATTTGGGATTTTCTTGGCAGAGATATGGGGTGGTTTGTCGTTTTCTTCTGCAGCTCATTTTACAGCTGAGGAAGCTGAGACAGAGCTAAGTGATTTGCCCAGGGTCACATGGTTAGTAAATGTCTGAAATTGGATTTGAATTCAGGTCCTTCTGACTCCAGGCTTAGCATTCTCTCCTTTGAGCCATTTAGCTGCTGTATCTCTAGCAAATCCAAATTCATTGTCTTCTGGGGAGAGTCCTTCTATGGTAGTACCTCAAGTCTGGATCTTGGGATATAGGTGGGTTCAGCAGAATGCTGTTCAATAACATTAGTTGCTTAGCACTGCCAAATTAATTTCTCTTCTCAGGAGAAATACAATGTTCTCTATAGTCTAAATGACTGTATAGCTTCATGGGGTGTGGGAGGATTCCCTGGAGAGGGAAGAGAGTCATATCTATTGTTTATGGACTATGGTGGGTCCTTTGTGTTTCCTGCATTCTATTTGTGGAATAAAATAAAAGCCATCATATGTCCAGGATGCACTGTTACCTTTAGTATATAACTTACACTAAGTAGTAACTGATACTTAGATTTGAATTTTCTTCATAGATTCTCAGGGGAAACAAACAAACAAACCTCTGACTGGGTATAGGGGGTGACTGAAAGATAAAAGTTGTTTGTTTTTTTTTTAAGTCACAAAGATCAAAGGTGTTCTGTATAAGCCCAGAGCGTGGGATACTCAGACATGGTTCACACCTATGTCTCAGACTTTGACATGTAGTTGGGTAAATAACCCATCAAATTAGATCCTCAGTATTCATCATGTATAGGCACTCTGGATGAGCAGCACCCAGAAATTAGTGACAAGAGGAAATGGAGTCGATTGTATTTTGGAAATTATTAAGTGAACCCAAACTGTCTGCTGCTGCAAAATCCCATAATGACCATATTCTCCTGATAACATCATGTGAATGAAGAGTGGAACACATCTTGAGGCAGCAACATGACAGTGAGGAGAGAGCAGAAAGACAAGAAGACGGGTTCAAGTTCTGCCTTAGACACATACTGTCCATGTGACCCTGAGGAAGTTTCTTAACTCCTGACACCACCCCCTCCCCAGGCAAGTCTCTAAGATGATAAATCGCAGAGGAGGTACTGATGGAATGATAAAGGGAGTTTCCTCTCTTGGAAATCCCCTCTACTGATGAAATCTATCCTCTATTCCATCATTTCAGAAGAATCAAAATTACAAGTAATGCAATGGGCAATAGAACGGTACAAGGTGGGCATAATTAGACTTCCTCATGACTGATGAAAGTGTTCATATTTTTTAAAAAGTGATATAAAAGACATCAGTTAAGATATATGACCAGAGGAGTTTGGCTGGTCATTTAATCAGAATAAGAGGCAGCTTACCTCTTGAATAGCACAAGCCTACCCTCTGGATTCCACAAGACCTTGAGGAAGGCCTTCGGTCCCTTGAGTGGATCTTCTTCCATGTGGGCTTTATTGAAAAACAAGCACAAATATGTATGTGTGTGTGTATATATATTTATATATATGTATATTATATATATATAATATGTAAAATCATTCTATGTGTCTAATGGTAGCTATCTCTAGGGTGTTGAGGAATGAGGGAAAAAAAAGAAATTTACATGATAGCTTTATTATATATTTAAAAGAACAGCAAGTTGTACATAATAGTTCTGCAGTTTCATTTGCAGTCAGCTTTTTAAAAATTATACCATGTTATGGAAATGTTTGTTTTATTCCATAAATTAAAAAAATAAAAATTTAAAAAGGAAAGAAAGATGAGCATAAGTATCTCACAAGATGTGAGGATATGGCCGAGATAGTATTGCCATTGGTGGAAAAAAATACCTGCCCCAATGAAATTATGAATTCATTAGAGTCTCACTGTGGTGCATTGGAGAGGGGTAGAGACTGGAAGTAGTCTTTCTACTGATTAGGAGGCTATTACAGCCCTGTGTTGGGAGTCAGGAGTGAAGGCTGGTTTCCTCTCCTAGCTCAGATACTTACTAGCTGTGTGACCCTGGGCAAGTCAAGTGCCACAACTTCACATTTTTCAGCTAGAGATAAAAATCCTTGCCCTACCTCAAGGCTGGTGTCTGGAAAGTCCTGTAAAAACTTTATCTAAAACTGTATAAACAGGAGTTATTTATTAATGATGGTCGATATGACTATATAGTGATGAACAAGCATAATAATGCATCTCCTTGTAAATTGTTCACATTGGCGATGAGTAACATTAGATTCCTGTCATTGATGACCTTGAATAATCTGCCCAGCTAGGCAGGCTTTGACCATGTTTTCTACGATAAGGAAACTTACTACAGGAAGTGGGTACATGGCCCTGACCTCCCAGATGGAATGGTCTCTGGGCAACATTAGGTGTTTTCTGATACACACTTTTAATCTATAGTACAAATAGCTTAAATGTACATAATTAGATTCTGATTAAAATCATAGAAATAACTGATGTTTTTTATAGAATGTTATACCTTCAAAAGTACTTTCATATCTCTTTTCTGGTTTGGTTGTCACAGCAGCCCTGGGAGGGAAAGGAGACAGCTTTTATTATCATTTTGCTGGTGAAGCAACTGAGTGGGGCATGGAGGGTATATATACATATATATGTGTGTATATACATATATGCACACATACACACATGAATACATATACATACATGTGTATATGTATTTGCATGAATACAGATATACATGTAGATATATAGATTAGTGTTTCTCAAAGTATGGTCTGTGGACTCCTGGGAGTCTCTAAGACTCTTTTATAGAATTCAGGGGGTCAAAACTATTTTTATAATAATCCTAAGAAGTTATTTGCCTCTTAAAAAACTCCTTCCTTTTCCAACCACATGTTTGTGTGAGGTCCAATTTTCTTCCTATACTTTACCAAAACAACATCTTGCAACAGATTCAATGCACAGGCAGATATAAGAATTCAGCTTTCTTCTGTTAAGTCAGACATTAAAAAGATTTGTAAAAAATAGGTAAAACAATGCCACCCTTCTCATTCAATTCTCTTGTTTTCACTAAAATATGATTTATATTAATAAGGAATGGATTAATTAATTTTAAATGAATTAATATTTATTTAAATTTAAATGAATTAATAAATATATTTAAATTTTGTTAGTTTAAATCCTAATGTGATAGGCATATCCCACATAAACAAGTTTTAAGTGCCCCAACAGAACCTGGAATCCCATCCTCAAGGGATGTAGCCATACATAAGATGACTGACGTCCATCCTGGACCATGAGAACAAAGTATCAGAAGTTATTTAACAAGTAACACAACTGGAATGGAAGTGGCCCAGCATTGTAGTAATAGGGATTTTCTGGGGCTGAGGTTCTGAGAGACCATCCTCTGACAAACACGTGGCAGAGAGCTTCCCTGCCTGCCAACAGGAGTAGCAGAATTAGGCACGCAATCACAGGCGCAGGAATCAATCTTTTGCCAAGTTTTATTCCCTGACAAGTAATTGGACTCTAGGAGAGGATCAGAGATGGAGAGTGAAGGCAGCTAGCTGGTATAGTAGATTGAGCGTTGGACCCAGAGTCTAAATCCAGTCTCAGACAGCCAGCACCTGTGTAATCTTGGGCAAGCCACTTAAAATCTATCTGCCTTAGTTACTTCATCTGTGAAATGGGGATCTTGGTAGCATCTAGCTCCAATAGTTATAGTGAGGATAAAGTGAGATAATATTTGCAAACTCTAAAGCACAATATAAACTGTATCTAAGGCAATGTGTGAGGCAGGTATTGTTATTGTTTCAGTATATAGAGGACAGGGAACCTCTGTATTAGTTTAAACCTCTTCCCTCTCTTTTGGCTGGTCCTCAGGTGTTGGCCATGACACCAGGTCTCCTGACTCTTTGTTTAATGCTCTTACCCTATGCACACTGGCCCTCCTGTGATGCATCTTTGTTCCTAAGAAATCCAAGCACTCTGAATACGCTGCACCTTCTCGGTTGGTGGGTGTAACGCTAGTGATGCCCAAAGGTTACAAGGGATTGAGAGATAAGCTGTTTACCCAATTCTGTTCATTATCCTCAAATACCTGCAAGATGTGGAGCTAGTGGCACATGCCCTCCTCCTGCATGTATATACCAGAAGAGACTGATGAAAATTGAAAACAAAATTTCAGTTACCCTTAGAGATATTCTATAACTACATAATAACAAATGTCCAGATATTTGGAAATACCTGGATGATTGGATGTAGGTTTTTCCCCCACTCTTTATGTAAAAGCTTGGCATGTAAGCCTCACCCAAATCCATGTGGCATTCATTGCTAGGTAGTCTACTGAAAGATGTCTCTGAACCTTTTCTTCGGCCTGACCTATTTGGCAGTTACCACACTTGCTTTAAGACTCACTTGGATAATTCCCTGTCATTGATCATCCATCAAACCACACAAGCCGATCTAGCTGTGCTGTTGATGGATTGGCTGTGGGCCAAGATTTTCCTTCCTCAGTGATCTCATTTTACCCTTAGAAGGTTAGTAAGTTACTTGCCTTGTAGCAGGTACTTATTGACATTATGTCCTCTCTGACATGTTCCATTCTCACTGACATCCCAAAAGAACATCAACTCCTTGAGGCAGGGACTGTTTAGTTTTTGTCTTTGTATCCTCAGTGCCTAGCACAGTGCCTAATACATGTGCTTAATAAATGCTTGTTGTGGGAAATGGACCCATATGTACAAAGATACTTATAGCAGCTCTCTTTGTGGTGGCAAAGAATTGGAAATCAAGGAGATGCCCATCAACTGGGGAATGGCTAAACAAATTGTGGTATATGAATATAATGGAATACTATTGTGCAATAAGAACTGAAGAACAGATGGACTTCATTACAACCTGGAAAGACTTATATGAACTGATGCTGAGTGAGGGGAGCAGAACCACAAGTTCATAATACATTATTTCAGACATGTGGTATCTGTAAGGACTAACTTTGATAGATTTGACTCCTCCCATCAATGCAAAGTTCAACGACAGCTCCAAAAGACTCATGCTGGAAAAAGCTATGCACATCCAGAGAAAGAATTATGGAGTCTGAATGCATACTGAGGCAAACTATTTGATCTCTTTTTCCCCTTCTTTTTTTGGTTTTGTTTCCCCTTTCTCATGATTCATTCCATTGGTTATAATTCTTCTTTACAACTGGACTGTTATGTAAATAAGTTCAATGTGAAGGTAGACGTAGAACCTCCATTGGATTACATGCCATCTTGTGGGGGAAGGGGGAGGAGAGGGAGGGAGAGAAAATTTGGAACCCAAAAACCTGTGGAACTGAATGTTGTAAACTAAAAATAAAAAATAAATTAAAAAAATAAATACATGTTGATAGATGGATTTATACAGTATAGGCCAGTTACCACCATGCTTTGCCAGTCTTTTTTCTTCTCAAATTTGACATCACATAGGCACCGCACTCCCTTAAATGCATTCCCAACAAAATGCTGTTCAGGATATTTTGGGGAAGTTGGGTTTTCCAATAATCTCAGTGCTTATCAAGCTTTCAGAAGAAAGCTCACAATGACACGATGCTTAGCTTTTTAGTAATACTTGGTATAACCATCAGGAATGATAAGGATAACGATGATAGTGTTTATATAGCATTTTAAAGTTTGCAAAGAACTTTATAAATATCCTATTTGATCCTCACAACAATCCTGGAAGGTAGGTCCTACTATCATATCTCATTTTACAGATGAGGAAACTGAGGCAGACAAAGGTTAAGTGACTTCTTCTTATACTTCCAGGTCATCAAAAACATGTAAATCTGTGATCCTTAGCAAAGATGAGAATGTAATTTTTATTTCATGTTTTGCACATAGTATGTATTGAATGGCAAGGATGCAGTGTGGGAAATGAGAGGTTAATGGTGCATGCCCAGGGCGGAGCTTGCCTTCCCTGATGAAGTGGTGTGTGTAGGTGGTATATTTGCATCCATGGAGATAGGAGCAGAAGGGAAGGAACACTCCAGGAGTCAATGCCAAGGGCTGACTCCAAAACTGATAGGAGGATAGAGCATTTGAAATAGACTAGAATCTCACATTGGGGTTTCCAGGACATGGTGTCTGGGATATGATTCAAAGAAATGGATTCAGAAAACTGGATCTGGTGCTTGATAGAATGTCCTCTTCTCCTTTATAAGAGTGCTGAGTCAGCCTCCAAATCCCTGATTAATGAACCTCAGCTGCAGATTGTCTTCTATGTCATTGTATGTTTACCCCACCACTAGCAACCTGGGATGTGCTGGAGCCAGCTCAAACTGTCTCCAGAGAACTACCTTTAAATTTTCAGTCTAAGCATTTATACCTAAGAATTTGGCAAATGCTACAAATCAGGGCTTGATTGATTGTTTTCTTGATTTTAAGAAAGTACTGGAGAAAGTATTAATAATGCAGAAGCAACCTAGAAATGTGTTCTATGAACATATCCTCCCCTGCCCCGCAAAGGGCCAGTTGTTAAACATTTACCAGCATATCACTGCCCCACCATCCAGCGTTGTATGCCATGTATTGAATTTAAAATTAAAGTTCTACAAATACTACACTGATTTTTTTTTTTGCTTGGCAGTTTTAGAGAGTATTTTTCAGTATCCATTGATACACTGAGATATTCTTAGGATATCAAGAAACCAGGTTTAGAAAATCCCAGGATTAGATAGAAGGAAAGGAAGGGAATTAGCATTTATTAGTGTCTGCTATGTGCTAGGCACTGAGCTAAGCACTTCGCATATATTATCTCATTTAAAAGATATGGAAACTGATTCCTGAGTTTGGAAAGTTCATGAGGCTCTTTGCAGTCATAGTTGACTTTTGTAATATACTTCATTTGAAGCATCAAATTCTGACATCAAAACTTAAGAACAGAGATCCTCGGCTCTAATTTCACATAATTCAGATCTCCTTTCTGATTGTGCTTTTAAGCACATGAAGGCAAAAGATACGGGTAACCAAAAGGTTACTGAATTTGTGTGGTTCTTCCTAGCTTAGAAGAGATGGGGCTATCTTAGACTCTTAATTAGATGTTGGAGTTTTTTGGTTGTTTTTTGTTTTGGTTTGGTTTTTGGTTCGGGGTTTGGTTTTGTTTTGTTTTTTTGCTATAGTGGTCATTTTAAATCTCTCTTTTGAAAGATAGATGGAATCTGTGAGGACAGAGAACAGTCACTGCAACGGCAGCTACTGGTAGAGGAGAATTGACCCTAAGTCTTGTAGTAGCTGGAGTTACTTTCATTCCCTGGCTTACCTCTCAATATATTAAGAGAATCCAGCAGTGAATCACTGAACTATGTTTACTTGAGAATCTACTAAAATAATGGTGAATCCACTCCACTCTCTGCTTCTGCCTTTTATTTTATTGTCAAATGCAAATAAGCAGCATTATAAACTACTAAGTATTTTTCTACTCCTTTAAGTTTGCTTTGTTGTTGTTCAATCATTTTTTTCAGTTATGCCCAACTCTTTGTGGCCCCATTTGGGACTTTCTTGATAAAAATACTAGAGTGGTTTGCCATTTCTTCTCCAGCTCATTTTACAGATGAGGAAACTGAGGCAAACAGGGTTAAATGATTTTACCAGTGCCACAAAGCTAGTAAGTGTCCCAGGCTGGATTTGAACTCAGGTCTTCCTGCCTTCACAACTAGCACTCTATCCATTGCACCACCTAGTTGATTGTTGAAGTTTAATGGTGGTTTTTTCAGATAAAGATCATTTGAATCTTGAGTTAGTGTCTGTAGAATTTAGCCAGCTAGGAAGTCTTACTGCCAACCTGGAAACTGATGATCACCTAGGGCTCAGAATTTTTATAAATGTTATTAATAATATGTATTTTTAAGGTTTCTAACTTCACAGAAGAAAAAAAACGCTAAGTGGAATTGGTATCCCTGCCCCACACTAAAAACCTCAAAAATTGATATCTTTATGTGTAGGTCATTTGGAATAAGGAGCCATTGGGCTTTGTCTAACACTCTCTTGTGTTCTACTCAAGATGTGGGGCAAGTGGACTAGAGGTAGGAGACTTAAGGAATTTTACACACTTTGATATCCCAAGTAGTTGGAGACCCAGCTATGATCAGAGAGAATCAATTCTACTAAATCCCTGAAAGGAAAGAGGGAAAAATGGTCCTAGATCAAACCGTTCTCAACATTGATGCTTGCTGGCTATTAAGTGAGAATCCCACCCTGAAATTTCTGCGTGTCCCCCCCCCCCCTTTCTTTTCTCTGCTTTGGGACTTTAAATTTTTTCCAAGGATTATGGCTTATATTATTAACTATACATATAGTGACACCTGCTGGCTATATTATTTATTTGACATAGAGAACTAAAACTGAATAAAGGGATGGGCTACTGGAACTGCAGCCTTATAAAGAAAGGATGGTTTGAAACACCCTTCTTTCAAGACATTCCTCTCTTGCTCTTTCATTTTCTCCCTAAATATAACCAAGTGCTATGTTTACATACTATTAAATATAGTGTATCCGAAAAAATGTGATCTAAACTAACAAAATGAAGCCAAAGATAGGTAATGACAAAACCATCAATGAAGTATGTTTAGAAGATATTAAAAGGCTGGTGAATGCAACAAGGGATATGAACAAGGAGGTCTCAAAAGCATTACATGGTATCTTTTTAAAAAAATAATATTGTATTTTTTCCCAATCACATGTAAAAACAATTTTTAACTTTTATTTTTAAATTTTTTGACTTTCAAATTCTCTACCTCTTTCCTTTCCTTTATTCACTCCCCCCTCCCTGAGAGGATAAACCATTTGGTACATGTTATACAAGTGTAATTATGTAAAACATATTTACATATTAGTCAAGTTGTAAAGAAAACACTAACCAAAAAACAAACACACAAATCATGGGGGAAAAGACAGTAAAAAATACTATGCTCCAATCTGCATTCAGACTTCATCAATTCTTTATCTGGAGGTGGATAACATTTTTCATCATCAGTCCTTTGGAATTGTCTTGGATAATTGTATTGCTAAGAATAACAAAAATATTCACAGTTGATCATTGTACAGTATTGCTGTTACTGTGTACAATTTTCTCTTGGATCTGTTTGCTACACTTTGCATCAGTTCATGCAAATCTTTCCAGGTTTTTCTAAAATCATCCTTCTCCTTATTTTACATGCACAATAATATTCCATTACAATCACATACCACAACTTGTTGAGCCCTTCCCCAGTTGATGGGCATCCCCTCAATTTCCAATTCTTTGCCACCACAAAAAGAGCTGCTAGGAATGTTTTTGTACAAATAGGTTCCTTTTCCCTCTTTTCTAAAAATCTCCTTGGGATACAGACCCAGTATAGTGGTATTGCTGGATCAAAGGATATGCACAGTTTTATAGCCCTTTGGGCTCTTCAGAACTGTTGGACCAGTTCACAGCTCTGCCAAAGTGCATTAGTGTTCTACTTTCCCACATGCCCTCCAACATTTATCATTTCCCTTTTCCCATTTTAGCCAATATTTTAGTCAATCATTTTCCCATATTAGTCAATCTGATAGCTATGAGGTAGTATTTCTCTAATCAACAGTGATTTAGAGCATTTTTTCATATGACTATAGATAGCTTTAATTTCTTTGTCTTAAAACTGCCTATTCATATCCTTTGATCATTTATCAACTGAGGAATGACTTCTAAGGTATTATACACTATTGACAACCATATGAAATATTGCTCCAAATTACAGATTAAAAAAAAAGCCAACTCTGAGATTTCAACTCAAACCCAGCAAATTGGAAAAGATGGTAAAACAAAGAATAGTCAATGTTTGGAGGGATTGCATAAAGATGGCTTCATTACTATGTACAGAATTCAGCCACTGCCACCAAGTTAATTGGAACCAACCCATGATTTCCCATCTCCCTTTCCTAGTTGTAGGTGCCAGCCCTCTTCTAAGGGTTGGCCACAGTAAATGTCAACCAGAGTATAGAAAAGGGTAGCCACATGTACTTTGATCCTGTTTTAGAAATGCTCATATATCAGGATTATAAACTCATCTCTGAGACAATACTAGCCTTTAAGAATTGTCTTCTCTTATTGTGAAATTCATCTATAAAACAGTACAGTTTCTACTTTCAACCCACTTTTGCCTTGGGTACTACAGTAAACTCTGAGAAGAATTCAGAAAAATGTGGGAAGATTGTGTGAACGGATGCAGAATGATAAAAACATAAGAACAATATACACAATTTTACTCTACGGATGTAAATAAATAAAACATTAAAAGGAAACTGAACACTGAATAATTCTAATAACTAATTTTGGTTCCAGAGAATAGATAAAGAAACAAACCTGAATTCTCTCATCAGTGATGCATATACTGCCGTAAACAATGTATCAATTATTTGGCTTAACTATTTCTTATTGGTATAAGAGAAACCTCAATTTCTTTTTTTTTCTTCTTTTTTAAAAATTATGTATTTTTAGTTTTCAACATTCATTTCCACAAGATTTTGAATTCAAAATTTTCCCTCATCTTCCCCCTTCCCCCCACCCCAAGATGGCATACATTCTGATTACCCCTTCCCTCAGTCTGCTCTCCCTTCCATCACCCCACCCCCACCCCCTTATCACCTGCCCCCTTATTTTCTTGTAGGGCAAGATAGATTTCTATACTCCATTGCCTGTTTATCTTATTTCCCAGTTGCATGTAAAAACAATTTTTAACATTTGTTTTTAAAACACTGAGTTCCAAATTCTCTCCCTTCTTCCTTCCCCACCCACTCTCATTGAGAAAGCAAGCAATTCCATATAGGTTATACATGTGTCATTATGCAAAACACTTCCATAATAGTCATGTTGTGAAAGACTAACTATATTTCCCTCCATCCTATCCTGCCCCCCATTTATTCTGTTTTCTCCTTTGACCTTGTCCCTTTTCAAAAGTGTTTGCTTCTGACTATCCCCTCCCCCAATCTGCCCTTCCTTCTATCATCCCACCATTCCCTCCCCGCCACTTTCCTGTTGGTAAGATACCCAACTGAATGTGTAAGTTATTCCCTCCTTAAG